>NC_137939.1:2113105-2325657 GCF_963969265.1 Rhamphochromis sp. 'chilingali' | reverse complement strand
CTCTTCACTGTTATAACTTTTTCCAAACTTCTTTCTTATTTTCTTTTCCCCTCACCCAGTCCCAGTTTTTTTCTTTTCTTTCTGGCTTTTCCCTCTCCGAGCCTACTCATTCTTTTTCTCTCTATCTGTTATGGTTCTCGCCATCTCATCCTTCCTCACTTCCTCTTTCCTTCCCATTCGCTCATACCTGTTGGTATGAAGTTTACACATCCTTCTCGCATTAAAACTGTGGATGAACTATTATCGGACCCAGATGGAATCAGAGTTGATGTGAGGTGAATCCTGTTTGTTGAATCTAGAGCAGATCTTAGCATCAAACAAAACACTAATCGTATCATCATGTTCATGCCAATCAAAAGCACTTATTCTTATATTTTATGTGGAATTAAATTAATAGGAAATTATTTACTCTTATCCTCTCATCTGCAGAAAAGAGACAGCAGGACTCTTCTAAAGTGGAGTCCACCTATCCTTCAGTACCTCCGAGGCCCCCTGTCGCCCATACGTTCTCCACGTCTTAAGACTCTTCGACGGACACACATCTCAGCCTTGTGGAGGATTCCAGGTGTCGAAAGAGCCGTTACCTTCAGCCAGCCGCCTGCTGTGGACCCTGGGTGATCCGTCGCCATGGCTACAAACAGGGAACAGCAGGTGGGTCACATGACCGGCTTCCCACCTGCTGTGTACCCCTTTCCCTTCAACTCCATGAGAAGCCACTCCCCCTTCGACCTGCTGGCCAACAGCAGCCTGTTTGGGAGATTTGGGGCTGACCTGCCCAAAGAGATGGCTGCTCTCTGTAAGTCATTTTCATTACTCTGTGTGTTTGTGCTTGACTTGCCTTTCCTCTCATTTTCCATCTCAGTTCCAAGAATGCATACGGCCATTACTTTATTTTTAGTCAGGTCGCATTAAACACCATCTACTGGAAAAGGGGAAATATGGCTTAATTTAAATTGCACTACATTATGTGTAATTTTGTGGAAATGGAAAACTTTAGCGTCTGTTTGTGATATAGGACCAGTGGTAGAAAAAAATCCCCCAAAGAGACCATGAGGAAAAAGTCTACTTTCATCAGTACAATGATTACTCTGCTCCTGTGGTTTCCTTATATGCTTTATGCTTGTAGATGGTGTGGTTATGACCGCAAGCTCTGGCTCTGGCTTCACGATGCGTGCGTGTATCCGTGCGCGTGTGCGTGCCTGGACCTCTCACAGAGCTTTTGTGAGGCAGATAATGCACAAGTCTGTAATTATAGACAAAACACATTGAATTATGTATTAAGTGATGAGTACTGAGCATCAAAATAGTTAAAATGAGTACTAATGCAGTTCAAACATTTGACTTGGACAGCGGTGACTGATCGTATAATTAAAATGAAAGGTGAGCTAGACACTGGACTTGATTCACAGCAGCGTTCCCCTGTCAACTGTGTACTTCTATGCTTGACCATAGGGGGCACTGTTACATTCTGAAGCGCTGAGACGGGGATGATGTATAGAGAACAGAGCACAAAGAGGAGATTGTTGGCAATCCAGAGTCTTTTTCTGTTGTGCAAAAACTAGCAAGATGAAACGCACGGTGCCGACGTACATTTCTCGTTGTTCAAAACACCTGCTTGTCTCAAAACCACTAATCAGCAACAGGATTCTAGGTCAGGGAGGATCCTTGTGTGGAACCACTGCGGTATAATTCACGGATGATAATAATGCCAGAAGAGAGAGCGAGAGAAAAGAATGAGCACTTTTGTTGAGGTTAAGCCATGAGGTAAAGGTAAGCAGAAGTTATTTGAAATCTGATCTGGGTGCAGTGTTAAAGGGGCGGCAGGTGGTGGTGGTGTGTGGTAGTGGAGGAGTAATAATGGGTGTGGGTGGCAACAGCTGAGCGCGGAGCCTGCCTGTGTGTGCAGCCCCCTACTCCCCCCACCACCACCGCAGCATGCCTGAGCACCTCTCCAGCCTTTCAGCCGTCAATCACTACCTCACCCCCTCTCTTCCTTCTCACTGCCACTGCCCACCTAATCCTCAAGGTATTTTCACAGAACCAGAGAGAGAGAGAGAGAGCGAGCACCTGGGGGTAATGTCCTGGTGTGGTGGAATCCAAGAACACACCCAGCAAAAACACACACACATATATATACACACAGGCAAACATGCACTCGGAGACACTCTTCCCTCTCAGTTTCTTTTGCTCTCTGTCTGGTTCTCTCTCATGAAGCCACACACACACACACACACACACACACACACACACACACACACACACACACACACACACACACACAGCAGTTCTTTCATCTAAAAACTAGAAACATACCCCTGACGCAGAATGAAATCCCACCACGCTGACAGATGGATTCTTTATGGTTTTTATGCTGGCATGACTTAAAACAAAAACAAGTATCAAAGCACAAACAGACGCAGGCAACCACATGCACTGGGGCTTCATACACGACTGCTTGTACTGACACATCCACGCTCGCAGTAGTATCGTTCGCAGGGGTTAAGGACTGCAGTTATTTGGTTTAAGCTTCGGGTCAGAGTGTGAGAAAAGCTGGGGACAAAGATCAAGTCAGGATCACAGTGACAGTTAGCTTCAATTTGTCGAGACTGACATGTTTTTTTAAGTGTCTCTATATTAACATAGCCGTGCTGGTTGAATGGTGTTTACTGTCACAATTTACTATTTCATTATGTTTACATTACGAGCTGCAGCTATTGCTTGAATGTCAAATAAATGCCTGTCAGTTGAATATTAAAAGAATTGCCTGCTGGACTAATTCTGCGTTTCACTGTACAAAAATACATCTTAGTTCAGTTTAAATGCTGGCAGCTCAGTGGAAAACTCTCTGTTGTTTTTTTTTATCTGCTTTTAAAACATCCTATTGGTGTATCCCTTGACAAGGAATGTTACAAGTCATTTTGCTGACAGCAGTCTCATTCCCCGCTCTCTTAAATGTTAGTGGGGAAGACAAAGGGCCTCGGTTTGGACATTCCCCAGGCCCTCTTTTTCTTCTCCTTCTACTTCTTCAGGAGTTGACTTAACAGTCCTGCTCATTGTTGTCAGGCTTGTCTGTACGCCAGACTGAGAAAATACCTTTCACATAAAGGGAGTAGCACTGTGGAAATTTCACCGTGTATCTTTGTGTGTGTGTGTGCAGTCAGTAGCTCTTCATGCTTGCACAACTTTAGAGTTTTTTGCGTAATTGTTGTAAGAAAGGTACCCTGGGTGACACCTACCTTTTGTTTAGATGTGCACACTGTGCTGACCTGCCAGAGCACCTCCCATGGCGGTGCTCTGTCTTGGCACCAGAGTTCTTTGGAAATACCTGTTTTGCAAGGAGGTGGGAAGAGACAGAAGAGGGATGGGAAGGGGTGGGCCGACTGTGTTTGCACATGTCCGCATAGTAAGCTTTTCTTTTTGCTTAATGCATAAATGGAAGATCCAGAAAACCTCAGTGCCTCTCTTCAACCTGGGTGTGCTGCAGACTCCCACTGTAGCTGCTGATATCTGAATAAGCGTGCAATGGCGTTTGTTCATCTGTGAGAAGGTCTGATGGCTCTCTGCAGTGTGTTGCTGAGGCTGTTATCAGTTGATCCCTGTCATTACGGGAGCCTTTCAAACAAACAGTTGGAAGCCCATTAAGGCCTCTTATTATGTGATAACATCGTCACTGAGCCCTGAAACACCTCGCTAAGCTTTCACCAATCAGGGCCAGAGCGCTGGCCTCAGACTCAGCCGTGGGGATGTTTTGAAAAGCTAGTAGGTCATTTCCTTCAGCCCACATGGCCTGGCCGAAAAATCTAAAGTCCTCTGCTGGGCTCAAACTTTCCATTCATACCATAATTTGTAGGGTTATGCTGAGTGATGAATACAGAAAACCCATGAGAGGCCCAGCTGTGAGCTGCATCACAGTGGGATGAAATCAAAAGCACTGTAATAATAGAATGGAATGAATAGCGTGTTGAAACCTGTGTAAAAGCTGGCTCACTTTGCTCTTTTGTGCCTCTGGTGGAGAGAAGGGCAATAGCAGTTCATTTAAAGTGTCTGTTAGACATGATGGACTCGTGCACCAGCATTAGCATACAAGCAGTGTGGAACATATGCATGGATCTGCGGTTGCACACACACACACACACACACACACACACACACACACACACACACACACACACACACACACAGAAACAACATAAGGAGGTCATGTTGGCTTAGGGAGCTAAGGGAGTTGCGTAAAGGAGCCATTTTGGTGGGAAATGTGGTACGGCAGGGAACGTCAAAGCAAACCTTTAAATGGAGGCGAGGGACAAGGGAACGATGTCAGCTAGCAGAGTGAAGCTTTCTCCACTGGAGGTGAAGCAGAGCACAAACGGCACATTGAATCTCCATTTATTTTCATAAGGTTGAAGTGCTGGGTTTAAGCCTAGCCTTGGTGGTGTAGAGTAGGATTAGTAGGATTTGCCTCTGTGCACATGTGTATGCTAATGTGGGCATACTACATATCTGATGAAAGCAAGGGGCAGAGAAAAAGATGAAGTGATCTATGTATGGATATGAAAATGATGATTGCAGCCCCGCAACCCAATACTTCCTTGTAGGTACATATTTCCCTACACACACAGGAAAACCAAACGCTCATCTGTGTTTCTCATTGTTTGAACAGCTATAAATAATTGACATTACATTTTTTGCTATGTTGGGTGTCGGTTTAAAGGGAAAAACACAACACAAAATTTCCTCATTAGTAAGGCTCAACAGCTTAGGTCACAACATATCACTATAATGCTTTTGCTTGTATTCTACAGGAAGGATGACTAACCTTTCTTCTAAAAAAACATTCTCTCTTAAACATACACACATGATTTGATTGTGGTGTTTTATCAGCTTGGTCACAAGTTAGATGTTATATTGGGTTGAAGACTACAGCATATGATTCACATCATTTTCATCCACATGAAGCCTTTCTGTGGCTCCCCACTCCCACCCCCTCTGCTTGACCATTGTCGCTCTGGAAGAATCCATTCTCATCGGCATTGAAATGTTTCTTCGTGGATACAAACTCAAGTTTGTATTCATTTGCCGTGATCTTTCCTTTGAGTGGATCCAGACAAATTCCCATAAATTGTGTTTCTTCAAACACCAAATGAAAACCATGCAAGAAGCAAATACCAGATCATTTAGGTCATTGAAAGTGAGCAGGTGGATGGATATACTGAACTACACTCATTTGCCAAAGACAATAATCTTAGTTTGGCTGCAGCTTCTGAATTGTGAAAGATGTACTTTATATTGTTTGGTAAAACCTCGACAGTAATAGAGTGAAAATCGGAACAATCAGATGACGAGTAAGTACTTTGCAACAGTGGAAAGGAAAAACTAATAATGTTAAATTTCTGCTACTACTACTAATAATAACAAAAATAATTTTTCTTGTGCTTGATCATCACACTAAGTCATTATTAGCTCTTCTTCTTTCTGACTCTGGTACTAAATGCCGTGAGTGTCAACACCTAAACAAAAAAAGCTCTCATATAGCTGTTTGCTCGCTGGCATCTCTGCTCCTGTGACCATGATCTTCATAGCAAATTAGCAATGCAAGCACTGGACCATTTTGGACTATACTTGTGTGTGATGACAGCATGTGCAGCGCTGTTTGGCTTTGTCCTTCATCTGTCAGTGAGACTGGAGTCTATTGGCTGTAATAAACAACTCTGCATTGTGTGACATCCCTGCTTTTATCTCCCTAGGCGATCACAGGCCTCAAATGACAGGTGCTCCACTCCTTTTTGGCAATCAGTTGCACTTATTATTTTTTCACTAACGCTAGCCCTGATTCTGTAGTGCTGATTTTTTTGTGTAAAAAACGATCAGTTTTCCTGTAGACTCCTGGTGGAGCATAGGTCTGCAACAACACCGTAAAAAATGATAGTAAGTAGAATATCTGCTGCTCCATGATGATATCCACCTAAACCCCGCTGGCTTATGCACTTCAGAGTTCTCTCGCTCGGTTCCCTCTTTTCTCCTCTGCCTTTACCTTGGATTTCCTCTCATTATCCCACACTGCAAGTGGGAGCCAGATTGCCCTAAGTGCTGGAAACTTTCTGCAACTTTGCAGGACTTAAATGTGTGTGTGTGCATCTGAAAAGCCAGCAAAGGTTGCCGATAACAGAGGGACCACAAAGTGTACTACAGCTCTGACATGATGACAGATGAAGATAAACATGCTACTATCAAAAGTGGGAGGGTGCTGTTTTCAGACAGTCTTTGTGGGCACGTGCAGGATGAAAATTGCGCAATGGCGAGAGAGGAAGGCTGGCTTCTCTGAAGACGTGGGAGGGCACACAGGTCCAGGACGTGCCCATGAAAACAAGACGGGGGTTTGCATTTTTGGCCGAATCTCACTTTTTCTCACAAGAAAACATGGGTAGCAGAACATCATGACAGTGCAGAAAGAGCGAGAGAAAGAAGGAGGGAGAAAATGTGAAAAAGAAAGATGGCCACGAGTGTAAGACCTTAGCATGTGTCAGATCTTTGACTGGTGGAGCAATTGATGGATGAAATGGACAACAACACAAGGATTGCTCTTCTTTTTTGCCTGATGTTACTTTTTTAGTTTAAAAAAGAAGCTCTGCTCTGCTTACTGAACAACCCTTAATGGGATGTGTGCACTTTTAAGTGTGCGTGTTCTGCGTAACCTGAATCTGGCTGTGGTGGGAAGGCTTCCTGGGCTGGTGTTCAGTGTCTCTATCATCACCAGCAATCTGTTTCAGCATGTCCGCACGCTGCACACATGCCCACATGCCCACATCAGAAATGGAAAAGCTTTACATTCCTTTCAAAATGACTCTGTTGCGTTTAGTGCAAAGGCCTCTGTCTTTATTACCTCACACACGATTGCGTTGTTGACTGCTTGGCTAGAACCTGAATGACTGTATACAGAGGAAGTGGCAACAATGTGTTGTATACGTCTTATCTGTAATTGGCATCAGAGTGTCAGACAGTTGTAAAGCCTGACTGGGTTCCAGCACACGTGGAGCAGTAAGCAGACCAGATCCAGCTGACTGGATAAAATCGTGAGACACGCACATAAAATCGTAATTAAAAAAACAAAACCTATTTCAACATTTTAAACGTATGCTCAGATTTGTTCTAATCGCTTAAATGAAACATGATTGAAAGCAGACGTCAACATGGAGTGGCCAGTGAGTTGGCAGCCACTGAAAATGAACCATTTCCAAAACCTGAAACAAAAGCAGAAACTTTGTCAACTAAAACAAATCACGCAGTCAGGAAAAAGTGGCCATAGGGAACTTGATGAAATGGGGAGAGTATTTGGAGAAATGGGGTGGGGGGGGTATTATGGAGAGAGATGGAGAGACTTGTGAGCCAGTGAGTGAGGGAGAGAAGAAGGGAGGGCAGGATAAGTTTGGGGGAAAGTTAGTGGCCCAGTGGGGGTTTCTTCCAGAGTTCAGCCTCTCTGGCTGGGGAAGGAAGGGAAGGAGGGAGGGGAGAGAAGGGGAGGCAGGGACCAGCCTGGGTCAGCAGCAGTATGGAGTATGTGTAGATTAGATGTCTAAACTCACTCGGCAAACCCTCTGAAGCCCTGGAAGGCTCACAGCTCACAGTGTAGTTTGCCAATAACTGGAGAACCTGGAGTTGGTGGTCTGAATTATAGTCTCAAACACAGTAAAAAGAAATGTCAAAACCAGTGGAACCGGATAGGGTTCGTAAATCTCTAAAAACAAAAGAGTGTGAACACATGATATTTGAAATAGATTTTTTTGCAGCTTGTCAGCCCACAGAGCAGCCCTGGCAAACCGCGCTGATGTTACATAGAACATTTGAGCACCGGGGGATTAGCCAGTTCTTAGTTTCCAGGATGCTGTATGAAACTAGCAGCGAGGAAAAGAAAACAGGAAGGAGACGAAAGACGAGTGTGAGAAGAATGCTTGTGGATCATAAAAATGTGACTCTAGGCTGTGATGATTTAATCTGAAATGTATCCAGACCAAGACATTTTTTGAATTATTGTGAAAATGGGTGGAAAGCTAGAGAGAAGAAAAGTGCCCCCCCCCCCCTTTTTTTAACAACAAACTTCAGCTAAGCATTGGCATCTCTGATAGATGCCAGTTTGTTGTCCCCGTGTTGTATTCTTGCCATCATAAAGCTTTCACTGTATGACCTGACAGCTGTATGAAGAAGCACATAAAAACTACTGATGTTGTTTACTATTTGATGAAATAAAAAGAGCTATTAAACGTGCGTCAGTTTGCGAGATTGAGTGTGTGAATCTCAACTCACAGGTGTGTGTGTGTGTGTGTGTGTGTGTGTGTGTGTGTGTGTGTGTGTGTGTGTGTGTGTGTGTGTGTGTGTGTGTGCCAGCTTAAGAAAATAAACCTGAAGTCTCCATTGGAGGAATAGCTTTTAAACCAATAAACATAGTAATGAAAATCATTCAAAATAGCCAGAAATGTGAAAGCATGGTTTCTTTCATGAGACAGGAAAAAGAGTGAAGTGTTAGACAGAGGAGGAGGAGGGAGGAGGGAGGACGCTGTGTGTTTATGGAGAGCGTAGCCAGCAGCACAGATTGACAGGAAATGGTGTCTTTTTTGCCTGCTGGGCTGTACCACTTGTACTGCTTTGACAGGGGGAGATGAATGTGAGGAGCTCACAGACTGAAGCTATTCTATTATCATATATCTCCCATTGTATCACGCTGTTTGCTTTAGCCCAGCCAGAGTCCATCCCTCTGCTGAGCAACAGTTAGGACCAGTGTCAGGCTTTTTCATTGACCTCACACTGCCCATTGATTTCCTTTGATTCACTGCCACTCTCAGGGCACTGCAATTTTTTAAGCTGAATTGTTTTTTTTAATCAGTGCACAGAAAAACCATTGTTATAATGAAGGTTAAATGTGTAGGGTATACGTTTTAACTGTGAATCCACAACCACTAAAATATTCAGCTGCCACGAGGCTTTTTTACTGCATTAAAATCATTGCTTGAACAACCTGATCGACGCTGCTTCCTTGGACGTCTTTTGCTATTTCTACGTCGAGATATAAATCACAAGCAAGGTCAAGTAAACCTGTGAGAAGTGTGTCCAGCACATGGTGTGTTTGTATATTGGAGATATTTGTCTGTGTAAATGCACTGCGGGGATTGAGCAAGGCAGCCCTCATTCATCACTGTTAAAGCACTTCCAGAGGGAGCGACAGAAAGAACTGCCCATCCTCTGTTCCCTCAAACAGACAGAGGAGAGGGAGGGATTTACCCTGGCATCTGGTTTCTGGGTTCAGCCACAGCACAATGTTCTTTCTCTTTCTCTCTCTGGCTCTCTTTTTGACACACACATACACGCCCGGGCCAGTGGCTGGACTTTAATATGGTTATGATTAGAGACGGGGGCTCAGTGAAGGGAGGGAGGGGGAAAGGGGGTCTTATTTACTGCAGGGAACTGGGGGAGGTGCAATGTAAAGAAAGCCAGAGACAGGGACCAGATCTGAATGGAAGACGGTGGGGTTGGGGTAGGTGGGGGCACTGTTTGCATTTAGGGCTGAAATATGAAAAACAAAAAATCGTGTGTTCAAAAAAACAAACAAACAAACAAAAAAAAGCACAAGAAGAATGGGGAATAAAGTTTTGTGCTCCAGCCAGATCAGTTCTTACTCCAGTGCAGACTCTGCTGGACGGCCCCTTACACCTCCCCTCCTCCTGGGTTCCTCTCTCTCTGTCCCTCCCTCTCTGGCATTCTCTGTCTTTCTCTCCACCCCCTCTTGCAGCGTCATGCCAAAGCAGTTGGTTCACTCCGCCGTGTCTGGGGCTCAGCGAGAGCTGCGAGAGGCTGTTATTTAGGTCTGTTACAGCAGACTGGGAGCAGCTCACCCAGGGGCAGGGGGGAGAGGAGAGAGTCAGAGTCACGCTCAGCTCAGCCAGTCAGGAACCATATCTGCATTCCAGCTGAGAGGGAAAAAGGAAAACTCCAGCATCGAAAGGAAAAGACAGCAGAGAGAGAGTGACAGCGCGAGATAAGTGAAGGGAGGGAGAGGAAGGTAGTGAATCTAGATAGCTGTTGCTGCTGTGAGCTCTTGTCACTGCTTCAGTGAGTGACGTGAGCAGTGGAAGCAGGGTAGGACACAGGCAGGACTGAGGGCTCTCACTGATTTTTGCCGAGGGTGGGGGGTACCATGTTCGACTGTATGGAGGCTCTGGGAATGGGCCCCCGTCAGCTCTATGATGTCACCAGCCGTGGTGCATGCATGCTGCGGAAAGCGAACCCCTTTTTTGCCGGGTTGGACCCCTTTGCTTGGACGAGCACTGCCAGTGTTCAATGTAAGTGGCATCCTGTTTGGATTCTTCTATGACACAATCATGTTTCCCCCTCTCTTCTCACTCTCCTTTTCTTTCGGTCACTCCTTCCTTCATTTTCTCATTGCTGGCTTGTTTACCCCTCAGGGCTCGGCCAAGGGGGCTGCTGTCAGGGGCTACAGAGCAACACAGGAAAAGACAGAGACAATCCTCTCCTCTCCTCCTCTCCTCTCCTCCTCTCCTCTCCTCTCCTCTCCTCTCCTCTTCTCTCCTCCTCTCCTCTCCTCTCCTCTCCTAGCCCACAGCCAGTTTGAGCTGCTCAGCCATCTGAAAAAAATTCTCTGCTATGATATTATATGCACTGTGTGTTGGGTTTTTAAAAAATGTGCTTGTGTGTATTCGTCTGTGTGGTGAGTTTGTGAGTTTGAGCCCACAGAGTCAAGTTTCAGTAACAATGTTTGCCACCTGGGGTTTGACCTTGCCAGGTGCTGCATACTAGAAAAGGAAAAGGTTTTGGTGAGTGACAGGAAGAGATGACAGTGACGTGTCAGATGTACTCTATCTGGTTTATTGTCTATTCACAGCATGAGTTTAACACTAGAAGTGAGGTGTCTGATGAATTTCACATGAAAAGTTAATGACAAATGTTGCCTGTTTTTAATAATACAGTTAGTTAATAATAAGTTTTGCTGGGCCTGCTGCAGTCTTCATAGGTCAGAGGTTTGTTTATGCTGCTGGATACTAGATGGATAATGATATTCCTCCAGAGCCAAACAGCCATGAATTAGTAAGCGGATTAATTATTTAGCAGATAAATGTATGAATAAATAATAATACATACAAATCTCAAGAAAGCAGAGATATATTCTGGCCAACGTTCTCTTCTCTCTTTTGCTCGTTGCATCTATCCACTTCATTCCCCCCCCTCCCTTCTTCTGCCGCTGACTTCAGACAAGGCTCTGACTCTAACAACAACTGGGGTCCATTTTCATCTACTTCCAGGGGGCTGCTACTGCTGTGAGAGAGTGTGTGAGAGTGGAAAGGAGTGGGGGTGTGGGGTGTGTATGCATGGTATGGTGGGAGAAGTGTGGAGGGAGCCAAGCCAGATATGACAGTGGAAAAACAATCAAGAATATAAGAGGAGCCGGAGCGATCAGATAAGCAGCTTAACTTTGCTCTCGATTTTTCAGAGCTGCTTGAAAGTGTTTTCAATTTTTTTTCATGCTCTTCCGTTTGTTCGTCCTCCCTTCTTTTTTGTGCCTTTTTACTTCCTTGGGGGGGAGTCATCTGTCTTCATTAATCGTGAAGACACCAGCATTTCAGTGGCCGTCATGCACACTGGCTGAGCTTTAATGAAGACAGATGCCCTGTCAGTGGAGGCTGAGGCCAGAGGGGACTCCAGCCACGCCAGCCTGCTCTGCTTAGCTAGGGGAGCCCTGATGATAACAAGATGAGATTTGTTTATTTAATCAATCAGGCCTCTATGGTCCTTTCCTTTTAACCCATTCACACACATGCACACATTTAAAAATTAGGCCTCAGATTCCAGAAGTATATTTTTCTTTCAGGTCTTTGTTCCACACAATCAAAGTTAAAAAAAGGAAAGGGGAAAAAAAAAGTCCAGGGACGCTGCCCTGAGGGTGAGAGATCTAAGTTAGCAGAGCAGAGCAAAGTGGCTGGTGTGGTGTACTGTTTCAAACCCAGTGTGCCCAATAACCTTTGTAAACAAAGCTGTCCTATCCCTGCACAAGGAGCCATAATGCCCCTCTTTACTGAAGCAGTTGCCTCCCATTGTCCTCATCAATGAAGCTGATGAATTGATGTTTGAGTCTGATATCTCATTAAGCCAGCCCAGCTGCACAACAGAGGGACCTGTCTGGCTCTTAATGCCACAGTCACACAAGCACGCACACTGCACACCAAAATAGCCACTGTGTTTGTAAAGCAAGTCACCTGGCCCTGGATTAATACAATAATATACTGTTGTCACACAGGTTTTTTTTTTTCCATTTGTAAAAAGAATTCAACTCTTTAGCAATGCTCTCTACAATGTGAGGATAAAAAAAAACAAGGTTTAGCAGAAATGCAAAAACAGTTTTTCTCTGATAACCTGTGTGGAGAATGTGCAGAGAAAATATTTGTCTGCCCTAAATCTTTCACAAAATGAGTATAACCTCCTCTCTTTGCAGTAAATCTTCAGCGGTGATAAGTGTCTCTGCTGTTGGCCATTAGCCAGGGACAATCAGAGGACTTAAAAGTGTGTGGTCAGTTTTCTTGTTTTTTTGTTCAGGAGTGGGAGACCTTAATGTCAGAGGTTAGGCAGAGGCTACAGCCTGGCCAATGTCAGATCTACTGCATGTGTGGTAAGCTCGTCAGCTTGCTGAAAAGGAGACTCTTTCAACCAGCTTGGCTTGTGTAATGCTCTTAAGTGCCTTATGCCACAGAGCTGGTACTACATCTGAGCTGGCCTACACATAAGGATAATGGACACTGATTTAGTCGTACGTCAATGAGAACTGAATTAGTCAACTGCCAGGGAAGCCATTCGAGACAGCCTATGCCGACAAATCCCCTCTCTGTCAATGTTCATTTGCTTAGAAGAATGAGGCAATTACGTTTAGCAGTTCTCCAGGGTCAAAAGAAGGGAAAGTGTTTTTTCTCACCAAAGTACACTCTTAGCTCGATGTTTTTGAGCACACTTTGGATTGTAAGTCTAACAAACGGTATATATAAGAGCTGGACATGACAGTAACAGATTGCTTGAGCAATTTGTCACTATGTGTGTCTTCACACACACACACACACGGGCGCACACGCTTCTTTGTTTTCCCTTAATGTGCTGTTCAAATGTGAATTGAGGGGCTAATTGAAATGGGGGGTATAGATCTCGGCAGCAGCGGTAGAGAAATAAGAGCTTCCTGTGACCGCTGGCACATTCTGGCCCGATCATTTTCTCCCTGATAGAAGTCTGCAGTTATTTCATTATAATTACAAAAGATTCAATTAAAAGATTAGAATGCCTGAGGGGGCAGGGCTGGAAATAGATGGTGGTATGTTGGTTAGTGGGTGATGTGTGTGTTTGTGTGTTGGAGAGAAAGAGGGAGAGTACTTACACTTCTAATCATTGTCACTAACGTCACGTGTTTATATCGCTGATTTTCTCAAGATAATGTCAAAACAATGTGCTCAACTTTAAAGGAATAAGCCAGTCCAGGGTCAATGAGTTGTAATTGATATGAAGGAGCGAACAAACGTTAAGCAGGCTGCAACTAAATTAACTTTTTAAACAAAAAAAACCATTAAGCTAGAAATGTGAAAAAAAAAACTGGCATCAAAGAAAAGTCTGTTTTTGGTTTTTGATCGCAAGCTTTAATTATAAAAAGTACCTCATTTAAAGTGCACTCTAAATTATTTATTAATGTGTTGAGGAATACAGTGTCCTGCGTGATATAATACAGTAGCTCAAGCAGCTGCAGTAGTCCTTGTTTTGTAATAAATAATACATAGCATCAGAGCCAAGATGGTTATTAAATAAAATCGCAGGCCTGTTGGTTCATTCTAACCTTACAACAGTTTATG
Source organism: Rhamphochromis sp. 'chilingali' (assembly GCF_963969265.1). Taxonomy (NCBI): domain Eukaryota; kingdom Metazoa; phylum Chordata; class Actinopteri; order Cichliformes; family Cichlidae; genus Rhamphochromis; species Rhamphochromis sp. 'chilingali'. Next base: position 2,311,774 of record NC_137939.1, on the reverse strand, counting down.
TTACATGTTATATTACGCTGTGGAAATCATTTTAATAGGGTGAAGCCATTTTTGGTGTCAGACCTGCTGGGCTGCAGTATCACACCACCTTGTTCACAGATCTCTGTCAGCCCTGCAGTAATAGCTGAGCCCATTAATAGGCAGCACTGTCTATAAATAAACAGATTCAATCCTAGCAGTTGCTTCAAGTTTTTTCCACAGAGCCCCCTCCTGTGCGTGGTTTGACTTATGCATAAATCAGAGAGTGTTAACCTATGCTTGTGTGTGTGGTGCCTGTATGCGGACTCCTCTGATCAATGTATGTTCAAGTTTACGTGTCCACTTGGCTGCTGTTGGGCACCCAGACTGCTGTGTCAAAAGCAGAGACGGACAGTGTGCCAAGCTGGATTCCTCAGGCCTGTGCTGGAATCTGGCTCCGCTCTAACAGCAGTTTATAGCCCCTCAGCAGCGTCAGTCGCACCGCTGTAAATAAAACTCGTCAACCGAATGTGAGTCCTTGAAAGGGCTGTTTTTGTTTTCCTGTCCGTCGTGTTTAAACAGTATTTCACAAGAGCGAGTACTCTGAAATTTTACGTGGACTCGTGACGAGCTGACGATTTGTGGATCGCAGCACGATAAACGTGACTGTTATGAGGCAACTGGGCTAGCAGTTTGCGTGAGCTCCAGATCAGTATAAAATCTGGACTTTTGTGAGTTCTTTCACAATAGTTTGCTGGTCCCAGAGGTATTGTGGCTGCCCACCCTAACACCCGTGTCTGGCTGCTGCTATTGTAGCTGTTTACTGAGAACAGCTCTTTGCCTGCCAGGCACATTTTCCGTTGCACAAAGGCGTGGACATTTGGCAAACTATGCATACTTACGTGCGTGTGTGTGCTGTATTAGTGCATGCACCTGAAAGAGTTTATTTCACTGGTGAGCATGTGATGTACCACTGCACAAGCATGTTTGTTTATAGCATAGAAGAGTGTGCATGTAAGCTCAGAGCTGTGTGTGAGCTGGCTGTGGAACGAGCAGTTCTGTTACCAGCGTGTTATTGACTGACGGCTTGGCTCGAGTGTTGCTACGGGCTCGGCGTTAGAAGAAGTGGAGCCCTCGTATAGCCAAGTCGGGTCTAGAAACCCAGACGAGTCCAACTGTCCTCCTCCTGTGTATGTGTGAATGGGTTGTGTTTACGCAGCCGACAGCGTTTGGCAGGGAGTGGTGAGCGGCTGGTGTAGTACAGCTATTATCTGGGCTCAGGGGTGGAGAGAGATGGATGAGGACTTGGCCTGGAGTGGGTGGAAGGAGGGGAGGACCGAGGGGAGGGAGGGAGGCAAATTGGTGTTGTTTTTCCCTTTGACATTAGTCAAATTCTGCCAGTGCGCATATGTGCAACTGACATGACCATCCTTCTGGAAATGGTGCATGAGTTCATTTGTGTACACTTGCATTAGCTTGTATTGTTTGTGTTCCTTGTGGGTGTATTTTGCTGTAAGGAGGAACAGGTGTGTGTGCGTGTAAGCTGGCATGCCTGTAATTGTGAGCCTAGCTGACAGTTTGGGACTTTTTACAGAAAGAAGATGAATGCCAGTGGAGAAATTAACAGATGTCTGTTTGAGTGCGTGTGCGTTTACGAGTGCACATGAAACCAGGTTATTGGAAGAAATCAGGTTAAACCAGGAAACAGGAGAATGTGTTCACATTGTCAGAACTTTACATACAGCTGGTCAGTAATCAGATTTCTCTGCTCTGTTGTGTTTTTTAACTAATACCGTCACACTATACAGTTTCTCCTCTTGTCTCTCAGTATTAGGAATAATCTGCCTGTTAGCTGCTCTGACTTATTCATTGTAGCTTTGTTTTTAGGCAGATTTAGGATATTTATACTTTGGATAAAAGAACAGTTTCAGCATTCATCTTTTCTTTCATCCCACTGTATTGCCTTTCCAGTGCTGCGTTTCCTGTTCCCCGTTCCCTCTTTGGCACGCACACTTGTAATATCCCTGTTAATCCTGTTAATCCATTTAAGTGTAAACTAGAGTCTGCAAAATAAGGTTTCATTCAAAATCAGGTTACTCCAGAAAAAGAACTACTACCAGGTTACTAAAGTAATGTTAACACACTTACTGTTTCTCTGGGCCCCTAGAGTCAACGTTTTGCTCTAAATCTGACACAAGAAGTGCATTCTCACCTAGACACGTGAGAGACACTCTTAAGCACAAAAAAGCAGCACATGCTCTTCAGTGGCTACACAGGAGCAGATAATATGTCCATGTCTCCACCATAGCTTGACCTGTGAGTGAATGGGTACTTGCAGTAGCCTGTTATCACGCCTGGATTTATAAACTTCTGCCTCACGGTAAGAACATCTCCCATTTGCCATAAAACACTAGAGACAAAACCAAACAGACAGACGGACAGCCAGTTTGACAGGAAACAATCCAGCAAATGAATTAGGGGCTGTTTGGGATGATTTCTCGCCTGTTTAGGAATGCTCGATCAACTCAGGTTAGCTGCTGTTAAGGGAACTGACTGGCTGGGTATTGCTTACGTTCCCAGTGATGTGTTCATTCAGTGGTAATTGTCAAAATGTACCTTTAATACTTCATGTATTAGTCTTATGTGGAACTTTGTTTTGTGACACCTCTAGAGACCGTAATGGAAGGAAATGAATCACTGTGTGGCTCAAAATCTGGCTGTCACATCAGTCATCTGAGTGCCTCCACCCAAACGGAGTTGGGCAACCTGTTGGCGGTTTGCTGCCAAGCAAAAGTGAAAAACTCTGATATGCATCATTGCTTCACTGAGACACTCAAAGCAGAAGTTTCTCAGAGTGGCTTTAATACCTTACAGGATCTGTGGTTTTATGCCAGTTGAAGGGGACTGCTGATTCTTCAAGAGTTACTACTTATGCATGGATTGCTCACTCAGAAGTCAGGAAGCCACAGTCATTTTGTCACTGCTCTGCCAGTTTTGATCTTAGTCTCTCTGAGTTCTTCCTTCTTAACTTCTTCCAAGTGACTGTATAGAGGAAAATGCTGCGATAATGTGTATTTGGCAGAGTAAACTCACAACAGAAATCAGTTAAAAAGCTGGGTGCATGATTTTTAACATTTTTTTTTTAACAGTGATCTGCATCCTATGTAACGCCAAGTGAAAAGGCAAGAGAAACCGCTTTGTGTAGTGTGTGCAAACTCTTTGGCGTGGACATTTACATGTTGAGTGGAAATGAACTGTGTGCTGCTAGTCGTGGGCGTGTTGTTCCTTCCAATAGGAGGTTTGCGTTTGCATGCTTTGGTGTGTGGTGCTTCCCCAATGTGCCGGAGTGAATACTACTGTTGTTGTTTACATTATCCGCCTTTCCACTCACTTCCTCTGACAGAGCAAGGCTGCAGCCACGGCTGGGCTACTTCTACTTTTGTAGGTTTCTATTGTTGTGGGGAGGAAGCAATAGCAATTGAACGAGCGCTAGTGGCCTTGCCAAAGACAGGCAGGTGAGAGCCAGGGCTACAGATGGTGAGAGGAAGTCTGGGAGGACGAGAAACAACCCGAGGATCAAAGACTCAGGGTTTCCCTCGATGACTGCTTTCTCCTCTCTCTTCACCTCGCCTGCGCGCCTGTTTCTGCTCTCTGTCTGCTCCCTTGCCTGCCTGTGAACTGTCCTGTCTTCTTGACATGATCAGTGGCCCAGCACTGTGCTGGGTTGCCAGGTTTGGGTTCACTCCTCAGTCACTGGAGGTGAGCTGTGCTCCTCTGTGGTGGGCAGATGAAGAGTCAGCTGGAGCTCACGGCAGGGATGAGGAGGTGCATTTTTTCCACAGATCTGCACTTGACTGTCTGGTTTTTCCAGCGCTGGTCATAAAAGGCCACTGACTGTCTGAAATATTTTTATTGACGTTATATTTTCTTCATTTTTTCCTTTCCTTAATACCGTCTTGCACTGGTTTGGTACAAGGACATTTGAAGGAAATTTTATTTGCTGGGTTCATTGGGGACAGGCGGCTCAGCAGACGAGTTTGGCTGTTTGAAAGCAGCTTGTGTGTTTGTTGACAGGGCTGTGTGGTGCAGGAAAAGGGGGGTGCACGCTGCCAAATGTTTGCTTGCTGACTCCATCAAGAAAATATCAAAAGGCCCTTTATGAGGTGCTGTAAAGAAGACCAGGTGTTTTGAGAACACCACCAGACTCCAAGGGTAATTCCACTTTTTAAAACATGCCCCGGGGATACATTCTTGTCCCACCTGCTGCCTTTCCTGCTTTTTTCATTTTTAAAGGAAAAAGGGGTAAAAAAGAAAAAGATTAAAATGTGCCTTGGCAGCAGCTTGTGTGCCATGTCACATTGTGTCATTCTTCAAAAGTCCACAGTTTTGTCATTAGTACTGACAGAAGCCATGAGCAAATGGGAAAATGTTTTTACTCAACATGCTGGTCTGGCGTCAGATCGCATGCATGCGTCACAAATGTTTATCGATGTTTGTCTCATTGCTTTCTTCTGGTTCCCAGAGAATGGGTTTAATTCCCTTCAGGAATGTGTTTCTTAATATCTATTTTCAAATCTCAAACCCGAGCCATCTCCTGATTGGCCGTCTTCTTTTCCTATATAGTGATGCCTCTTTACAGGCGTGTTAGTGTGTCAGTCTGTGGGAGACCAGGTGATGAGCTTTCTGACAGCTGTTGAAAGGCGTTGCTACTGCTCATCACCTTTAATGAAAGTCCCCCCTCCCCTGTCAACACAGTCAGGAATTCCTCCCATTTTTCTCAGTGGTTTTGTTCCTCCACTTCTTTGTTTCTCTCGGTTATAGGCCGGTGCCATTTTGAGTGCTTGTGTATATATATATGGGTTATATATAGGTGAAACAGAATAGCAATGGGAAATGAGAGCACATGTATGGAGGTGTAGCAGTAAGGGATACTGAGAAGTGGCTACAAAAGCCAGTGACGAAGATCCTCCGGAAACGCTGGTACTGAAAAGAGGAAGGAAGCAGGTCTGTTGTGTGGGACCTTGTAGCAGAAGCCTCAAGAGTGATAGCAGGAAGACATGGGCAAAACAAAACAGAGAAGGAGAGTATTATGTGCTGGCACCACTGACAAGGGTGTGGTACTACTTTCTTTTCCTCTTTCATGAAACCCATTTCTTTACAGAAACCTATTCGTGTGCTGATGGTCGGTCAGTCGTACCCTATGGTGCTGTAGCCTCTGCCATGGTGTAGAGGGCCAAAGGCACCCTTGAAAGCCCCACCTAGTGTGCCAGCAATTCTCCCAGCCCACTGTTCACCATCCTCTCCCAATCTGCTGTCCTTCTGCCACTACTCTCTGCCCAGTCCCCAACCCTCTTTTCACATTGAACCCTACTGTGTGCCCCTCTCTCCCCCTCTGCCTCAAAGTCTCGACAAGAGGTACAACTTTACAGGATCTTTAGTGAAAATAGAGGTGGAAACAAAGGCCACGCATGCCCGTGCATGCAGTTTAGCACTAACAGGGAAAACATCAACAGAGTGAGTCGCACACATAGAGGAGGGGGTGTTTTAATGGGGACTGGAATTCAGTGGTGCACTGTTACAAACAGTCCGGGCATTTGCAAGTGAAATATACACTACAGAGACAGAGCAGAGCCGCTGGCTGGAGTTGCACGTGAATGCTGGACAAGCACAAAAATAAACACCTACACGTATCCTACAGATGTATTGCACTGTGAGTGCACTGGGCCCAGAAAGAATACGTCTAAGCGTTTGCTCTCACATGCCAAGGCTGGAACTTTTGGAGCAGTGTCGCACTGAAGATTCAATCACTCCAACAGGTCACGTACTCAAAATCTGCAAGCCTATTGTGAAAGAATACTTGTTACAGTGCCAGAATGTCATATGCTGCTCAGTTAAGAGGAGTGTGTTGCAACACAAAACAGGAGCTGCATAGTCATGCGTTTGCTCACATACATTAGAAACACTCCTTTTTTCCAGCTGAGTGAACAGCAGGCAGCCTCAGTGTTGCCAGGAAGTCTTCTGATTATTTCTTTAGTGTTTCTCCTTGTTCTGGCTTTCTTTTCTCTTCTGTTGGATCTCTTGATACTAAAGGGAGTTTGCTTGGCTCGGTTAACTTGACCTAGAATTCACTGTAATTGACCTAGTTGAATTCACCTTCAGCTACACAGCTATTTCTGTCTTGTGCAGTTATATTTCACATTTAATGAGGCTGTGCTGAATGCTGCAATGCTCATCCCATCACGCTCAAGTATTTTAGTGTAATGTTGCTGTGTGTTTGTAGTTTGTAGCCACTGAGTGTGTTTATGGGACCAACTTGCTCAGTGGCAGGGGGACCACTTGTGCACAGCAATGCAACACGGGATCCGAGAATAAACTGATACTTAGCAGGAAGCTAACAGTGACTGTTGATAACTTAGCTATACCTTCTTCTTGCCTTTCTTTTTCTTCTTCTCCTCCCCCAACAGCAGCACCCATACCACCTACCCCACTCCTCTTCTCATCTGTCTGTCATCAGCTCACAGGCCTTAGACAGCGGATTGTCATGCAAATGGTGCCCCAAGCCTCAAAGCGCTGATAAGGAGGGCCTCTCATTTCACTGGGCTTTGTTTTCTAAACAGTGATGAGCTGAGTTGAAGAGACTGAGAAAAGGGGCTCGGGGTAGCTTTCTGAATGGGCCCTCTGACTGTGGCGCCCTGGGGTAAGTGGTACAGGGGATTTGAATGGAGTAGGCTGAATGAGGCAAAGTCTTGGAGGTGGATTCAGGAGTCATGTTCTCTGGCAGGAACCAGGTTCAACGTGTTGACAGAGCCTGATGTATTTTGTCTGTCACCGCTGCCCGGGTTTTCTCCAAGATGGACTTTCTGTGTTTGGCCCGCTTTCTTTATCCATTTAGACGGTGTCAGTCAGTGTTCGTTACTTGACGCCACATATGGTTTGTCCTTTTCTAAGGGGTTGTCAGCGCTCGGTTTGGAGCCTCATTTGCTGCTGTTATTATTGCATAAACAGTGGTTCATGGTGCGTTCAGAGGGTTTCTGTTCTCCCACTGACCCTGCCGTTTTGTTACATTCTGGCCAAAGAGATATGAGACTTGCTGTAGAAACATTCAGGGGGCGTAAACTTTGGATTTTAGATTGATTTGTGCATTTGGCTTTGGGATTGGTCTAAAAACTAATGGAAAACATCTTTGACTTGAGCAAAATGAGGTTTTCAAAGGAGGACTGCGGATTTCTGAAGAGTCGCATATGAAAAACAGATGTTTAGGCAGCAGGCAACAAATAAAAAATGTCTGATGTATTTCTGTTACTATCATTAATGAGGTAGTTGCAGGCCAGTCAGAGCAGCTACAGCAGAAGTAGTAGTAATCGTCAACTTGGTCTTGAACAAGACTTGCCCTCAAGAGCAACTTTGTCCTCCCCCTCTCCCCCCCTCCCCTTCCCCTTTCTTCCCCCCCCCTCCCCTTCCCCTTTCTCTGTTTTATATCAAATTCCTCTTTTTACGCCCTCTTTTTTTCTCTCCTTTTTGAAGTCTCCTCTCTCTAGTAAAAAAAAGCCATGCTGGTGGTTTTTGATTCTGCTTTGGGTGTGAGAGGGGGGAGTAAGTTGGGTGGGGGGGGTGGGGGGGGGGGGGGTTGTAGGTTAAGTTTAGGCAAGTCCTCTGTGCTTTCCATTGAAGGTGCTGGGGAGAGGTGGGGGCAGTAAAAGTTAGAATTTTAGAGCCTGCCTGTTTTTTATTTTATGATTGGCTTTTTTTCTCTCTTGCTCTCTTTTTACGGGCTGTGAGCTACAGCTGGTGGTGTGAATAGCTGCCCAAGGTGACTGAGTCCCAATAAAGTGCAGGCCAGCCGGGCTGGGGCCTCCAGTCCAGCCATGGGACTGCCTTTATAAGCCAACTTACGAGCCTAGTCCTCTGTTAAAACCTGGCAGGGCTGCACTGAGGAATTTAGGGCCAGGAAACAAGAGAAAAATAGGGTTTGTGTGTCAGGGGATGGTGGTGGGATGCAGAGTAGGGGGTTGAAGTTAGAGGGTGACCAAGGGTGAAACTGTTTGTGTGCAAGTGTGTGTTTGTGGTTTTGTGGCATGTGTGGTTAGCATCTTATATTTCTCAGGGGGAGTATGGAATCCATACCCTGCACACTTGAACCTTCCAAAAGAGCCTATATGGGGTCCACTTTGGAATATAATGAAGTGTAATGTACCATATCAAGTATGTGACTCGAGTAAGCACTGATGTCACAGCTGTGCCTCAGTTTTTGAGACATAGAATCAGGGCTCTGCACCAGCTTTGCGTGTCCGTGCATTTGTCATGTGCCTGTGCTGTGCGTGCAAGATGTTCACATGAGATGTTGTCAATGTGTGGAATGAGGAAAAGCCAGCTTTGACTCTTGACTTTTCTCAACTCATTAGCTCGCTCTGTTACCTGCCCTTATCAAAGAACCTGTCAGACACTGTCAGTTACATCTTAGTGATGTAAAAAGCAGTTTTCTCACAGCTGTCAAAGAGCCCTTCTTCTCTTATTTATTGTCTTTACATAGACAAGAGTTATATGCGAAGACAATATGACAATATGTTCTATGCGATATCTCCAAAGGGCCCCTGAGTTTGGCTCCTTAGTGATAATTGGTACCAGGAAATGGGAACACTTGATAGTTCATATGTTATTTATCTTTTGAGACTTAAATGTGTCTCACTCCACGTCCAGGCAAAATGTTTACCAAGCGAGCATGACTGTTAATCAGTGTCTGTTGGTGGAACCTCAGTCATATCTGCCGTGTCATTTCTTAGTGTGGTTATCTATCCACATCTGCTACATGTATTCACAACTCCACATGTGGCCTTTGCAGAGTTAGTAATAGTTGTACGATAATGATTAGTAACTGATCATGTGCTCCACTGTCTTTTCTTTCCATGTTCACAGCGGTGGAGACCCAGAGCAACAGCTCAGAGGAGATGGTACCCAGTTCTCCGTCTCCACCTCCCCCACCTCGAGTCTACAAGCCCTGCTTTGTGTGCCAGGACAAGTCCTCCGGGTACCACTACGGGGTCAGCTCATGTGAAGGCTGCAAGGTGAGAAGAACCAATCTTTTGAACACTGGGTTTTCTGAAATAGAAAAAAATTTCGATTCTCTATTTTGCATTCACATGATAAAAGAGGGATGGACAAAGGGCAGGCTGAAAGAGATACAGCGATATGTCACAGCCTTTATAATGATAACTGTATTGCACATTCTCCCTTGCCCTCTTCCCTTTTGTGTCTTGCTTCCTGATGTTCCAGGGTTTCTTCCGTCGCAGTATCCAGAAGAACATGGTGTACACTTGCCACCGAGACAAAAACTGTCAGATCAACAAGGTCACACGCAACCGTTGTCAGTACTGCAGGCTGCAGAAGTGCTTCGAGGTCGGCATGTCCAAGGAAGGTGAGTCCCCCTCTGTTTGGAAAACAGGGTCACTCTCTCACTTGCACATAGAGACTGAGAAACTAGGCAGCAAAGACAGAAGCAGATGATGAGCCCACCAGGGGTGGTGATCAGGGTGAGGCTGGGCACTGTACCAATCATATGACTAATCCCTTTACAAAATGAATCTGACTTCCTGTTTCACCACAAAACCTCGCCCCTCTGGCCAGCACACAGACACTGCTTTCATTCATAAAGACAACACGGGAGAAAACAAGATTTGGGAGTTTTGACCAACGTATTGAGAACAGGATTCATGCCATTTGCGCAATCAGAAACACCAGCTTGTTGGGGGGGGGCCTTTTTATTTCAACCTTTTGTGTAGCCAGCTGCGTGTAAGTGGCAGTTTCTTGCCCTTCATGAAGCCCGGGGGACATGTATGTGGGTGTAATGTTTGTGTGGGATGTGTGTTAAGACCGGGATCACATTGTGCCTCTGCTATTACTGGATATCCTGAGAGGAAGGAAAGTATGGGAGGAGGAGGAGGTGGGAGAAGAGGCAGAGAGAGGGAGAGAGCGTACTGGCTTATGTGCACCGGTCAAGTGGATAGAGAGATGGACAAGGAAGCCAGCGGGTGATAAGAAGGAGATAGCCAGTGTCCGTGCCGGGCCTCAAGGAAATATGTTAATGCTGTTAAGAGCAGAAAGGTTCTGGTTTCCACTAGCGTGTAACATCTCCTTGGCAGCAGTGAAAGACACTGAGCATGAATGCTGAGTTTGTTTTCAAATGTCATTACAGATAGATTAAATTAACTTTCTGTATGAGCTTTAACATTGTATGTGGAACTAATTTTGTTTTCTCCCCTTTACATAGCGGTGCGCAATGACAGAAACAAGAAGAAGAAAGATGTGAAGGAGGAGGTTGTTCTTCCGGAGAGCTATGAGCTAAGTGGAGAGCTAGAGGAACTAGTCAATAAAGTCAGCAAAGCTCACCAAGAAACTTTCCCATCACTTTGCCAACTGGGCAAATACACCACCGTAAGTCGTGCACATAAACCCCTATCTTTCACTGCTGCATTTGGAAACTGTCTCTCAGCTACGTCAGCAGTGAATGCTCCCAGATTGCATGCTTATGAAAATTCGCAGTAACTTTCCCAACATAGTGGTGGCTTAACTAATGCAGTTCCCCATTAAGCCATCTGTGTGGCCTCGGAATGATTGATGCAACATGTAAATGGAATTCTTTCCCCACAGTTGACTGATGTAAAATGTAAATGTGAGGCTCGGTGAATCTTGCCTTTGATACAAACGTGGTTGCACACCTCCTCTTGTATGACATGCTGAACTGTGGGTGTTTTTGTTTGTTCAGAACTCCAGCTCGGACCATCGAGTCCAGCTTGATCTAGGGCTATGGGACAAGTTTAGTGAGCTTTCCACCAAATGCATCATCAAGATAGTAGAATTTGCCAAGCGGCTGCCGGGTTTCACCAGCCTCACCATCGCTGACCAAATCACTCTGCTTAAGTCCGCCTGCCTGGACATACTGGTGAGGAGCTTTTGTTTTCCCTTCTGCCCTCTTCACTCACTTTTTGTAAATAAATGATTCTGTCAAAGCTTATGCTGAAATATGGGTATGCTTCCACCCGGTGGTAAGAAGTGGCAGTGCATTCAAGTTTGGCCAGATAATGCAAAATCTATCATATATACACAACCAGACTGGAGTAGTTGGCTACCATTTTTAGCTACTGCAGATATTTTTAGTGTTGTAAGAAGTCATATTACACTACTTTACATTTTATTTACATTTTTTAACGTTCAAAAAGTTTTACACCTTGTTTTGCTTTTCAGATGCTGAGAATCTGCACACGCTACACTCCAGAACAGGACACTATGACGTTCTCAGATGGCCTGACTCTGAACCGGACTCAGATGCACAATGCGGGCTTTGGGCCGCTTACAGACCTGGTTTTTGCCTTTGCAGGCCAACTTCTACCCCTGGAGATGGATGATACAGAAACCGGTCTCCTCAGCGCCATCTGCCTCATCTGTGGAGGTACTGCAGCATGCACCTACTCTTGATTGGTCTGTTATAAAGTGGAAAGGACTTTAACAAAATAAAAGTTAAACATAATTGATTTTTGTATGTAAGAGATTATTTAAAACTGTGCCATTTATTTAAAAAAAAAAGAGAGAATGAGAACATGTGTTTGCTGCTTTTTTCACTAGACCGCATGGATTTAGAAGAGCCCCAGAAAGTGGATAAGCTACAGGAGCCTCTGCTTGAGGCTTTGAAGATCTATGCCCGTCGTCGCCGCCCCAACAAACCCCACATGTTCCCACGCATGCTGATGAAGATCACTGACCTCAGGGGCATCAGTACGAAGGGTAAGAATGGAGAGAGTGCTTTCTAAGATTGAACTCTGTACACTTTCCCAAGGTCCTTGCCAGAAGAATACATCTTTTACAGGACACTCTACTAGTTCAGCTTCACTCTTCCTTTTATTCTTTATGATGTGTCCATGTATTTTGAGCCTTGCTTTCTATTTTCAGGTGCAGAGAGAGCTATCACTCTGAAGATGGAGATCCCAGGGCCGATGCCTCCTTTGATCAGGGAAATGCTCGAGAATCCGGAGGCCTTCGACGACCAAACAGAGAGCAATGAGAGCCCGCCGCCTCCACCACCGCCCCCACCACCACCCGCGCCTCCAGCCCTGGTTCTAAAGCAGGAGGCTGAGGATGAGGACGACAGCTGGGCCACCGAAAACGGCAGCGAGCCATCACCGGAAGAGGAGGACGAAGACGACGACGACGATGTGGGAGATGAAGATCGAGACAGGGGCTCGGACAGTGACGGGGAGCCCTGGGTGTTTTAACTTCCATAGATGGGTTGAGGAAAGGCCTTGCTCGGAGGGCGCAGTGAAAAGAGCATTTCACACACACACACACACACACACACACACACACACACACACACACACACACACACACACACACACACACACACACACACACACGCATACAAGCATATAAGTAAACATACACATATATAGCACAACCTCATTCACTCTTCCACCTCAAGAAAATGCTGGCCTTCCCTTCTCCCTCTCTCTCTCCTGACTGCACATCACTGTGTCCTCCTCCACTGAGCACAGCAGAGCCTTAAGCGTATAAACATTTCTAACTCAGGCCACACGGTCCATGACAAGTGAAATGCAGAAAAAATGAGAAGTCAAGGGAGAGATGACGGTAAACCAGATGAACTCCTGGCACGGCCAAGAGAGAAGTTAACGTGACAAAAAGAACATAACCTCTTTGAGAAAGCTAAATGTTTGTTGTTTTCTCCCCCCTACCCCCCCCCCCCCCCCTTACTATTGTTGTTTATATCTAAACAGGGGAGCCTCCAAACTAGACACCAGAACTAAGCAGTTGACTTTGATTGATTACAACAAGCACATTTAGAGCAAGAGTACAGGGCAAAGCCAAATTGAGTATGCAACTCTTTTGTTGTTATTTTTAAATATTGTTTTCATTCTTTTTTTTCCTTTTTTCAGTTTATGAATAAGTCCTTACATATCTATATACCATTATATTTTGTTTTTTATTTGTTATTCTGGTTTTATATATGAATCCTTTAGACAAGTTTTTATCTTTGAAGAGCTTTCCTGAGAAGATATTCAGAGGGAAAGAAGGGTAATCAGAACTGGCTGGGTCTTCCTTATCAGCTACATATGCTTAGCTCGGGCTTCTTGGAGCACTTTGGCTCCCTGTGGATGATAATCAACCCAGGACTTTCTTTTTTGTTGCAGTGACTTAACCAGTTTCTGTTATCAGGTAATTGGCATTATTCTTTTATGCTGTTGTTGCGGCCAGCATGTGCTGTCAGTGCAGGAAGTATCTTTGTGCCAAAGTTAGGAACAGTCATCTGTGGAGCATGAGTTTAACTACTGGCAGGGACTCCAGATACAATCCAGCGGTCCTCATGGCAGAATGCTCACTCACATGTGCACTAAAAACACACTCTAATTATCTTGGACAGTGTATCCACAAAAGCGCAGAACAAACATACACACTCCTTTCGCTCTATGCTGAGTGGTAGCAGATGTGCCAACCTGGCACAAAGTGCCGGGATCGGAGATTCAGACTTGACCGTATATATGTAGCACTTTTGTGATCATCTGTTTAAGCAAGGCACATCTCTTCCATTAAGTATAGAGCAGCTGTCTGTGAGCATATGTCCCAGTTAGCATGTCAAAACTGATGGTAACATCAACATATTAAATATGACGGATCTTAGAGCTCTCCCTGATGATATCAGTAGATTAGCACACTCATTCAACACAGATAAAAACACCCAAACATACTAGTATCATATGCATCAACACAACCATTAAAGGCATATGCAAAGCAGGAATCTTTATGGAAGACATTTTGGAATCAGACTCAGGGCTTTTCAGTAAGGACCAAACCCTAGCTGCTTCCCAGCATGCTAGAAACAGGCAATATTTATGCGTGCATTCTTGACTATGCGATTCTCAGCCCCACTTTGTGTAAATAGAAGATGACAAGTCTGAAAAACAGCATGGATACCAGTCTGACTCTCCACAGAGCGAGGAGGGACCACCATCATCGCCATCCTCATCACAATCACCGTCCCACCTGCGTTCACACTGGTATCCATGCAGGAAACTGCCCCCTCATCCCAAAAAGCCATTATATCATCTTGTCTTCTTGTGTATATTCTCACTTTTTTTGAAGAAGAAGAACAGTGGAGGATTATGTGTTCTCATGTATCATTTCTTTATTGCCAAAATGTCACAGTGGGCGATCAGCTTGGAAAGCACGGCTGATATACAGTACAGAGGTTTTTCTCTCCCTCTTTGAAGCAATACGAACATAGTTTCTGTAGCAGCGAGAGGTCCCATCCTCTAAATATGGGCAGGTCTCCTCATTGTGTGTGTGTGTGTGTGTGCGTGCGTGTGCACGTGAGTGTGAATGCTTTAGAAAGTTTTCAGTCATGGGTGGATGTCCTTGGCATGGTGCTGTCACACAGAAACTCTTGTGTGACCTCATCCTTTCTCTCTCTGCTACGCCGTCACGGTGATAGTGACGGTAATGCAGGCAAAACTTTGAGATTATGTTATGTGTTATGTTATTGTTTTGTTTTTTTTCAACATGGCCAAGGTGTTGTTCTTCCTCTGTTTATGTCAACTCTTGTCATACAAAGAAAAGCCATATAAACAGTGAGAGGCACAATAAACTACTTTTGAGAGATTCCTGGACTTTTCTTTATTACCATTTCTTTGTGCTAAAAATGATGTGATGTGTAAGTTCGCTTATACCAGTGTCAAACTTATGAAACACAGTAAACTGCACTTTTGAATGAACATAATCATTCATTACCGGGGTGCAGCAGTAGAGGGAGCTCTTGCACTGTGACTGTAGGGTGTGCTGCATGCAGCTGCGTTTACTGCTTGGAGGATAAGGGCAGGGTCTGTTGGGTCATGGAGAGCTGTGGGTGCAGAGGCTAATAAATCACAGCCTCCTGCTGAACAAGGACATCAGATAAAGGTCTGTTCCTAAGATTTGTTCACTCTGCAGTTAAAGGAGTGCAGGTGGCAGCATAAAAATCATCAGAGAACGACTCTTTTCCTCTGCTTTCATCTCACTGTGATCAGAAAGTTAAAGCATATCTAGCCATGAATTCTTTAATGAAAGCTGTACGAGAAGGCTGCAACAGCACAATAAATTATCTCAGTTTTTAGATGCATTACATGATATATCAATTATTATTTGGTGCCATTAAGCTTTGGCTCAAATGAAATAAGATAAAATTACATTTGGCTGTGCAAATTTGTGGTAACATGTTTTAAAAAATATGCCCAAGTATTAATCATAAAATCCATTCATAATGAAAATATCATTTAGCTCCTGCATAGCTGTTAATGTGGCTCATGTTAGAGGTCTGCTGGAGGAAATGAAAGCGATTCTTTTACAGTCAGTAAGCTGCTCAAGCCAGTGCGCTCAAATTATACTGAAACTGTGTGAAATTTGAACTTGCAGAAGTGACCCAGCACTCGCTAATGGCCTGTGAAAGGACATTCAGTCACTGAACTCAAGTCAAAAGCTTTGTCAGAGTATGCTGTGCAATCTTTAAACCAAGCAAGGAAAGGCCTTGTTAAGAAGAGTTTTTTTAAGAGGACCAAAAGTCTGCCCGCGTGTCTGTGTCAAGGTTATACTGCCTATCTTTACTGTATCACTGCTGCTGATATGATCACTCACTCTCTCAAGAGCGGGAATCCTCTTTATAAAGGGCTTCTGACAGTAAACCTTTTCTTTTTAAAACCCGGCCACGTTGATACTAATGCCACACCTTTATTTCATTAATAGAAAGAGAGAATCAGAGCAGGGTGATAAACACAGATGAGATTCTATCAATTATATGATTGCTTTAATTATCATTAAAGACAGATCAATAACACCAGACTGGAATTAAAATAAGGCCCATACATTATACACTATTTTACAAGGAACAATCAAATTGCCTCATATACTGAACCCTGGAAGGTGTTGCCATGGGAACCCATGCAAGGGTTTGGGCATGCTTGGGGGGAATTTAAAGGAGCCGGTTTAGTTTTCTATATGCTCATCCTCACACATTAGTGACGGTTGATTAAATAATGACTTGAGATGGGTAGGCTTATTCATTTGAAATTAAAGAATGGAAATGTGACACCTAGAGGTACAACTTCACAATGATTTAATAAAGTGTGAGAAAAAAATCACCCTTGTAATATTCTTACAACCAAAGGACATCAATTATTAAAAATAGTAAAGAATCCATAAAAGCAGGCCGTGAGTGTGCATACCAACGAATATCATTTGAATATTTAAACCCACACTGATATCCCGCTGCACATCTGAGCTGTAGCTACAACTCGGTCAACACACAGGAGAGATAATGGACCAGCAGCAGCTGCAGGGCTTCAGAGAGTGATCTGCAGGATAAAGCTCAGTGAACCCAAATGCTTCTGGCAGCAGTTAGTGAGGAAGGTGCTGGGCTCGGGGTGTGATAAAGGCAGAGAGTGTTGGTGCATGTGACCCAGGTTTGATGTGATAAAAAACTGTAGGGCCTTTCTGTGTGCACCTGAAGCTATATACAAGACAGAGAGGTGCATATGTCATGTGCTGGAAGCATGGAGCTGGGTGCAGGGTCATAATGTGAAATACCACATCATTTACTGTGTGCCTCCTGGATGGGTCAGAACAGACAAAAAGGACACGTTTGCCATTTGTTACATATGCGGCAAATCCACCGAGGGTTGGGGATCACAGTCAAGGAGGGAGAGAAAGAGAGAGGTGAGGAGAAGGTGAGAAACGTTTTCATGTGCAAAGACCATAAATTTAACACCTTCCCCTGTACGAGCAAGAAGGCAGACGGGCCATCTCACTGAAAGGGTAATGGAGAAAGTGATGAAGAAACGGGTAAAGGTATCTGTGACAAGAGTGAGAATGGAGGGCGTGCCAGAAGGGAGCCAGAGGAAATAAACAAGGCCAGGTAGAGGTGGGGGCGATTTGGGAATGAGGAGCAAGCACTGGGAAGGCGGGCAGGCGTCGGGGTCATAAAAACTAGGAGATGTGTTCTGGCCTCTGGGTCTTCATATCTTTTACATTTCTAATTAAAAGAGATAAAGAGTGAGGGAGTCATCAATCCCACAGTGATTTCCCAGTTAAGGTTTTAGAGGGGGCTGTAAACTAGGCAGCCCGGCATCATTGATTTTATAATTAGCTATCGTCACCCCAGACTTAAGATGGAGGGAGTGTGGTAGAGGGGCACGACGAGAGCTTAAAAGACAGAGCAGCACGACTCTGCTGGTGGAGTGAGGAGGATGAAGATGATGAGGAAGTCAGCCCTGAGGGGGGACTGCAGGAGAGTCAAAGGTGAGGAGAGAGAAAAAACCCAGAATGGGAATGTATATGAAACAGGCAATGAGCCAAAAGGGAATATAGGCTATAGAGCCGTGTGAAAAGAAATGGCATAGTTAATTACCAATGAAATGTCATGTGAGGATCAAAATATTGCTATAATCATTGGCCAGAAAAAGACACATTAGACCCAATAATGGATACATAAACGTTTTTATTATGCAGAACCCCACCCAAACCCCATTACATGACTGGTAAGAAAATACACAGTGTACATGTGGGATAACCTTCACATACAGAAGTTCAAAACAAACCGTAACCACTGGAGTTTTATTGCGGTGTGAGACAGTGTCCTGATGAGGAGCACTCGTACTGGAGATCTCAGTGGAACAACAAAAAGATAACTTCCTTGAGACATAAAGTCAGATTACAACTACAAACAAGGACTACTGAGAATACGTTTAGTGTGCCATCTTCTGGGAAAGAACACGGGGCTCCTTAAAACCTTTCAACCATCCACATATGTAGTGTAACACAAGGTAAATGAGGCGTCGGAAAGACGTTTACTTCTTTCACTCCTAATTTTATAAACTTAAACATTAGGATCAATTCCTTCCATATGTATTTTTTTACATCTACCTTTACCATACGATGTTGGCATCACTCCCTTCCATTAGCACCAATACCTTGCAACAACGTAACCTTTAAACAACCCATTAAAGTATTTGAAAGCATAAAGTAAAAATAGAAAAGAGATAAAACGTGAGTAAACACAACACACGTGGGTAATGGTTATGATAACAAAGATGAAGGACACAGATGGCATATTGGTGAGTATCAATATCAACTTTTCATCTAAAAACTCTTCTCTAGTAAAAATAGGGTGCAAATACAGCAGATAAAATCAAGCATCAAGGTATCTAGTAAATTCTCTTAGCCAAGCATGGAAAATTTTGTTACACATTGCACAAACTGTGAAAACTGTACACCTGTTTCAAACTAAACCTGAATATAGTTTAATTGCAGCATAACTCAAATTAATTATAAATAGAAAATCATGAAAAATGCATATAATATTGATTAAAACGTAGGCAGCATTTCTTTTATTAGGCAGTATATTACCTCAGGGCTGGGGGAAAGTATCAACACCATGATTCTGATGTCAGGATCTATAAATATGACTCTACTTCATTATTTTAGGCACAAATTTAGAACTGCATCACCATGATTTCTGTGCAATCTAGCTGTGATAAAGGCTGATGCTAAATATCCCGAATGAGCAGCTAGAGAATTTCAATAAACCCAGGTTCATTAATAAATAAAAAAAATTGCAGCTTTGCAGTGTAAAGCTAATAAACATTAATTTCATAATAACGATTATGTGAAGTTACTCAAGTAGAAAGTTGCATGTCGTCCCTATTTAAATAGACCTGAAGCACAATCTGTTGAATAAGCGTTCTATTTCAAAAGCTCGTCCTAAGCGTCAGCATCCCTAAATCACCTTAACTGCATCTGCATGACAACAATCACCTGCTAATGCATACAAGAAAGTTCAAATCAAATCTTAGTTCTGAGTAAATGGAGGAGAAATATGATGTCATAGACCTACATTACTGCAATATAATTTAGCATGATGCTGTATCATTACTTTATGCCGCCATGAAAAGTGCTCGAAGCTGCTGTGGAGAATTTAATGCTGGAAGAGAGTTTTGCTATGATTTCCAGCGGAGCTGGGCCTGCACAAAACATCATAATTACAGTGCCTGTCATGACTCCTGATCACAAATGCCATAAAAACGACATAACATCCATCGTAAAGCTCTCGACATAGCAATGATTCAACAGAAATCATTCTGCTACAGCCTGCAAACTCTCAAATGCCAGAGCCCACGTCTAAAAGCCTGCTGCTTCAAACTGTGCACCACTCTTATGTCAGTCATAAATATTGTGTTGACCTGCCACCGCTGGCAAAAACAGTCAGGGTAAAAACACAGCAATCTAGAAGGACAAAAAACAAGGTTTATGGCAGATACAACATAATTGCATATTAAAATTCTGTCTGTATATAGAGCATAAGCTGTATTTGTGCTTGTTATAGGAAGTAATGCGGAAACAACAAGGTCCCTCTTTCCCTTTTTGATCACTTGCTGTGGGTAGGTGTCCACTGGTTACCAGAGCGAGGTGTCAACTGAACCACTGGAGGAAGAAACAAAGGAGAGAGAAAGGATGTGTGAGTGTGTTAAAAATGGAAAGAAACACACATTCTGGTTGAAAGAGCAGGCGAGACGAAAGGAGTGGGTGAGTGGGAGAGCGAGAGCCTTAATGATGCTGAAAATTGGCCCGTGACTGCGGTACACCCCTCAGGTAAATCATTGCTACAGCTTGCTGTCAACTCGTCTGTCCCCTTGTCCTCCCATCTCGCCCCTCCCATGCCCCGAATGTGTCTCAAACAGCCTCCCTCGCTTCACCCTGACTCAACTTCTTTTACGACCACGTATTCAAAACTTCCATCTTCGAGTCATATTCACCGTGCCACCATAAATAACTAGTTGCACATGTCTGTGTGCATTAGATACCTTTGAATTCATTGTGCACGCATCAAACCATTTCTGCGAGAAGCCAGTGAAGGAAAGTAACGGAGTACATTTACTCAGGCATACATACATTAGTTCACTCCCCAGTTTTGAGATACTTTTCTATGTTCCAGGGAGAAATATGATACTTTTTACCCCACTGCAGTTTTATAGCGGCTTTGTTCTTTAATTACTTTGCCGACTAAGACTGTACACACAAATCAAGTCATGAGCTCATAAAATATAAAGACGATGCTAGAGTTTAAAACCAGCCAGCACGACGGGGTGATATCTGGTGGCTTGTTTTGCCTCAGAGAAATTTTCATTTCCATATGCAGTCAGCAACGCAAATCTTTTTTGAACCTTAAATCTTCACCTGTGCACAATTTGTTGCAATCCCTCACGTGTTTAGCAATCCTACACCCTTTATTGAGAATATCCTTCAGTGTATTTTGAGTGCCGACAAGAAGTTATTTCTGACTTTTAGAGGCTATAACACTAGCAGTTTATGAAACTGTTATATCATCTGCGACATTAAATACTTCCTTGTAATAGTAAAAGGAAGCGGTTGAAGAACAAATATGCTTGAGTAAAAACTGTCCCGTACTACACATATTAGCAAAATATAAGTACTATGTCTGCCGTAGCATGGCCCTCATCACGGATATATTATTAGATATGATATTAATAGATTGTTACTACTAATGCAATAATCTGAAAATAGCATGGTGCATGTTAATATGGAGGTATTGTTTGTGAATTAAGGTCTTTTCAGTGTTTAAAAGAAGAAGAAAAACGATCACAAATCTTTGCTTCTTTAGATATTGTACACTTTGTCTCTCTTTCACTGGTAAAAAAGACTTTTTAACAATGCAATGTATTCTATGATCTGTACTATCGTACCCCATCCTAACGCTGATCAAAATCAAAGGGATAACTTTGGCTTTTAACATTTTAACCTAATTTTCTGTAAATACATAAAGTTTATACTTTAATACTGGTTAAAAAAAAGAAAAGAAAAAGAGTATTACTCCGTTAACACTTCACAGTAATGGGTATAAAGAGTAAGTGTTACATGTATAAACATATAAGGGTACGCGTTTGTAGTGGAAAGCTGTACCTGAGAAAAGTATCCATGGGGTCAGGCAACAAAAGAGCCGTTTCCTCCCCAGAGCTGTTCCTTCTACACTCACGTGGATCGCATTCCTCCTCCTTAATACAGTAAAACACACACACACACGCACAGGATGACACTTAACACATTTCTATCCAGCAGCTATTACCATCCAATAACTTGCACACTAGCAGCCTAATTGGTACTAGGAGATAATGTCTATATCAAACGACCCACTGCCCATGTTTAACTGGTGTGCATGGCTATCAGCATGAAGGCATAGCTCAGTTTCAATATCACATATAATTATGGTGCACGTCTCACCGAATCAGAGCTGTGTGCCAGAGTGTCAGCGGTGGCCTGGTGTGGAAGGGAGAGCGGTGCCGGCTGGTTGATGACCACTTCCCTCCTGCTTACCTCCCTGGGGGAGAGAGGAGGGGTGGCAAGGAGCAACGAGTCAGGCTGCCCCTGCTCACATAGGCTGTAGTGTGCCAGGGGGGTCGGGGGGTGGAGGATCTGCAAAGCCTCTGGGTTCTCATCCTCCGAGTCAGATGACACACTGTCAGGACGGCCTGCCAGACAGAAACATTAGTTAAGAAATAGCGGTCACTTTTCCTCAGAGCGCTGCTCTTGTCGTCCACAACACGGGCCAATCTGAACAATATTTAGTGTGGCTCTTGAATGATAGTTAACACTTTTATTGTTCACATCTGCAGGGCATACAGTAGATTGATGTGTAGCTCAATTCACCTGTAGAGGCAACTGGGGCCGAGTTCCACTTGGCGCTTGCAACTGTTCCCATCTTCTGTTCCAGCTGACAGATGTACTCCATCAACTCCTGTGGTGAAAAATGCAGTCATCACCCTTATAACCCTCAAAATGTCAGACCTCTTCAAACCAGCACTACATAACATTATTGCACTGTGAAAACACAACGGAAACATTTGCCATTATATAAATGTTACCACAGTACAATGAACATTTAAGTCCTTCCTTGGTTTCTCATGTGCCGCTAATTGGCTGTAAACAAATTATATTGCACAATAACAAGAGGACAACCACAGGGAGATGATTCCCAACAGCAGGGTCATTCACAATAAGAGTATTACTGTTGTTATATCAGTAAGGATGTGTGTTCATTATTAATACAAAGATTTTAGAAAAAATTGCAGGGGTGTGCCCAGGCTTTATAGTCACACACTAAACTAGATTTACATTTAAAAACTAAACCATGAGACCTCAGCAACTGATAATGGCACAAAGTCTGTGACACCACACACGCACAGTGTTAAATAAGTACACTACCCACCCAGAGTTTATCGTTCGCTGCTTTTTAAAACTAGTTTCTGTCAGTACTGATTCAAATCATGCACCGTGGCAGACAAGGTTTCTAACCTGTTTCTCTGCAAGCAGCTGCTCCTTCTCTTTGTGGGCAACCCTCAGGCTGGCCTTCAGCTCCTGAAGCTCCCTACGGGTTTCACTCAGCTGAACCTACAAGCCAGATATCACAAAACAGCAGGGTGAGGTATATTAGACCCACTCGAAAGACACTTTGACTTTTGTGTGATGTTCTAGAAGTAAACAGCCAACATCTAAATGATGCTCATTCTGAGTTTGACCTTGTTTTTGCCAGTTCAAACAAAACTATTTGTTCACACAGATACAGAGTAGGCTATAATGTATATGAAGCAGCTTCTCTCACCCGGTTGCAATCTTTTTCTCTTCCAAGCTCAACCTCTAGCTTCACTCTCTCCATCCTTTCCTCTTGCAGCCTCTCCTCCATCGCCTGCATCTCTTGGCTGAGTTTCTCCAAACGCTCATGGTCTTTCTATGAGGGTGACACACAGACACTATTACTTACTGTATTTACTTCATATATAATTTATTTGCCTCTGCCATTCGATCTTTAGGTTATGGACTCAAATATTGACTCGATGTCATACCACCTACACATTACACCTACAGAAGCTGCTTAGCCATGAAGCTCCTGGTGCAGTTTCCATGCTGATATTAAGGGAGTTTGAAACTCTGGAGTTACTGGGTCAGAATAGCGTTGGGGCCCCTGCTCTCTGTAGCTTTACATGCTCTGCCGCTTCATGGCTGAGTTGCTGTAGTTCCTAAATGCTTCCACTTTCCAATAATACCACTTACAGTTGATTGAGGAAGAAATTTCCCAAACTGACTCATTGCAATGGTGGCATCATATTACGGTACCACGCTCAATTTAAGCTCTTCAGAATAGGTACTTCATGTAATACACATCAGGCAATAGGATTGAACACACCTGAATTCAAAGAGTCAGAGGTGTGACCCAGTACTTTTAGTAGAACCAGCCATATAGGCCCATTTTGAGAACTATAGAACATTTTGTTCTTTTTCTCATTATTATTAATATCCACTTCATATGTCGAATGTTACATATACCAAATATTAAAAATACAAAACCCTGCAACAACTTTGAATCAAAACAAAGACTTGTAAAAATAAAATCAGGTCTACTGGGTGTGACATACTTAAACCATTTTTATCAAAAATATAACAAACTGTTCAGATGTATAATAGCAATATATTGCTACCCTCTCCCTTGCACCTTCATATCAACATAATGTCGCACCTGCTAATATTGATATAAATCTCCCTTTTCTCATTTCTCTTTAAGCATTTAAAAACTGATCGTTTTTTCTTCTTTTATTATGCTGCATACAATTGTTATTGATGCCATGGGAATATTTCACTTTGAAACCTCGTGGCATTTATTAGTGACATTCTACATTTTCCAGATTTCATGCTCTACAGTGATGCAGTACCTCAGCCGAGCGCTGCATGTTCTGCCTCTCCTGGGCCCAGTGGGCTCTTCCCTCCCTCAGGGCCAGACTGGAATCTGCAAGCTGAAGGGTGAGCTGAGCAGCCTGAAGGCGAGCCTGATGCAGTTCAGCTTGCCCCTGATCCCTCTGGGCAACCATAGAGCTGAGGTCACTCTTCAAGCCCTCAGCAGCTCGTTCGCTCATGTGCAGCCGCTCACGCAGGCTACGCATTTCTTTCAGAGATGCCTCATTTTCCGCCTGTGCATAAAGGACCAAGAAACCATGTTGGTTACTCATCTCATACTTCAGGTGATTTTCTGTATATTGCCAGACCCAAAAATATCTAAGAGTGGATTTGAACTGGTCATTGTTGTTTGTTTGTAATTCTTTTAAAACATAATTGCTGAGTTAAAATACAAAAAAACATGTTCCAAATAAAGTAGCAGTGATCACTTTCCCCCCAAAAATCAATTCTGATTTTATGTCCAAATACTTGTAACACATTTCACAAGAGTCGAGTTGAAAACAAACAAACAAACAAAAATCCTATTTTTACATCCTCTGAGTGAGCATCCTGGTCGAGTTTCAACCACTAAAACATTCATTAATAAGTCCTTTGGTTTGACCTCTTTCCTGTGGGCTGTGGTGAGTTTCTGGGTGAGGGTGGTGATGGTGTTTTGAAGCTGCAGGACACTGGTGTCTCTTTGGGCGAGGGAGTTCCTCAGGCCCTGGAACTCCTTTGACAGGATTTTGAGCTCGCTTTCTGTTTGTTCCAGCTTAGTCTAAGGAAAAAAGGCAAGAGATGGGAAAACTGAGATGTTGGGGGGGGGGGAGGACCATGTTTTACTATGTTACACAGTATGTTTTGAACTGTGCACCTGCAGGCTTCTTCTCTCACTCTCCTCTTCTTTTCTCAGAGCTCCTGCCCTCCTGGCTCTTTCCTTAATTCTGCACATACAGATTTTGTTATAGACAATCAAAACTATTCACAGGACCCACATAAAAGTAAAAGAAGGACAAATGAGAAAACCATGTCAAACCTCTCTAACTCGGTCTCTTTTTCCACAGCTCTCTGTGCCAGGGTTTTGATGTCGTCCTCTAGCTCTCGGATTCGCGCTTTGCTTGCCTCCCTGGCATCCATTAAAGCAGTTTTCTCCTGGGCTAGTGATTCTCCTAATGCCTTTTCCTCCTAACAGACCAGAGGCGTGTTTAATTTTTGTGTTAATATAAGAACTCGGGCAATTTCTTAAATGTCTCCTGCTTACATTTTTACACTTAACACACAGGGACATTATTTAAGCAGAAATGCTTTATCTGAGAATGAGGGCACTGCTGTAGGGAAATGGAAGCAGGCACATCGGTTCTAATCAAATGACTGTGCCCACCATTTGCATAAGCTTCATACATCACCTTCTGCTTCTTCTGCAGCTCATCAAGCTTCTCTAGAGTTTGGTTCAGCTCTTTCTGAAGCCTGGCGATATCACCCTCCAGCTCTTTGCGTCTTCTGTCCCAGGCCTCTCTCGCTCGCTTGTACTCCTCATTCTCTTTCTCTCTTTGCTCTTTAACCGCCTCCTGCACCTGCAAAAGCTCAGCGCGCTCTCGCAGACATTCCTGCAGTCGATTCTAACAAGACAGAGAACAGAGGAAGCAAGCAGCATGACTGTGTGCCCGTCTTTGTGTAACTGCAGTAAACAAGAGTATTGATCCCCCCCTCCCCCCCAGCAGATGTGTTTTATAAGCACTCGTTAATTTTGCAAAACTGAAAACACACACTCTCCCATGCAGTATCTTATCCACTCACCTGCAGCAGCTCAGCCCTGGGGACTACCAGCAGCATATCTGTGCCTGCCTCCTCTCCATGGGAGTCTTCCTCAAGAGTCACCAGATCCTCAAGTGGCTTTGGTGCACAAAAAGTGAATTTAGAGCTGCGAGAGCACACCTTCCCTTTAGCATCAATATATACGAACTCATACTCCTGGGAGCTGGGCTTGGGTAGGTAGGAAGCTAAAATAGTGATTTAAAAAAAAAGCAAAAAAAGCAAAAGGTTATATTACAATCTGCAGAGAAGAATAATTGTTTTTCAAAGTAGCCATGCTTTAATTTAGACCCTACTTCCCATTATACTTTTAGTCAGTCTAAATTACATACCTATAATTTTGGAACATCTAATCACAATTTAAATTAATGTTCTGGTAAATATGAACTATGAGTCTAATACATTTATTTGTATTATATTGCTGGTTAAGATGATGTGTTTGCCATCAAAAATCCATTTCACAGACCCTTTTTACAGCAAACATTTTGACTTGTCAAAGTAGGGAAAGTGTATGAATAATGGCTGTATTCCACTTAGGGGAGGTCCCCCTTTTGCACATTCTGTTTTATTGCCATGAAATAGGAAACTTAATGGAACTAGGAAGACATTACTTTGACCTGCTCCTCCCCTGCTGTGACAACTAAAAATACACGGGTGACAAATTCAAGTAAAAACTACTCGCTGTAAACTTAATGGCCTTTAATTCGTCATCTGTCTTACTGCAGTCTAAAATGGCCTAGCTTTGCAAACTTGGATTAAGCCCACTGCTAAACTAAAACATTTATTAAATAAAGCTATCTTCTCATTTAGTCTTAGAAACTGTCTGATAATACTTCAATTCAGTAACACCAGGTTCACATGTTGCAATACAGCTTCTGGCCACTAGTGGCAGCAGTGCGGCCATTCACGGCAGGTGAGCGACAAAACGATGATGTCTTTTATGTAACTTGTGTCCCATGGGCTGTGAGGTCTGTAAGCGTCTATTCATTCTCGTTGTATCATTTGTGAAAAACCGCAGAGTACCTGAAATAGCAGAGCGTCTCTGGTTAGCTAAGCTGGCCAAAGTCTTAAACAGGTGTTTTAAGTGACTCTCGGGCAGTTTGGTGCTTTTTTTCCACGTAAAACTTGAAGCGCTTTGCGAGTTGAGCTTCTCTGCGCCATTTATATGTTTGTTGTAAACATCGTCGGCGTAACAGAAGCAGTTAAACAACTTTGTATGTTCTGCTTTTGTCCTGTAGTGTCAAAAACAGCTAGCTCCAGCCAGTGTTGCCAACTTAGCGACTTTGTCGCTATATTTAGCGAGTTTTCAGACCCCTTAGCGACTTTTTTTCTAAAGAAAGTCGCTAAAAAAGACGTGAAAGCTCGTATCGCTTTTACTCTCAACAAGCAGCGGGTGCTGTAACGCAGTCAGTTCTTCTTTTACTCTTATGCTGTTTTGTGGATCACAAGGTTTAAAACTACTTATACACACACACACACACACACACACACACACACACACACAAAGTAACTCCACCAGAGTGCCTATTTCGGGTCACTTGCCGGTCCAAGCCCGGATAAAGGAGCAGGGTTGGAATTGTGACATTAAAAAAAACAATAATTGCTAAAAGAAATTTAGTTTGTAGTTCTAAATAAACTCTAAATGCATTTAAGACTTTTTTTTACTGACTTTATGTCTCTTCCACGATGTTATTTCTCTCTCCAACAACATAGGTTACAATTAGATTAGCATGACCAATTATGCAAATTAGGCGTTGACGTCATTTAGCGACTTCTAGCGACTTTTAGGACAGCCAATAGCGATTTTCCTTACTGAGGAGTTGGCAACACTGGCTCCAGCAAGCTAAACGCTCATTAAACAACACGTGTTTGTTTATCACATTATAAAATAGCTTTTCAGTCGCCTCGACTGTTTGTGCTATGCTGCTATGTCCTGTTGAAACCACAGAAGTTAATCTAGTATCAATTCAACAAACATCCTGTTAATGACGCGGTCCATGCTTTCAGCTGTCCTGCCAAAAAATGTTTTCCTGCTATTTAAACCGCTGTAAATGACTAGCTGGCCTATAATCTGTCAAACGTATCTCTCATGAAGGATATCGAGTCATTATGTGCCAGAAAGAAAATTCCCGTCACAAAGTAGAAGCTACAATCAGTTTTTGGCAAAGTGACTTTTATATATCCTTTATGAATCGATGTAAAAACTATCGTTGACAGTAAAAACGTCTTCTCCAAAAGAGAGCTGGCCAAGAGGGCAGGAGAAATTGCAACAAATATAACATAACAGTTCTATAAAGATATTTTAAGTGGCCCAACAGGACTGGATTGATTAAAATGTAGAGCACAAAGTGGGTATGATAATGCTGAGTTAAAAGACACTTGCAGAACAGGTCATTTCTTTATTTTGTACGTAACCACTTCATAAATCTTGTTGACTACAGCCTATCTACCAATATAAGCAAAGCTATTAGTCATAAAAACACATCAGCAATCACTGTTTCGCATAAGACTGTCGCTCATAAAGTTGAAGGCTTACAAATTTTGAGAGCAAAATAACTGCTTTTCAGACCAGCTGTGCTACTTGCATAACGTTAAGACTTTCACTATCACCTGAATCTGCTTCCTTTTCATGCACCTTTAACCAAGCATACTGGAACTGATGATGATACACCTCCTGCCTCCCACACTAACCACAAAGCAGTCAGCCTTATTCTGTGACTCCTTCCAGCCTATAAAGTAAGTTGATCTAATATCATTATCTCACACAGACCATAGCTTCATGTTTGGAGTGATTTACTTAGAATTACTGTTTCACAATACGGCTACAGCAAAGGGCCAAGATAGAAAACAGACAGAGGGAATGACACACGGTAAAGTTTATGAGCTGTATTTCAACTTCGAGCACCGGCTAAGGTCACAGAAGAGGCGACCTTCTTTTTAAATCACAGCATTGCTGCTGATAAGGAACCATCTGTACTTTCTTTAGTTTCCTTTCTCTGTACTGAAGAATGACATTGACAGTATGTTTAAGTTAGCGATAAATCACTTTACCAGGGGTCAATGCCACACCTGCTGCACACGTGCCCCTCACCCTCAATCAGGCTTATCAGCTGCCCCTGACACACAGGACAAAGTGAACACTGTATTCTCCAGTGAGCAGCAGCAGTCAGCAGAGCAGCCTTTGGGCCATTGTCTTACTAAAGAAATGAATTCAAACCATGACAGAGAGTGTCTCTGTTAGAAACCAAGTTAGATATTTCTCTTGTGCAAAGGATTTTTTCCCCTTTTTTCTGCTGAAGAATTATTTTAAGATAGGAATAAACATTTGCTTCCACTCAGCATGTGATTCGCTAGCTTTTTGTAAACAACAGAGCAATTCATTTTACAGAGGCATCAATCTCCTGCTGAAGGTTTTATGCGCTGATCTAGTACAGATCCTGTGTGACTATGGGAGGTAAACCCAGTTAGAAAACAAAGGTATGAATACCCTGAAACTGAACACAGCAGTTGACATCTGTGCCCTCTTGGTAGTCAGCCGGGGCTAGCGCCCATACAAAGGTGTGGTATTCCTTTACTGATGTCCATCCCTCCTGAAGAAGAAAATGTGTGCACAGTGTTAACTTCCAGTTGGATATTATTTATTTAGTTGCTTTTCCAGAAATTCGTCAGAACAGCAATACCTTGAAGAGCCCTATCCAATCATTACTGGCCCATATGTGCCGTGAGCTCAGCGTGTAGTGGCAGTCGACTCTGCTCTCAGGAAAGTAGCTGCAGCCCACGTTTCTAAACTCCACCTGCCAGTCCTTGTCCATGGCAACACAAAACAAATGCTCTATTGCACCTACAAGAAAGAAGGTAAAAAACAAACACACCCCAAATCAACCTAGAAACCAACATGCACAGTTACATTACACAGCTATTTCTGGAATATAGGTAAGAGGTGGTCCCTGCTGAACAAACAAGAGGCCCCAAGTGTGTGAGTATTTTTGTTCAGTGTAAGATCTAGACTGAGTGCACACTTAAGGAAACAGCACCGATGCACAACTAATCCTCAGTGACAGCATGGTCTTAAGGCAACATGACACGTTACACAGGTTGTCACCAGGGGCTATTTCAGTCATCTTCAAAATCATTTGCTATTATACAGCATCACGTGTAAGCATGCAGGATATGGGCTCAGATTCCACTCGAGGTTACTTGCCACGAATTTGTGGTGTCCCTGCAGTTAACCACACTGCTTGCCTACCGAAAGCACTATTTTTGTGTGTGGTGTAATAACTATGGTATAGGCAACATTTATGATGTGATGGTACACTGTTACACAAACAGGGTGAAACACATGGTAAATATACATTTTAATAGAGCAGCAGAGACAAGCATGATGAGATTTTCAAAAGGAACAAAAATAAAGCAAGTGCACTTTAAGAGGGTTGTGCGGTCAGCTGAGCGCACCATCCGCTCCGAGCTCCCTGACCTGCACTCAATCTACAGCAGGCGGTGCCGGACCAAGGCCAGGAAGATCGTGAAGGACCTCAGCCATCCCAACAACAGACTGTTCTCTCTGTTGAGGTCAGGAAAGCGATTCCGCTCCCTGAAGACCAACACAGAGAGACTGAGGAGGAGCTTCTTCCCGCAGGCGATACGGTCTCTCAATCACACCACCACACAGTACTGACCCACACATATGGTTCTTACACACACACTGGACTTTCTGGACTTTGGTTTTGCACAACACTGGTCACTATATTCTTCATTTCCGGTTAATACTTGTACAGCTGCTGTTATTGTGTATATATTTATTTATATTTAGATTTCTTCATACATTCTTATATAGTTCTATATTGTGTATTGTGTATTTTGTTGTACAGTTATTTTATTTTCAACTTTAATTTATATATTTATCTTTATCTTATTCTTCCCAGTTAAATTTACCCTTCATTCTAATTTGTGTTGTACAGTTATTTCATTTTTAACCTTAATTTATATTCTATTCCTTCCTAGTTAAATTTACCCTTTTTAATTTTTCATATTTATTTCCTATCTTATTCATAGCCTTTTCCTTTTTTGTTTTCTTTAGGTCACGAGCAGTTGTCCAAGCATTTCACTACATATCGTACTGTGTATGACTGTGTACGTGACAAATAAAATTTGAATTTGAATTTGATTTAAACCCAATGAGGATTTACAGCGAGCATGTTCTTTAAACTTGGATTAACTTTCTGTACTTTACATTTATTCCCTGTGGTAGAGTCAATAATCACAGATGATACAAGTTTTCTATTTTTGTTTTGCAAACAAACATCCGTTCGGACAAGATAAAATACAGACAGTGCGTAAAACAATACACCAGTGATCAAAATAGCTTTCCGTGGACTCGTTTTACATGGCACGAGGCTTAAGGCCCAACAGTAGCACATGTCAAGAAAACAGTGTTATGCCCGTCGATGAAAGCTTTAAGCTGACAAACAAACAAACACAGGCACTGCGGACAGACCTGAATCCGTGCACGTTAGTCATATTTGTTAATTTGATGGAAATGCAAATAATAAGAGACAATGCAGGGCTTTGTTAACTACCAAAAGAGATCTGCGCACATTATCTCGACCCGTTTCTGATGTCTTTGTTACCTTTACGGTCCTCAGCCCTCTGCAGACGGTCCAAAGGAGCCCTCTACGTGCGAGGTACCGGACTGACAGTCCTCAAGAAACCCACGAAAGAACACGGCCGATGCAGACTCGCTTTCCTCACGGAGCTCAGCTGGACCAACAACGCGAAATAACAACAAAAAAGCCAAAGCAAAACACAAGCACCACAGCTTCTTCTGCACCGTGGAATTATGGGAGCTGTTGTTCACGATGTAGCTGAAACTATGCCGAGATACTCCTTTTTAAACTACAACCCCCAGGCTCACAGTAGACTAACAGATCCGCTGAACGTAATCTGACGCGTCTCATCGGCCGCCGTTGTTTTTCGCATCGGATATCTGCCAAACCGCGGCTGTCCTGCTCGTTCACCAATGGAAAGAGTGTGTGTTATTTGCGATGAGAGGAAGACACTCTTAGCGGATGTAATAATGAAAACGGATGTTTTTATTTGCAGTGATTGTTCGAGTTCATAAATATTTGCTACATTGCGCTGTAAACAAATCTGCGCATTATTTTCCATGCAGGTAGACTTCGCACTATGACGGTTATTTAATTTGATGGTAAAGTATTACAGGTTGTATAGTTTTTGCCTATTTATTTTAGTTTAAATCAGTGTCCCACGGGAGCCTTTTCCACTTCATGTATTATCTATACTTTGATGAGGAAAATCAGGAACCACAGCAGATCCTCTGACGTCAGCCCACGTTCCAGATTTGATGGAGGGGAATTCGGATTTTAGCCAAAATTTTTTCCAAAATAATCCAGTGATCCTGCATTTTGGAAGCGCCCCAATTTGGCAGTTTCTTTAGGGTAAGCTTGATATCCCACAACGTCTTCAAACATGAGGACAAATAGAGCGCATGACGAGGTACAGTGCCGGGCAGCAGATGGCAGTATACCATCTTGAAAACCAAAATTACACATGCAAGTCTAAACACACAGTGCGGTCTTTTAAGCCCACAATGAAAATATATCACAGCCTTTTTGTCCTTTCACTATCAGATACAAGATAAAAGGGGGGGGGGGGGGGTACACTGTCTCTCTATGCTGCAAATTTTAAAAACAGCCTGGGTTCACCATCTCTAGCTTTGCCTTAATTCATAGTTTTGATTTTGCAGATATATCAGAAGAGAAATGCAAATATGGCTGTGCAGATAGGTCTCAAGGCTACAGTAGTAGTATTGTCTATCTGGGTTCACAATGTGTTATTCTGAGATTTTTAATTAAAAAAAAAACATTAAAATACTGGTTTTAGTTGAACTGATTATATTAAATGATTTAAATTTAAATTAGAGTTAAAATGGCAAATAAGTCTTTAACTGCAAAAAGCCATCAATAACAAAAACCTATTTAACAGAAATGGAAATTAAAAGTTAGCATTCTCTATTAAAGGTTATTAGTCCTCCACAACCACAAGTTAAATAATGCTCAGCCTGTATTATTATAGTTATTGATGTTAGCTCATTGCCCATAGCCAGCCTATTTATCTCTGCTCATTGATGAGACACTCCAGTCACACAATACTTTACTCCTCCTCAATTAGTAAGTCCAGTTTGGCTAATTTAGTCTGTTGACGACACTATAAGGATGCTTCATGTAATTTTATGCCGACGGACAGTCAATGCTGAGACCCTATAAATTGTGTTTAAGTGGATTAATAGTGTGCTGAGCCTGTGTGAGCAAAGTGGTGATGGAAATAGTGGCTCGCTCTCACAGTGGGATAATTAAATAGGTTCTACTGTGATGACTGGCTTATTCAGTAGCCACTGTTTACATGCGTGTTTAGCTTTAGGTATTATTAAAGAAAAAGATTTCTTCTGTTGAATTCTTCAACATAATTCAGTATGGTTGTCTTACGGGTTCCCTGGAACACAGAAAAATCAGATATACCAAAAATACTAGCATAAGTATTGTTTATGAATTAATTCTATATGCTTATTTCTGCTGGTTTTGTGCCACCCTATTTTATTTTATTTTATTTTATTTTATTTTATTTTATTTTATTTTAGTGTTGTGTCTGATTTCCCATAGCCTTGACTTTGAAGCGTCATTGTTGTGTAAAGTTAGAAGACAGTTGTGCAGTAGGAGTGTGAAGGCTTCACCATAACAGAGGCTAGACTTAAAGTGGATTGTCCATGAAACTGCTTGATCTTGACCTGGCTGCCTGCTGTTATGGCTCCTCTGCCTATCATAACATCCCACCTCTACCCTGCAAACTTGCGCACACATGCAGTTATGCTGACCGTGTGAATTTACAGCTCTTTTTTGTTTTTTGGGAGGAGATGGCTAACATTCACACTTTGAGGCGTTAGGTTGGGGGAAAAAATAGTGTTCTGGCACAAAACGTTCAACATGTTGTTTATTTATCTGTTGTGGAAGTACTCCACACAAATTTAATCCCTGTCATCTGCTGATTTCTAGCAGCTTGGCTTGGAATTTCTCTCAATGCTAGAAAATGGTATAGCCCCTGAGTGCTACTGCAGTTTTATTACCTGAGGTGGTTTGTCTGAATATAGCTTACCACATGTCTCATTCAAAGGGAATGGCAGGTATGTGTCACTAGTCATAAATTGCAACTAGCCTTCAGCAGTAATCAGTTGCCAAGGAAACCTCAAATGGGATTATGACCTTCTGTTGTGTATAGCCAAGCAAATTGTTAGAGTTGTCAAGATCCAAGAGACAAACATTAAAGATTTATGTCAGTAAACAATTTATTTTCTCATCATACTAAGTTAATGGGTAGCGTGTCTTGCGTGGAAATAAAACTGAGAATATAAGTTGGCGGCATTTTTTTTTCTGGCTGGGTATTACTTAAAACTATACGGGCAGTTTTGACTTTAATAATGGTAGTTACTGTGTTTTGAAGTAATGTTGTCTTGTTTTAAGATATAGTCAAAGAAAGGCATTACAAGGTAGAAAACAAAGAAAGAAGAGCAGAAGCAGAGTGCCTAGAAGGAGGGTAGAGTGTTGGGAGGGTGGATAGAGAAATGGGGGACGGTGGTATTTAGTATGCACGGCCAAGCTGCCCCATCTGCTTAGCGCAGCAGTCCCTGTCGTATAACTGTCTGCAGGCCGTGGGCCACATAAAGAATGTCTCAGATTTGATGTAATTCCGCAAAATTAATGACAGCTTTACTCGGTATGGGCCGTGAGGGAATGATTAGTGTTTGATCGTCCATCTGATCAGTTCCCTTGGCTGGCTGCTGAGAGATGCTCCACTATATGCCGGTATGTTGCCTATGGCAAGCACACATGCACACACAGATACACCTATCCCAGAGTAATTCCTGGGCCCCCATGTTGTAGTTTATGTTTAGGTTCTGGTTCGCGTTTCCCTCAACAAAAACATCCAGTATCTTGTAAAATTCTCTGTGCTGTGACACTTCACATCAATGTGAACACCTACTGATGTGCTGGATGCAGGTCCCACTGGTAATGTGAATGTGCACAGGGCACTTTTATATTAGGCTGTGCGGTATTTCAAAGAAAAGTGGGACAACCAGCATCCAATTTAGAGAACTCGGAGGTCACACTATGACCTTTTACAAGATATGCTTTACTGCAGCTGTGATTGGAATTGGGTATTAGTTTTTAAAAGAGATGGTGAGTGGATTGGGAATTTGAGAGAGAAAAAAAATTGATCCATTGGATGGATTGCTGGAGTTGGACAAGTGGAATACCTCTCGTCGTTTTAATTCAGCCCCACCTCAGCGTTCCCAACCCCCATCTCTTTCCTCCTCTTGGGCTGCTGCGTTTACAAGCGAAGGGGGCATTCTGTTTTACAAGTGAGCCTGGTGCGTCTCGGTGTGCTAGCAACATTAAAATTGAACTCGTCTTATCTGTGCAAACCGCGAGGCTTTACATCATAGGCTGTCGTGCTACTGCCATGAGGCCCCACTGTGCTTTTATGTAATGTGGTGCAGTCAAAAACCCAGTGGACAATTAAAGTGAGCTGATAGATAAAGAAGTGATTGAAGACCAGAATCTTAGTTTGTGGAATGCCCTGTGTGTTGGGGGGAGGGACACTTTAGTGGTTTATTATTGTTAACAAGACACAACATCTCACGTAGACAGACTGAACTGGAGACACAGTTTTCAGAGTTGCATCTATTTTTTGTTTTTTGCTGAGTTGCATATGGCAAAGCTAATTTCCCATCTGACCATTAGTACTCTGGTCAAGTCCAAAGCATGGAGAGCCTAATTCAGCAAAGGCTTGGGGAGGGCTGTTTCTGCCAACACAGATTGTTGGACAGATTGGCAGTGCTTCACTCTGTGTTGATGCAGTACTTTTCCCTCAAATTGTGCACAATTATAACAAATCACTTGCAAAAACACCATTAAAGTAAACAAAAACTTGTTCCAGTTCAATTGCAACTCAGTCCATTATCCTCTCTGTTTTCTCCTTCCTCAGTACTTTAGAGTTTTTGTCCTTCCTTCCATAACACTCATTCCAAATTATTTGAACGTGTTTCCTCCTGCTTGGGTTCCCCCCTTCCCTGTTGCCATTCTCTAATCTCCTTTCATTTTGCTCTTTTTCTTGGCCCACTCTTCCTCCCCCACTGCTTTCTTTTTCTCCTCTTCATTTTATATTTTTGGCTGAGCTGAGGACCTTTCCTGGTGCAGTGACCTTTCTGGTTTTAAATTAAGCCCCACTGCGGCACGTCTCTCTTCATAGATCGCCAGTTACGAGCCTTCAGAGAA
Organism: Rhamphochromis sp. 'chilingali'; assembly: GCF_963969265.1. Classification (NCBI taxonomy): domain Eukaryota; kingdom Metazoa; phylum Chordata; class Actinopteri; order Cichliformes; family Cichlidae; genus Rhamphochromis; species Rhamphochromis sp. 'chilingali'. The sequence continues at coordinate 2,275,850 of NC_137939.1, read as the reverse complement.
CCGCAAAAAAATAACGATTCTGATGAAATGGCCCCTTTAAAAAGCTCTTCCAAATTCCTTTTACATTTTTCTTTGCCTCTTCCCCCCTTTCTGGTTGCATTAATATTCACACTAATGAGGAACATCCTAAAGAGCAGACCATGGAAAATGTGAGAAGAGACATATGCATGTGCCTCCCGACATGCACGTCATACACATACTGTTGCTCATTGCTAATGGGGTCTAATTAAATGCCACATATGTTTGAAGTGATTTATGAAATCTGGGCATCCAGGGCTTGCATTATGATTGCTTAATCAGAAAGAGACCATTTTTCAATGAATAACACAGTTTGTGGCCTTTTAGAAGAGACCAATGTTTTGCATTATGTGATTAATAGGCCTCTAATAAATTTTTTTTAAAATGATAAATAGTTCTTACTGCGCTGAGGTCATAGTTCTTTTACCTGGTAGTCCAGCATTTGTCTTAATATTAGTGCAGAATTTATAGTATGATGTCAATAGGCTTGGGCCATGTTAAGAAATCGGGTTATCATAAACCACAATGCAATACAGTCACGAAGAACCTCCCAGGTGCTGAGTAAAAGCACAATGACTTGTTCAGGACCACCATCCCCTGGAAATGAGGAACCAGAATAATTTAAATACAGAAATGGCTTGAATTTAAACATAATTGGTCACAATCCAACCTCACCTGTTCACTGAAACCTTCTAAAACTCAAAATAGAGGGAGTGATAGCAATTATTGGGAGTAATTAAAGCATTTAAACTTTTCAGTGAGGACTCAAGACTGTTTTGAGCTACATTAAAAACTATGGTTTTAGTGGCTACTGGCAGAGATCAGTGTCTTGCACTGATAGGTGAGAAATTGTAATGTTTACTTTTGGTACATATACAGATTCACTATAATGTGTTACAAATGTTTATTTATCTATACATATCTAAATAACCTTTGTGTAAATAGTTCGAGACTGAGGATTTTTTTTTAAGCAAGAATACAATGGATACAGCAGAGAAAAGCACAATAAAAGACAACAATTACAAATATTGAGTAGTTTAAAAAATGATAGTAATGTGTTAAGCAAATCCTGTAAATTCTTTGGAGGTGCAATTTAATTTTTTAGAGCATATTGTTTTATATTGTTTGCAGTATTCTGTGCTGTGCTGAGATCCAAGCAAATAATTTTGTATTTTAGATGAAATGTGATGATTAAGACATAGGCTGCATAGGGTCTATATAAAAGTGGCAGCTTTCTTAGAAGACCTTAATCAACAGAGGTTGTAGTGTGTGAGGTTATTGTTTTCGTTTTGCTGGTCCAGCTTGTTGCTCCTAGTGTTCAGTTATTATTGTACTGCTCATAAAATTAAGGTGTCCAAAATTAAGTTGGACATCTGAATGAAATATTCATGGTGAAAATCTTTACAGACATACTCAAAATGACACTAAAATCAAAGGTTAACCAAGTGTTCCCTTGTTTTGAGCGCTGTGCTGGTATTTGCAAACTTGCATATTTCTTTTTTCTGGAAGAGGTTAGGGCATGCTGGAATTATAGCATGGGAAGATGGCGGAATTTAAGCTCCCTAAAACTGTGCTTTTTCCAGTTACATATTTCATGTCATAAAAATTCCACTGACACCCTTAGCTGCAGAGTAACCTGTGACTTGATGTGGAAATATGCAGAAAGCATCACGATTGGTCCTCTCCAGTAATGGTGAGCTGTGAATGTTAATCTTCACTCTATATGGGCTGCATCCAGCAACATGCAGAGATTATTTCTGAGGCCCATCTCCTAAGGTGCTCCTTGTAGCCTTGGTAACCCTAATGAATTATGGGCCAGCCCAGTTAAAACATGTGTGGTATTACCCCATTCCACGGTATGTCCTCCTGGGTGTCTATGAATCACTGATCTCATCAAACTGGGTTTCTCTCTCTCTTCCTTTCTTTCTCTATCCTTCCCTCCAGATCGCCCCGTGTGCTTCCCTCCCCCATTGCTTGTCACCGTCCAGTCCCCTGGGGCGTCTGTCTGGGATCTGCCAGGCTCATCAGTGAGGAGAGGAGAAGGCTAACTGGGAGCCCTTACTGGCTGTAAATCCAGAGAGGGTGGAGAACTTGCAGCGGCCACACGTCCACTGCAGCCCAGTAAGTCCAGCAGCCACCTCTCCTCCCCCCAGCCCCCAGTACACTTAAGACACTTACAATCCGTCTGCATGTGCAAATGCATTCACACAAGTACTCAACAAGGGTTTGTTCTCCTACTGTTCAAAGTTAACCTAACTCAATCCTGTTGCAACCTGACCCAAGGAATGGGATTTTAGACACCAGGTATTTTGATGCAGACATTCTGTATCTTTATATAAAGGTTGAGAGGATTAACATGTTACAGAGTGTCTGTGTTTGTTATTGTTAATATTTTGCAATACTGTCAATTTTGCCTCCTGTTAAAACAATAAATGGCATGATTATAGGCCTGTATCTGTGGGCAAATTGTCTGTGTATGAATAAGCATATCGTTGGACTCAAGAAGAGTTTCTATTTGTGCTCAAGTGTTTATTATTTCCTTGAAGGAGGATGACAGCAAATGTTTGCTGCTAATGAGGTGATCAGAGTTCTAGTTGTGTCTAAGAAGTGAGACATCATTTAATCCATGGTGCTATGCAGAGGTAATTTCAGTCTCAGAGTAGCCATAAAGTGCTGGAAGCCTAGCACAGATCTCGACTGCAATGCAGTGAGAGGGGCCCTTCTCTCTCATACATACATTTAGCTGGGTGTGATACCATTCCATACACATAGACACACACCCTCCCTCTCCTTATCTGAGAAATAAGCATTTTTACAGAGTTTGAGCTGTAAAAGGAGAGGAGCAGATAGCCCATAAATCTAGCCATAAAAACGTTAAGTTGTCAGAGGTGCCATCAGCTATCAATCGTGTGCGGCAAGCTGATGAAGGGGAAATAGGTGATAAAAAACAGCATTTTAGGGAAATTATGTCCAGTCTTCCATTTGCGAAGTGCTGCAGTCGCATCACTGCAGAATCTTAATCACTGGCTGGTGTGGTCAGGGACTGTTCCTCGCTGTGACAGTGAGGAGGAGCACACCCTAGTGGGAGGGTGGGATATGGAGGAGGCAAGAAGAGCCGTAGCAAGGGGGGGAGGGGGTGCATTGGTGTGGGGGCAGCATTGTAGAAAATTATACAACTACCATAAATCACTTCTACACTACCGTTTTTTTCCTCTCCCTCAATTTCTCACTTCCCCCATCCCCACACTTGTGCTCTGCCTCTTTCTCTGTTTCTTTCTGTACTTCAAGGCTGTGCATCTTCTTCTCCTCATTTGCACTCCCACCCTGACGGTCCCCCTGGCTTTCCGCCCTTTATTCTTCTTTCAGTCCCTGGCGATGTTCTTTATTCGAAGCACTGTTGGTTACCCTCACTTCCCTGTTCTCTATCTGTCTCAGCTTCATTTACACTGTGGTTTGTTTACATGCTTTCTTTATTGATCTGCTTTTTGTTGCCTAGCAGGGATTTATCTCCTGTCCATGGGACTGTATTAGTAAACCCCGAAATTGACCTGTCTCTCTGAGATGGTTCCGATATAGTCTGTTCTTGAAATAAAAGAAAATGCCATCTTGTCTGCAGCTTATTTCACATTTTATCAGACAGCACTGTGACGGGATTCCTGGTTGCTTCTTTATTGGGGATTTTTTTCCAAATAGAAAAACAACCAGTGATGCTTTTATATGCTGAGGCATTCTAGTACAAGTCATGTCTTTATTGAAATGGTCGAAATCCAAAAGCAAATTATGCAATATCCTATAGCTTCTTTATTTAAACTATATATATTGAAGAATGTGTCTTATTTGCACCAGTATGAAGGAGTACGTGCCTTTAGTGCGTAGAAATAATATAAAGGCATCCTGTGAGAGTATCCATGCCTATTGAATTGATAAATGCCTCCATTGTGTGATCTGTGACTCCCCTGTAATCTAAGGTCATTTGTTAATTAATTTGAATAGCCCTACAGGCTTTGGTTCTGCTCCAGTGGTCTTGGATGAGTGATGTCATTCTGTACTGAGCTGACTTTAAGCATTGTGAAATGAATGCAGTGAAGCATGTTCATCTGCAGTGGCCCCTTCAGTATGTCCTGCCCTGTGACCATATATCACGGGAAGGTGTTGCTGTGCATGAACCACTACCTAAGAAGTGGAAGTTGTCATTTTATTTTTCACTTTGTAATAATTATGAGGAGGAACTACTGTACAGACTCTACATATTATGTATAAAGAGCTTATTGTTGTTGTCTGGACGCGTTTGTAAAATTTCTTATATTTTCAGAGAAGACTTCTTCACCAAAGTCGCTGATCATCTACAGTGGATCTTTGTGGTTCTGGTGGGTTTATGCTCAGACATTAAAGATGTACTGATGGTGAGCGGTTATCCAACTCTTGTGTCAGGTGCTGTGCTGCCACCTTTAGTTAGCCTGAGGTACTGTAATGCAGTACCCATTTACACATCATCTCTCTACGTGGGCTATTCTGCAGTTTAGTCACACAGCATCTTTTTGTGACAGAGGGTAGTTTAACAACACATCTAACCCTACTGCATTACAGCTAGTGTACCTGTGAACATGCAGACTTTGTTTAAAAGGGGCTGTCACATAGAATAAAGTTGTTCCATGCTGTGAGTGTGATTTAAAAACAACTAACTTTGTAAGCAGTGTTGTCTTGCATCATGTGTGTCTCAAGTATTGCCTTGTGTTAGCTAGGCATTTTATTGGCTTTTTTAAAAAAACTCAAGAGTGTGCATTCAGATATGTCATGGTGCTGCTGCTAAAGCTGTGAGCCTGCCTTTTTCCATGCATCGTTAAAACACCGATCCCCAGGACAGATTTCAACCTTTTTCTGTTCATGTGTAGTTTTTGCATCAGCACTAGCAGTTATAGGTTTTGACATTTAGACATTTCCAGACATGCTACTTTGAACACAAAAGACTCTAATCTCAGCTGGATGGCAGTAGATTTCTTCCATGTATTAATACACAAAGTCAGAGACTAGGGATGTATGGGTTTAATTTATGCGTATCTACGCTAGAGTGAGTCCTAATGTAAAACTTGTGAAATGTAAATTGACATGATCTGGTCTCCACTTAAGATTTTTCCATTTTTGCAGTGCTCTGAATCCCATTATGCGTCATATATTTTTTATTCAGAGTCCCATTCCTCATAAAGAAAAACTTCTCCAAGTTTTAGACGGTATGTTTCTTTCTATCTCTCCTGAATCATTAGATGATTAGTCCTGACGTGGTCCCCCAAATAATGTTGATGGCATTAATTGCTGGGTGGGTATGGGTGAGCGCAGTACCTTCTTGTGGAATACAGTTTTAGGGAGTGGTTTTTCTTCCTGCTGACATGTTACTGCAGTGACAGCTGTATCTGCCAGGGGGCAGGCAAGCACACACATCAAGGCAGCAGAGAGCCACATGCAGCCCTGCCTTTGCAGAGCTTCACTCCCTCTTTTGTGGTAATATTGCTGTTTCTGTTTCTGAGTCTGAAGGTATTTAAATAAATATGCAAACTTCTTCATATTATTGCTGTTATATGTATTTGACTTGAATTATGAATATAATTTTGTAAAGCCTATTTAATTATAGACACTGTGGTTTATATTACCTATTCATGTTCGCTTTATTAGAATTAATTATATCTGTCAGTTTCTCTATTTGAAGGTCAGAGGAGACAATATGGTGATGCAGTGGTGATATTACATGTGCATTACAACAAATTTATGTTCAAACGTTCAACAAGTTTAAACAGCATACATAACAAGAACATATTCCTTCTCATAAGTAAGCTTGCCAGCTACAGTTCAATGAAGTTAAGTTGGAGAGCTGTAATTTTGTACCAATAAAACTGTTGAAAGAATTTTATTCATTTCACTACCACTCATTTTCCTACTCAGCTATTTATGAGCAATAAGAATAGATACATTAATGTTACTGCATATCTGAATAATGGTTTTGCACTAAACCTCCTCTTGAGCATTCAGTGTTTTCCCTTTATTTTTAACCAAAAAAGTAAAATCAAGTTATGATTCCAGACCACTTATAATTTAGTTTGGAAGTACTTTTCATTTTTTCTTATTATCTATATTTATTGTAATTCCTCATTGTATGTTTACTATAGAACATATTAAAATAAAATATTGCAATTGCTTTCATGTTTTCATTCAGAATTAATTTGTCTACTCATCAGCATTTCTGCTGTTATGAAATGTCAGGAAGTGTTTGCTGTGAGTTCATAGTAGCCTGTTTAACCTTATTTGTTATTGTGCTATAAATGTGATTACATCCTAGGTCTAAACTTGGTTTTAAGCCCAATGTCGCTGCTGTTTCCTTAGGCCTCCATAGGAAAAAAAAAGCCATAAACCTTTTTTTCTTCTTCTTCTTTTTTCTTTTTTGAGTAGCCGTGTTAAAAAGAACACCTGTAACTCGACACACAGACCCCTCTACTAAAATGCCAGGGCCATGACTCATGGGAATGGGCACACACAGCTAAATAGATAGTTTGTGTACAAGCTTGTCTTCCAGGTTGAATATTCTCCTGGTTTCAAACAAAACATGCATTTGGACAACATCTGAACGGAGGCCATTTTGGTTTGGCTTTATGTTTGCACAGTCCTGGGATTGTGCAGTTGCAAGTGGGGGATGGGCGAGCTACTGCGCTACCATGAAGACTTCTGTTAATGTTTTAGTCATTCTGGTGCCGCTGGGCTGGGAGACAGATTCAGTCAAAAAGCATTTGAGTACCCTCAGGTCCTCGGAGTGATTTACTATGTATTTGGACATCTGCAAAGAGCTCTTGCACCTTGAAATTCTCTTTCTCCTTTTCTCCCTCTCCCAATCGTTCTTTCTCTCTGTCTCTCTCTTTGCAGTAGTAAACCCTTAGGAATGATCTGTCATGCTGAGTCACCTTGAAGATATCTAAGGTACTATCACTTCCTGTCACCTTTTCCTTCATCCCTTCTCCAATCCGCCCTCCCTTCCACCGTCTATCTTACCTCATCTTTCTATCACCTTCAAACCTTCTGCTCAAGTCTCAGCCACATCCCTCTTATCTTGACAATGAGACTTTGTATGCAATGCTCCTTCTGCTCAGTCTCTTATCCTGCCTCTTGCTCACCAGCTGGGCACATCAATCCATGTGACAGGTGGTTGTCAGTCAGCGCCTCACTGGTCAGCACCCTAAAAAGTTTTAAACATTGCACGGTTGCCAGTGCTAGAGAAATTGCATCAGTTAAATGAACAAATCTTAATATGGTTTTCATCCTCACTAACAAGTGTAAGTAAGTGATAAGCAATTATCAGTAAGTTATGTTACCTTGACAAGTTGTATTTACTGCTTTGTTGCCTATGGCAGCCACCCTGAGTCGAGTGAAGAGGAGAGCTGTCAGTGGCCATCAATAACACGTCTGTGTGGTGTGGGTGGTGCAGGCTGTGTGGCATGTGTTTTAGAAGTGATGGCCAGAGGCCCTCTGTCTATGCAGTTCAGAAAATATGGTGTCATTAGCATCTGTGTCTCCATAACTGGCCGAAGAGGCCCAAACATATCTGGTATGCAGTGTTTAGAAGGCACGCAGACGGGATAATTGGTGAGCAGAATGTGTCCGTAGCTCCAGACTTTCAAGTGCTCATTGCCTTTGAGTGTTTTACACCCCAAGTGGCTCAATAGCCTAGGGGAAACAAGGTCTGCATTGATTTATTGCTGACCCTTAGGTCTTTTGTTTCTTAGAGCCAAGGACAACTTAATAATCAACCGAAGTCTCAAAGTTGAATTCCTATAATGAATTTCATTTGATTATGTTATCTTTATTTGATAGAAATCATAATGCTGCAGGAGTATACATATAAATGAAACCTGTATGCTATGCCTTTGCTGCTGCATTCTCTGGCAGGTTTGGTTACTGCTGTGGATTTCATAATCACAGCAGTCTCTCTGTCAATGCTGGTGATTAAATGCAAGGAGAAAATGTATATATTTAATTAATGTTAGTTATCTATTGATTGCTGCTGCATAAAGTGCTGAACAGTATACTGTAATTGTAGGTCCATATTATTGTTTATTCTGTTACATTGCTTAATCTTTTTTGTGTAGAGTGCATAGATGAGACATTGCAAGGTAACCTAGAACTAAAGATGATCTCATGCTTCCCTCCTTCTGTATCTCAATTGCTTCCTGCTTATCTCATCAATACACAGAGAAATAATTCACTTAGTTTTCCATTACCGTTTAAATTTTTTGACCAAGACATATTTGCTGTCAAATGCTATGTCTTACCATGCCTATATTTATTTTTATAAAATACTCTAGTAGATATGGTTCAGCGATTGAAACCACAGTGAAGAATAAGAGTAAAAAGTCTGTGTGTGACTTTTCACAACATGAACTACACCTTTGTTACGATCATCTTCACCATGTCAAAAAAAGCATTTTTATTTTTTGTATTTTACTAACATAGTATATACATTTCATTGTATATTTCAATATCCAATTCCTTATATTTCAAATAGGTTACAAAACAATCTGCAATTTCTGGACATTTGTACTAGTATAGGCTTAAATAAGTCTGTGTATGAGGATATTGTTGCTACCTCTGCCAATCCAAACTGGGAAACTTTTGCCTTGTCTCAGGATTTCACTTAAATTAGAGCTGGAATATCTGCTCATTTGAACAAACCCCTGCCTAGCCCTCTAAGGTATGGCTTGAAGTATGCTAAACTGCAGCCAGCAGCAATTTCTTGCCAGCACTATAAATGCCCAGATGTCAGTACCTAAGCAAAGCCTGACATAAGGAAAAATGATTAAGACAAGCAGAATCTCCAACACACACACACAACTATAAAAGCTACTGAGAGATAAATATTAGCTTGAAGTTTTGTATCAGTTTAATCCAACTGAAGAGACGGAGCAGTCAATACATTTTCAGACAGTAGCTGTAAATTATGAGTATGTTCGTGGGAGATTAAGGACTACTTTCAAATATACTTACAGATTAGGTGGGAACTTGGGAGTGACAGTTGGCAAAATGTATACATTGACATGTAACCCATGCAGTCTATTGCAAGAAAATGAATAGTGACAGAAGCATTTTGGCTATTTAATTAGAGACCACCTAATCGCTTCCATGTTGCTCTGCAGTGGTTATTCGTCATGGTTGGAAAGTGTTGGAAAGCAGTAGTAAAAAGAGAGTGAAATCAGCATACGTAAATGGAAACACATGAAGTCTAATTACATACTATCTGTATTTACCGTCATGAAATTGGAGATTTAGATGTCTAACTGAAAGACGGGAAACATTTGTGAATGATATCGATGGAAAAATCATCGAAGATCGTGGCAGGAAAGGTTTTGGAGGAGACATGTTGTGCGGATGCATATTTCCTCCATTTGATCAGAAGTGGCAAAGAAATACTACACCCTTTTCTGTCGTGGAGTTTGGACTCCACCTACATGACCAAAGATGTCCAAAAAGCCATGCTATACTTCACCTTTCTTTACTACAAAGCCAAGGCTTTTGTGGTCTGGTTAAAAATAATACTGTTGTCCTTCTGCAAGAATTTTATGACAATGGTATATGCATATACTTGTGTAATTATTCACAGGGACACATTAAGTCACCAGACAGGGGTGTGTGCTCATGCACACATGGAAAACTCACTGAAGTCAAGAAAAAACTGCTTAGATGAAGAGAATTAAAGACCATGTCAAATGTCCGTTAGTGGTTGCACTTAAGAGGTAAAGCAGTGGCAAAAAGTGATTTTGATTCACAGCTTCTACAGTTTTTGATGACTTCATTTGATTTGATGTGCCAAATCCTCTCATAAATAAACAGACAACCTCCCACCAAAAGTTAAAACAAGGGATTGAAAGTAAATTTCATTCCTAAATTTATAGCCCGAGTTCTTTATACAATAACTGACAGTAAGTGACTGTTAAACAAGATAAAAAAAAAACACTTTACTGACTGTTAAAGGTCTAGTAAAAAAAAAATAGAGCTTTAGTTTTAAGTTACGATGTGATGAAAAAACTGAAAGCTATGGCTCATGAAGTATCTATAAATACTCAGAATGTTGACAAAAATGTGATAAATTTTGTTGCACTTAATTTTAAATGGAGACACAAACTATAACACATATTCCATATTATTTAATGCTGGTAAAAGACTTTTCCAGGAGCAGATCCATCACTCAGCTAATTTCTGCAGTAGGAATAATGATATACAGATAAAGGCATGCTTAGCTTCTTTACTTAAGTACAAAGTGTCCAGGTGTAAAATATTAAGAACTGTGTATGTATCTCACAAGTATGTGTTTTTAAGTAACCATTTTCTCTCTTTCTTAAACACTGTATTCACATTTGATGTCCAATAAATACGGTTATGAACTTCCAACCCAGTTTGTTTCTTTATGCATTCTTTTTTTATATATTGGAATTTACACTTAATATAGATAATAAACTAAAAACACTTTAGACATAAACTAAATTAAAAATAATAATGGCTTTGTCAAAAACCCTAACCCTAAGCGATCCCTTCAATTTTCATACATTCTGTGTGGAAATAGCAAAAGAAGCCAATGCGAACTAACTTGTTAGACTTGCGCAGTTAAAGCAGTTCAAGTATCTGTATCTATTTATCTCCCTCTCTATCTCTGTATGTCTGTTTATCTGTACTGTAAACCAATAAAAACCATAGAAATCAGTCTTGTTGATTTATGCTTCTCTGCAGCTGGCTTTAGCTCTCTTATGTGCATTTATAGTCTTCTTGCTTTGTGTGTGTATTGGCTGGATGTGTGGTTTCTATATCCTGGCTTTGTTGTGAAACCTGTCACATCTTCATTGGCTTCGATATAATTTAGCTGCGCTTGGATGGATAGATCCTTTTGATAGAATGGCATATGTGGCCCTTACTGTGATGGTCCTTCGGTACAGTTGTGTTTATAAGGATGCCGTAGGAAGACAGGATGTGAAGCACAGATTACAAATGGCTGTTCCTGGCTGCTCTACAGACAGCTTAGGAAGATCTGAGCTGAACTAGGACTGCAGTGTTCTGATACATGTTGTTGTGGTCGACTGACTCTACAAGCGTATAGACTCTTTTGAAAGATTTGATCTGAACCTCAAAAAATTATGTTTCAGTATTTACTATTCTAGTTCATGGTGAGGTGATTGATATTTTATGGTTAAGTGGTTAACCAGGTGGTAAGGATTATGTTAGAAAATTGCAGGAAATATAAATTTAAAATTCCCAAAGTTAGTGAAATTAGCTGCTGTGTCATCTAGCCATCAGCTGGTGGCTATAGGCTCATGTGTTAACACCCAAACAAATAAAAATCCACCCCATACAATTGTAATGAAGGGGAAAATGTGCTATAAAGACGAAACCTGTTTTTTGGGGGTTGGGCTATAAAGATGTGTTTTTCTTTCTTTCTTTTTCTTTTTGCTCTAAAGTAGGACATCTTAAAATGGGACTCATGGTGAGCTTTAAGTAAATGTTTGGGGATCTTCAGATGTTGAGGCATGGGGACTGAAAGGCTGCTATAAATGAAGTATTGATAAAGGCAAAGTTTAAAGGTTGAAATGATCATTTCAATTAAAAAAACACACTGTATCCTTTTGTGTATTTGCTCTTACTGATTGTACAAGTATTCATGGGGACATGAACAAATGTGAGAATTATCTGCAGATCTTGAAATGAAAAACCTGACTTCTCTGTGCATCTAAAGTTACGTTCTGGGGCTGAATCGGAGAAGCCAGGCATAACCAGTCATTGTTCAAAATCTATTCAACAATTAGGTGATTTCTTATTACTTGTTGGTAAATTTGAGGTTTAAATAAGATGGGTTCCACTGCATAAAGAGGTTGTAATTACAAGCTCGTAATCTGAAATCTTGTATGGAATTGAAAGCTAGTGGGGATTGTGTTCTCTTTATTAATCCTGACTGCTGTAAAGAAGATTACATCTTTGTTTGTCCAAAAATATTAAAAATACCCTTTCTTTAACCCCTTTTCTCTAAGAAACAAGGAAGAAATATGTCTCAAATCTCTACATATTCCTCTAAATTCTCTTTGGTTTTTATTTTAAATAGATAGATGATAAATATCATGTATATTATGTATGCACATTTAATCAAAAGTACATAACTGATGAATTTTAACTGGATTTCTGCATTAGAACTGCGTACACAGCTAAGTCAGAGTAAATTATTTACAAAGATTACACTTTCATTCTGTCCATTAGTCAGTATACTTTTCTTTTATTTACCTTTCCAGTCCAGACTAAAAAAATCTCAACTATTTGAAAGATTGCTGCTACATTTTGGAAGAGAAATTCATTGTCAACTTTGGCAACTCCATTTAACATCACAAGTAAGTTGAAGGTTCCAGTTTAATGTGGCATATATTTTCAAGAGCACCAAAAGACTTTGATGGTGGCTATCAGGGGGGCCTGGAGACAATGATTCTTTTTTTCTATATTTGGGTCCACTATGAACACCCTGTAACACCCATTTTCCAAAGAAGATTTTGAAGTAATTTTTCTTGTGTATACATAAACAAAGTTCTTGCTGTCTATTTGATTTTACGGACAGTATGATGGTGGAGTGGTTAGCATTGTGGCCTCACAGCAAGAAGCTTCCTGATTCGAATGCCAGTTGGGCCTTTCTCTGTGGAGTTTGCATGCTCTCCCTATGCCTGTGTGGGTACTCCTGCTTCCTTCCACACCATATGCATGGTAGGTTTAATGGAGATTTTGCCATGGATGTGAGGTAGATAAAGTACTCGAAGTGCATACAATAAGTGCTCTGTGAATGTAGAGTTAAAATTTAACTAGTCTAAATTAGAGATGGACCGATCCGATATTACCTATTGGTATCGGTCCGATACTGACGTAAATTACTGGATCGGATAACGGAGAAAAATAAAAAAACGTAATCGATCCATTAAATATCAAAAAAGCACCTCACAAAACTTGCGACATGACGTAATTCGGCTCATAACCGTAGCACGTCGCAGCAGTAGGCCTCACGTGATAGAGCGGCTGTGTGTATTTGTAGCCTCGCTACCAATCCGGCATGTCATCTCAGAGGAAGTGATCCCAGACAGAAGTAAAGCAAGTGTGTAAGTTCATCTCTGAATGTTTGTAAAGCATTCCCATGTTAAGCTTAACAACCGATATATGGAGCGACTGCCTCTCTCTCCCTCTCTCTCCTGCTGCTACTTCAATCATGAAACTGATCAATGATCAGCTGATCGTCTCTCTTGTTTGTTTATTGCTCACTTCGCGCCAGAAAGAGGAAACCAGCGGCTGAACAACAGCAGCACATTTAAGCTTGATAAGCTGTTGTTAGAATTTATTTACTTTCTACTCGAGGATCTTTTTCTACGTAGCTGACGGCTGGTAACTGTGCAGGGGCGGATCTAGCAAAGTTTAGCCAGGGGGGCCGATAGGGCATTAACAGGGAAAAGGGGGCACAAAGACATCCTTTTCTTTCTTATTCTCATTTAAAATGTCGAGCTTTTAATAAAAAATTATCTGAATCTTACAGCCAAAGTTTTAATCTGATGTAAATAGTTACTGTATATAGTAACTATTAAGTCTAATATACCCTAGTAAGCTATACTACTTTTTCCTTTGGGAAGGTACCATCTGTGCAGTCTGCAGTTCTGTTGAAGAAAGATGTTGAATCTATTTAATTATTCTTGGAAAATAATTTATTTCGGTGCATTTATTTCACACTGCATCAAATTAAAGTTGATTACATCAATTAAGCATCATGAGGTGGAGGGTGGGGGGTGGTTCCCTATTTTTTTTTTTTTGCTGGGTGTTTTAGAGCCCTATTTGTTAGGTTGCTTACTCTTTAAAATACTTTAAAATACCAGAATAGGGAGGATGGAGTAGGTTTAAGTTCATTAGATTGATCAGTTTTGTTGAACTATGAAATATTTTGGGTGCAGTGTATTTTTTGCATACAGATATAACTGAATAGCTTTAGTGTTTGTTTTTTTAACTTGAGAATGAACTTATTCAAAAAGCAGCAAGATATTGAAAAACTGTGTTATTGATTAAAAAACACACTATATCGGATTCATATCGGTATCGGCAGATAACCAAATTTATGATATCGGTATCGGACATAAAAAAGTGGTATCGTGCCATTTCTAGTCTAAATTGCTTCAAGTGGTCAGTAAGACTAGAAAAGTGTTATCACACACATTCTTACATATTCTTTGAAAAGATTAGCATTGTGTTTACAGCTGTGCTAATTATTCTGTATTAGTACTGAGCACAACGGCAATTTTAACACACTTGTGTTTACTGGGTAAAATGTACACTGTTTTAGTTTAGACAGAAAATACAAAGTACAACTGAAGCTCATGGAAACATATTTTTATGATGTGGTGATTGCAGTTTGTTTGCTAGGTACCATTTCTGGTAATTAATTACTACTGCTTGTTATGGCCCCTTCTCAGTGGGCTAAGGAAGGACACAGTAGCACGTGACGATCTAAAATTAATGAAAGAGAAGGTTGAGGGCAAGTGTAAAAGACATGCAGTGTTTATTTACTGCATGTTAGCACAATACTCAACTGGATAAAAATTGGGTGAGGGGGGAGGACCAAGTGGTTGCGCCAAATAAAAGAAATTAATAAAATACAAGCAGCCTACAGCCTCTCTAAGGTCTAAGTCAAACAAACTCATAATAAAAAGGCCTATCTAGCTGGTCTACTAAAAGGTTAGCCAAAACCCATACAGAAGTGGCATCAACCGCATAACCTTGTGTCTCTAACGTGTGTCTATGTGTTGCGTATGTATAGGGTACCACAAAATAAACCTATCCAGCCTCCCACCACAAACACATTACCCATCCACAGAAAATACAGAACACTACTCAGACAGCGTTAACAGCTGGCCAGCTGGTCAAGGAGCTGCCCCATTTGTGATGATCCCTGGTGAGTGATTGGTCTCCTGTGCCCAGATCAGCCAATAGGCATGTGCTAATAAAGTTTGAATAGGCCAGTAGGTGGAAGCTTTACACCTGGAAGAGAAAAGAGAGACAGAAAAACAACCGTGCCACCTATCCTGGCATGTAACACCCATTAAAAACCAAACCCAGGGTTGGGTACAATCTTTTAGACAGCACAAGAGAGAGCGTCTGCTACAATATTCTGTGAACCTTTTTTGTAATGGATGTCTGCGATATGGGGACATAGCTTTGCCCAGGGACTTGGGCAAAAGTCATTGGTTATGATTATATATCCTAGACAGGAACACCAGAGGCTTATGATCTGTGAAGATCTTAACAAATGTAATATGTACCATGTAACGCTCATTGAGAATTTTTAGTCAGGATCAAAGTTTCACTGATAAAAAGACATTATTGAGACTGTAATTGTGCTATGATTTGATTTCAGGGTGCAGAGACACGCTGTGAGGTTAACTGATGATTCTAAAGGGGCCAAAGATGTGGATGTGAGTGTTAATGTTATTTTTCTCTCTTTGTGTTAGCTCTGTGATAAACTAGCAACCCGTGGGTGTTTTATGCTTGCATGTATTAAGCAGAAATCTTTTCCTAAACCACACCAAATGGTACCAAGTGCAATAAAGAACAAACCACAAAAACAAAGGGTGAGTGGAAACAAAACATCAGTCTAAAACCAATGGTCATACATGAACTCCAGTCTTCTTGGTGAAAATCCTGACCACCACTCCTAAGATGGAGTGGAGCATGTATTTTCCTCTATAATTACATTTGTGATTTCATATCCAAACTGTTGGAAGTAAAAGGAGAAACAGTCTGTTGACAAGTAAAATATGAAACAGCCAGTTACTTTCCATAATTATGGCGTTGCATTAAAGGAAGGATGGCAAAACACAACAATGCTCAGCAGTTGTAAAATTTCCTTTCAAATTTCATAATGTCATTTTTATGTTTGTCTTTTTGTCTGAATCACTACTCTTACACAGACATTTGTGGCAAAGAGAAATAAACATTACTCTTCAGTATAACCAAAAAGTGTACACAGTAGGAAAAAAATCTTAAAAAGACTTAACATTTCTGCAGCCGGGATGCCATATAAATGCTGTACAGTAACAGACATTTACCCACAAAACTGTAAAATACAGTTTAAGAGTTTTAAATTACGCAAGTTCTTGTGAGTTTAGCAGATAATATATGTTAAAAAAGGTGTATAAATATCTTTATATTAAAAAAAAAAAATCAAATACTTTTGTAATACAAATAATCAGGCTTAATATCACAGAAAAAAACACTGTTATAATTTGTGTTTTGTATTTCATTTTATTTGAACATTTTTACATTTGATCCATATTTAATTTTATGGCTGTTAATGTTATAGATTCCATTAATGATTTAATAATTATAATATGTAGTTTATATTACTATATAGTCATGAATATATGTAAGAGAACATGTTATGGCAATTATAATGTACTCTTAATTACAGATAATATAAAGTGAAACTTTATTTTGTACCTGATCTATAATTCAAGATTCTTTATTCATCACATGCATAGTTATACAAGTATAACACGCAGTGAAATGTAACCTGACACGCTCCTCGACTTGTGCAAAGGGGGGAGAGAGGAAGAACATTATATATTATATACATTAGGTGAATGTGCAGTAGTAGCATTGTATGCAATGTAATTAAGCTAATGTCAGGTAAAGTGATATTTTACAATGGCGTCTGGACTTCTTTAAGTTGCTTCAAGCAACTTAAAGAAGTCCAGATGCCTTTCTTTCCAAGCTCCTTAGACTGCTACTGTAAGACTGCTTAAGTTCAATGACATTTTTTATATAGCACCAAATCACAGCAACAGTCACCTTAAGCCACTTCATAGTGTCAGGAAAAACCCTACAATAATAGAGAACATTCCAACAAACAGCGCCCTTTGAGCAAGCACAGTGGCAACAGTGGGAAGGAAAAACTGCCTTTTAACATGAAGAAATCTCTGGAAGTAGCAGGTTTAGGGTGGGGGAGTCATCTGTTGTGATGAGTTGGAGGGGAGGGAGACAGGACAGAACACACTGTGGAGAGATAGAGATTAATAATAATTAATGACTGAATTCAGAGTGGTTTATAAACACATAGTGAGAGAAACAGATGAGTAAAGAAGAAATACTCATTGCATCATGGGATGACCCCAGCAGCCTAAGCTTATTGCATCATAACTAAAGGAGGATTTGGGATCACTTGATGTGTTTTATGTTTTATCAAAAAGGAACATTTTAATCCTAATCTGGAAAGTAGTGAGAGTGTCTGTCTTCTGAGTCCAAACTGGGAGCTGGTTCTACTGAAGAAGGAATGAATTACAATAGTCCAGCCTAGAAGTAAAAAAATGCATCAACTAGTTTTTCAGCATCACTCTGAAACTAGATGTTTCTAAATTAAAAATATTGCACTAGAAAGCAGTCAAGGACTTCTCCTGGTTAAAAGATTTTTAGAGCAGAGTACAATTACCTCAGTTTTATCTGAGGAAATTAAGAGGTCATCCTGGTCTTTGTCCTTAAGACATTCCTGCAGTTTTACTAATTGGTGTTCGTCATCCGACTTCGATGACAGATAAACCTGGGTATCATCTGCATAGCAACAAAAATGTATGCTATGCCTTTGAGTTATAGTCCCAAAGGTAAGCATGTATAATGTACACAGAATTAACCTTTGTGTATGAAAAGGACTCCACATTTACATTAACAAGTTGAAATCTATTTGATAGCTATTATTCAAACCACTGCAGTGGAGTACCTTTTATTTCTAATACTCTAATCGCTGTAATAAAATATTTTGGTCAACAGTATTTGCTGCAGATGATCAGTTAACTCTTTACAAGTACTCTTTCAAAAAAATCTTTTAAGTAAAAGAAAGATTGGCTATTGGATTATAATTGGCCAAGATAGCGGGGTCAGATGATAGCTTTTTAAGTAATGGTTTACTTACTGAAATCTTAAAGACCTGTGGTGCATATCCCATTAATAGAGAGAGATCGATCATTTAAGGCTGAAGCAGTAATTAATGGTAGGACTTCCTTGAGCAGTCTTGAAGAAATGGGATCTGGTAGATTCATCACTTTGCCTTCATCTTTATTTTTACTTATTTATACAGGGAGATATTTCGCATTTGAAGCTGTGGTTGAACTAGATAAATTATTGAACAATGAGATTTAGTTTTAGGGTGACCGCTCTTATACAGTTTGGGCATAATTACTTCCTGGTCTTAGGCTGGAACGCTAAACTTTGAATCACATTGAATATGACAAGTTTCCCTGTGCTGCCTATACCGGAAGAATTCTGGCCACTTATAGACTAAAAACTTGTGCTTCACCCCAGGTACAGCTCACAACAGGTACAGCGAAGGTTCACAAGTAAAGTGAATAAATTAGATTCAGAATACTTTATTAATATCTAGGGAAATTATGGGGGTTACGGTTGTGCCAGGACACTAACATTAAGAAAAACAGAAACAAAAAAACCCAACAAAAACAGACTAGACCAGTCTGTCTCAAAGTGTGGTACGCGTAACACTAGTGGTACGCGGGAAAACTCCAAATTTTTTTAAGATTAAATAATATACCATTGTGGAGGTATGCAAAGACGACACGAGAGTTTCCGAGGCTCTTCTGGGAGCCGGAGTCAACCAGAAAACGTGTCCCCGAGCTTGAGTTCTCTATAAAGAGTAGCCTTTCCTTATCATAAGGCGTCGTGGCCACTACGGAGCACTGGCGGGTTCGTTTCCCTGCAAAGGTGCCACAGCGCTGTCACGCTGATGGTTAAAACACAGCCATCATGCTGCGATCCCAGCCACCATTGATGAGTTGGAGGCCCCCGGGAGAATCGATGGGGCCGTCGGTGAGTCGGGAACTATCGCCTGGGTGCCGAAGCCCCTAGTAGTCAGGAGAATGCGATCTGCTTCTTCTGCAAGTGAGTGGTTATCCTTTGTGGCCAGTAGCGGGGAGTTGTCGAGGCCAGCTCGCACCGGCAACTGTCGGAGGAAGACGTGAGTGAAGAGGAGTCTGCCGTCATCCGTTCCTAGCAAGGACAGTGTGCTCTCCGTGAGCTCGAGTGCGGTACCATCACCCAGGCCCGAGAGAGAGAGGAGTTTCTTGGCCACTCTGCATCAGAGAGGGAGTAGCGCCACAGCAGCAGTGCCTTGAGAGCGGGGTATTTCTCTTGGGTGAGAAGTGAAGCTGGAGGATGAACGCTAACTTTTATTCCACTCAGTGAGGGTTACCGATGGTTAGGAACAAATGTAACTGCATGGCAGGATGCTGTTAACGGACCAAACTTCAGTCTGGAAAACAACTGCAATGTAAGGTTAGTCATTAATTTAGTGCTGCATGGGCTGTAGTTACATCGTAAGGTTTTAAAAACGGAGCTTTAAAATGAATAGTGATGATAAAAACCGAGAGGCCGACAGTGATCACTGACCTTTATGGGGGCTCGTTCAGATTAAATAGAACAAAATAAAAGCATTAATAAATGCAGAGTAGTTTGGACTCAGAAGCAGGTTTCATCAGGTCATCACTTAAAGATTGGATATTCCACCTGTTGTGAATGTTTTAATGCAGTACAGTTGTTATTATTATCATTTGTCACATCCTGTTTATGATATTAAAAATAAATAATGTTTATACAAGAAATAAAATTGACTCATGTAAACTGTATGTAGAGTTAAATATAGGCCTATACTACTGTACTTTAATGTCGGTCATAAGGGTGGTACTTCAAGAGCCATATATTTTATGAGGTGGTACTCATTGTGAAAAGTTTGAGAACCACTGCACTAGACTATTAGCAATACAATATGTCAAGATATAAGGAATAGTACAATATATACACTATAAACAAATCACCAAATAATAAATATCCGGGGTTGACAGATGTGATTATAAATGAATATCAAGAAAATAGACAGCAACATTATTAAGTAGAAAGGGAGATGGCCAGAGGCAGGAATGATTTCCTGTGTCCTTCAGTGGTGATTTTTGGTAATCTCAGTCTCTCACTGAACGTGCTCCTGTGGCTAGCCATGTGGCTAGTCATGGACTGTGTGGGAGGTATCCAGCATTGTCCTTATCTTGGACAACATCCGCCTCTCCGACACCACTTTAAGAGAGTCCAGCTCCATACCCACAACATTACTGGCCTTACGGATCAGTTTATTGAGTCTATTGTCATCAGCAACCCTCAACCTGCTGCCCCAGCATGCAACAGCATAGAGGACAGCACTGACCGCAACAGACTCATAGAAAATCCTGAGCATTGAAAATCAGGATTTTCTAAAACAGATAAAACAGTTTGCCATCCTTGAGGAAAGGTGGCCAAACATCATTGCTCACTTCTTATCCCTTCTATTTTTTTTCCTTCTATTTATTTTACATTTCGTTAGTGTCCTTGTTATGACTAGCATCACGAAACAGTAGCTGCAGCCCATTCAGATTGCTGACCTAATCCAGGTCCTCTAGAATAGCCTATTCATATGTGGTCTTGCCGTGTCTCCCAGTAAAGAGTGCGGTAGAGAGACCAGCACACAGACTGCTACACGCGGAAAGGAGGACAGGGCTGTAGAAATGCATCAACCCAGCAGCAGGATCAGTATCTCCTCCTTTGTGTGAGGAGGCTACTCGTGCATGTTTCTGACAAAACTGTCAGAAACCGACTCCGTGAGAGCCCAACTTCTCTTAGTGAGACCTGTGCCAATAGCCCACCACCGTGGAGAGCAGGCTTGCGCAGTTTTTGTTAGCACCGAAAGACCACCAACTCTCTTTTTTTTAGAAGAAAAAAAAAAGAACAAGTAGAGAAAAAACAAAACAAACAACAACAATAAATCAACAATAAAGTGCTAGTGCTTATCCTTATAGATTAATATTAACATTAATCAACATTAGTTAATATTAATATTAATGACTACTTGCTCCTCTGTTGAAGCAAATTAATAATGCTGGAATATCTTAAATGAAGTGGAACAGCCACTTCCGGCAATAGCAGGAAAATTTGTGCACGGTCATATGGTGGACTACGAAGAGATTTCTCGTGCTGGTAATTTTTCTAAGCATTTAAGTAATGGTTTCCAGTAAGTAAAAAGTCTATTCGACGAGCCTCTGAGGGAGAATTCTATCTTCTCCAAATTTAGAAGTCCTTGGACATAGGGGTCAAACTCTGGCCCGCGGGCCAAATTTGGCCCGCAGCCTAATTACATTTGGCCCGCGAAGCCATACCAAATTACTATTAGAGCTGGCCTACTGGTATTACACAGCTACTATATATATATTGTTTAGTATTAAGCTTTGCTTGTTCCATATTCAGTTTTTCAGCAAAACTTGTTTGAGTCCATAAGAAAAGATTCATTCTTATATCTGGAGGAAGATTTTTCTTTCAATAAATATTAATGTTAGCCCGCGACCTTGTTCCAGTTTTGAATTTTGGCCCACTGTGTATTTGAGTTTGACACCCCTGTCCTAGGATGTCATGTAACCAGACTTTGATTAATGGTGGCTGAGATGATTTCCACAACAACAAAATTCATTTTCGGGCAATAAGAGAAGCAAAGGCAATAAGATTATTTTGGATAGCTGTGATACTAAGGTTATTTGGTGGTTTGCCAAAAATAGCAATATGTGGAGTCGGAGTTGGATTTATACCTAATATATCTGAAATTGTTTTGAAGAATTGATGCCAAAATTCAGACAGCCTGAGGTACGCCCAAACATATGAGTAAGGTTGCAAGGTGTCTGTGAGCATCTATTACATTTATCATCAAATTTATCTGGATATAATTTTGACATTTTTTCTTTACTGCAGTGTAGTCTGTGGAAAACGTTAAATTGTATTAATGAAAGTCTGGCACAACTAGAAGACGAATTAATGGCCCCTACAGCTTCCTCCCAGAAAGACTCAGAAAAACTCATGTGGAGTTCTGACTCCCATCTTGGTCCTACGTAAAAGAAATTCACGAGGTGGAGAAACTAGTTTGTAAAGGTAGGAAATATGGCCCTTTGACAAAGTATTAGCTCTAAGAACCAAGTCTATTCCTCTGGGAGTTTGGATTTGTGGGAATAAAGTTGAACACTTCTTTGCAAAATGTCAAAACTGGAAATACTGGAAAAAAATCAGATTTATTGAAATTAAAGCAAGTAAATAATTCATTGAAACTTGCAAAAACATAATTTACGTATAAATGACCTAGACTACAAAGTCCTTTATCTTCATCTTTGCTGGAACGAATAAATGATTTTGCAAATCTGGGTTGCTGGAGGGAGGGTGAGCCATCCAAAGTGGCGTCTTATTTGTGACCAAATTTTTAATGTTCCAGCAACAACTGGGTTGGAAGGTAGGCTTAATAAGGATGATTGTAAGGTATCGCATGCTAAAGCACATGATGACGAGGAACAGGAGGCCGCTTCACTCTGACACCAATTAGTATGGGGAGACGTACACCACGATAATATTTTATACATGCTGGATGCCCAATAATACCCAATTAGATAAGGCAGTCCTAATCCTCCAGCTGATCTATCTCTATAGAGAAGTGAACGACTAGCCCTTGGATGTTTACCAGCACAAATGAACAATGATATAGCGTCATTTATAGTCCTAAAAAATGTTTTAGCTTTCATTGTAAGTAAGGTAAAATTCTGTTCTCGCATTAATCGCAGAGGTCATGTAATTGCAATGCCGAGATATTTGAACCCTGACTTAGCCATTTTAAAGGGTATAGTTGATGTAGGTATGTCTGCAGCCATTTGGTTAACTGGAAAGTATTCGCTTTTGGAAATGTTAAGCCTATATCCCGATAGGTATCCGAAGGAGTTTAATACTGACAAAATGTGTGGGATATTTAATAAAGGATCATTCACATAAAGAAGCAAGTCATCTGCATAAAGCGACACCTGATGTTTTATACCCCATCTATTAATCCCTCCGAATCTTTCCACCATTTTTAAAGCTACTGAAATAACTGGTTCAATCGCTAATGCAAATAGTAACGGGGATAATGGGCACCCCCGTCTTGTTCCCCGAAAAAGTGGGAAAGGAGTGGAGCGTTGATTATTTGTACAGACAGAGGCACAGGGAGAGGAGAAGAGTAGTTTGACCCATGAGACAAAATTATTATTAAAACCAAACTGTCTTAGAGAGAAGAAAAGATAGACCCACTCCACTCTATCGAAAGCCTTCTCGGTGTCAAGAGATATTATGGCTTCTGGAACATTAGAAGATGATGAAGAAAGAATGACACCAAGAAGTCTTCTTATGTTGGAATGTAAACGTCTTCCCTTTGTTATCTTCTGATCCTCTGAAATATTTGAGGGCATGATTGATTCTAATCGCCGGGCTAGAATTTTTGCGAGAATTTTAACGTCTACGGGAGGAGTGATATTGGCCAATAAGATGTGCAGCTCAGTGGGTCTCTGCCTTTTTTAAAAAAAAATTAGGAGAATAGTGGCTTGCATGAGTGTGGTACAATCCTCTTTCTTGAAATGTTCTTCTCTTTTGATTGGAGTACATCTTTCCACATGTTAAACTCAATGCAAAAACTCAATCAGCAATCAGTAATTAAATGTAGAATCCACTACATACTTGACTTACTTGTTATTTCTCTCTGTAAAGTATTTTGTGAATTGTCTGTGAAAAATTCTATATAAATAAATTTTACTGAGGTAATTTTTTGGGGGGAATTTAATCAGCACATAAGCTACGCCCATTAAGCGCTAGTTTAATTGCTTAATAGTTAGCTGACTCTTCTGTTAACTATATGCAATATGTCTGGTCATAGATGTTTAATACCGTGCTCAAATGAGCTTTGTTTCTTATATTAGCCAGCTAATGCTACTCAGTGCTACTCGAGAAATATCTGAAAAGACCCCCACGACAAGGAATTGGATAAGCATAGAAAATGAATGGAAGTATCTGAAAAGATGCTATTAATTGTGTTTTTACTTATAGGAACTTAATTTTTACAGACATTTAACATTTTATTCTTCAAACTCTTAACCTTAAATATAAATCTATGTAGAAGACCCATTTTCTGCTTTTACTTTAAATCAAATCAAAATCAAATCAAATCACTTTTATTGTCACATCACATGTGCAGGCACACTGGCACAGCACATGCGAGTGAAATTCTTGTGTGCGAGCCCCACAAGCAACAGAGATGTGCAAACACAACAACACAAACGAGCAAAATACAAGAATGGCCAACCTGAAACTAATAAATATATGTACAATATATAATAGTGTATGCATTTCTGGATGTGTATACTAAATATTTTCCTACGTGTGTGTGTGTGTATACACATTTTTACAAATTAAATAGTAAAAAAAATAAAAATAAAATAATAATAATAATAATAATAATAATAATAATAATAATAATAATAATAATAAAATATATAAAATATACAGAGTTGAATGTGTGCAAAACAAGTGGCATTTATATACAGTATGGAGTGCATAATGTTAAAGTTCCAGTAGTGAAGCTGAGGTGTCTATGACGTGTTCAGCAGTCTGATGGCCTGATGGAAAAAGCTGTCTCTCAGTCTGCTGGTACGGGACCGGATGCTGCAGAACCTCCTTCCTGATGGAAGCAGTCTGAACAGTTTATGGCTGGGGTGACTGGAGTCCTTGATGATCCTCCCCGCTTTCCTCAGGCAGCGCTTCCTGTAGATGTCTTGGAGGGAGGGAAGCTCACCTCCAATTATCCGTTCAGAGCACCGCACTACTCTCTGGAGAGCTTTGCAGTTGTAGGCGGTGCTGTTGCCATACCAGGTGGTGATGCATCCAGTGAGGATGCTCTCAATGGCACAGTGATAGAAGGTCCTGAGGATGTGGGGGCTCATGCCGAATCTTTTCAGTCTCCTGAGAAAGAAGAGGCGCTGCTGCGCCTTCTTCACTGTTTTGTTTGTGTGTACTGACCACGTAAGATCCTCAGCCAGATGTACTCCAAGGAACCGGAAGCTGCTCACTCTCTCCACAGCAGCGCCGTTGATGGTGATGGGGGTGTGTACTTCTCTGCACCTCCGGAAGTCCACTATCAACTCCTTTGTCTTTGCGACGTTGAGGGTGAGATGGTTGTCTTGACACCAGTGGGTCAGGGCGCTGACCTCCTCCCTGTAAGCCGTCTCATCACTGTTGGTGATAAGACCCACCACTGTAGTGTCGTCTGCAAACTTCACAATGATGTTGGAGCTGTTAGTGGCTGTGCAGTCGTAGGTGTAGAGTGAGTACAGGAGAGGGCTCAGTACACACCCCTGTGGAGCACCAGTGTTCAGTGTGATGGGGGATGAGGTGATGCTGCCCAGTCTGACCACTTGGCGTCTGTCAGACAGGAAGCTAAGGATCCAGCTGCAGAGGGAGCTGCTCAGTCCTAGATCCTGCAGTTTCCTGTCCAGCTTCGAGGGAACGATGGTATTGAATGCTGAGCTGTAATCTACAAACAGCATTCTCACATACGTGTCTCTCTTCTCCAGGTGTGACAGGGCAGTGTGTAGTGTCAGGGCTATGGCATCATCAGTGGACCTGTTGTGGCGGTATGCAAACTGTAGAGGGTCCAGTGAGTCGGGTAGTGCAGAGCAGATGAAGTCCCTGACCAGCTTCTCGAAGCATTTGCTTACGATGGGGGTCAGGGCTACAGGTCGCCAGTCGTTCAATGAGGAGATGGTGGAGGATTTGGGTACAGGGACGATGGTGGCCATTTTGAAGCAGGCTGGGACTACAGACAGAGAGAGGGAAAGGTTGAAGATGTGTGTGAACACTCCAGCCAGCTGAGCCGCGCATGACTTGAGGACGCGGCCGGGAATCCCGTCCGGACCAGTAGCTTTGCGCGCGTTCACCTTCCTGAAGCACTTCCGCACATCCTCCTCAGACACAGTGTGCGCACTGACGTCATCCGCGGTGCGCACACTGTCCGGTCTCATGGTGTTCGCTGCGTCGAATCTAGCGTAGAATACGTTTAGATCCTCACACAGAGAGGCCGTGGTCTGCGGTGTGCTGGTTTTCCCTCTAAAGTCTGTGATCGTGTTTAGTCCCTGCCACATACTCCGAGGGTTGTCAAACTGTTGCTCCACCCTGTCCCTGTACTCACGTTTGGCTGCTTTGATCGTCTTCCGGAGTTGGTAATGTGCGTGTTTGTAGTCCGATGTGTTCGCGGAGGCAAAGGCGGTGTTCCGTGCCGCGCGAACATCTCCGTTAATCCAGGGTTTTTGATTTGGGAAGGATTTAACTGTTCTGGATGGGACGACATCTTCCACGCATTTCCTGATAAATCCGCAGACTGAGTCTGTGTACTCATCAATGTCTCTGGCGGCCACGTGAAACATTTCCCAGTCCGCGTGATCAAAACAGTCCCGCAGCGCAGACTCCGATTGGTCCGTCCAACAGTGCACCGCCCTCCGGGTTGGAGCTTCCTGTCTCAGCTTCTGCCTGTAGGCGGGCAGGAGCAGGATGGAGCAGTGATCTGATTGGCCGAATGGGGCGCGGGGGAGGGCTTTGTACGCATCCCGGAAAGAGGTGTAACAGTGGTCGAGTAGCCGGTTTCCACGTGTGTTAAAAAGGATGTGTTGATGGAGTTTTGGTGAGACTTTCTTCAGGTTTCCCTTATTAAAGTCTCTGGCTGTGATAAACGCTGCCTCTGGGTGTGCGGTTTCCTCACTGCTGATCGCGCTGTACAGTTCCCTGAGTGCACGGTCAGTGTCGGCTTGTGGGGGAATGTAAACAGCCGTAATAATCACTGCTGTAAATTCCCTCGGTAGCCAGAATGGCCGGCACTTAATCATCAGGTACTCCAGGTCCGGTGAGCAGAAGGATTTGACCGGGTGCACGTTCGCATAATCACACCAGCTGTTGTTGATCATGAAACATACACCACCGCCTCTGCTTTTCCCAGTAAGATCCTGTGACCTGTCCGCGCGGTGCACGGAGAACCCCGGTAGTTGTATTGCGGAGTCCGGTACTTTGTCCGATAGCCAGGTTTCTGTGAGGCAGACCACGCAGCAGTCCCGCATCTCTCGCTGGAATGAGATCCGTGCCCGAAGCTCGCACAGCTTGTTCTCCAGAGACTGCACATTAGCCAGTAATAAACTGGGTAACGGTGGTCTGTAAGTGCGCCGTCTCAGTCGAACCAGAACGCCAGATCTTCTCCCTCTGCGTCGGCGTTTGCGGCCTCCAGGGCCAGAGAACAAAGGCGTCTCAGGTGAGATGAATGGGGGGTCTGCAAACGGAGCGTCCGTGTTGCAAAACTTGAACTCCGGAAAGTTATAAGAAAGACCGTCTTTTATGTCCAGTAAGGTTTGTCGGTCGTACACAAGGAGACAAGTGCTGCTCGTGAAAAAATAAAGGAAAAGTAAAATTAAACACAGAAGAAAGCCGTTGCTTGGGGGAGCTCGCGACGAGGCTGCACAGCAAATTCAAAAGTGTTAAATGTTTTGGTGTTAATAGTCTTCTTGCAAAAGTAGAGTTAATTTTACTCTAAGTAGAGTCACATTCTTTTAATGTAACTCTGAGGTGTAAAATGATAGTAGTTAAAATCGAGTGTTAAAAATGAGTGTTTCTCTGTCAAATCTGGAGGTGTTACAATGGAAACATTAACTCTTGACCTCTTAACTCTGAACTCCTACAGGGGCTATGACACCAACAGAGTAAATTCACAGACTCCGCCCCCAGCACGGCTCCAATCGAAGCTGAAGTGAAGCCGTTTCAGAACATTTTGCTCTACATATTTGAGTTGTTTGCCATGCTTGGTAAGTCATTTTTTCCAAAGATTGTTTCAATTATTATTATTAACTTTTACTTCTGTGGCTCTTTGGAGTTGAGACAAAGCTGTGTGAAAGGCATTAGCCATGTTGCTCGCTGATAGCATAATATTCTGTTTTAGCTAGCTGAAAGGTATCGTTTGCGGGCAAATACCACAGCCTTGAAAAAAAGCTTGCATGTGAATTTTCAGTCAAACTTTTGGTCAAATACACCTAAAACAATGTCTAGAATGTGAAATGTTGGTATAATGGTGCTACTTGAAGCCTGAAAACGATCGCCCATAAAAACAAACAAACAAACGAGCAAACAGCAGTAGCAGACGTCCTGACTGGATTCTACGTTAGCATAGATCCCTCCAGAGTTTTGTGCACACGGTTTAGGTAAAAATGAAAAAGGTTGAGGTTTTACATTTAGTTCAGTATTACCTGTTGCCTGTGTCCTTGTCTTTTGGGAAAATACTTTACACAAGTAATGACTCAAAGAGGATTCCTTTTTTTTTTTTACTGTGCTGCAATTGTTTACTGGATTATTTGTGCCATTAATTAGTGTCAACTAATTTTTATTCAATCTCCACACAGGATATGCTTGTGAAGATGGAATATGGGGGAGAGCAGAAGTGCGCTGAAGTTCCACAAAGGGATGAATGAAGGACATGCATATTGTATTGAAGAAATAAGTGATGAGATGCTGTTATTTGCATTTACCATGTCAGACCTTTTGATAAACAAAATTCTAATGAAAGTGAGAACATGTACACTGTTACATCTTTCAGATAATGTTTTGAAATTGTGGTGCACAGTTCAGAATAAATGTTTTTCAAAAACCATTGCGTCTTTTTAGTAAATGTTTATTTCCAAAAGAAATGTCTAGAAGTTCAGAACAGTAAAATTCCCGCTTTTTAGAATGAATTAGAAGATAACTCTTACGTAGTTAAACTAAAATACTCTTTGAGAGTTAATATATAAACTCTTAACACCAAGTGTTAAATTATCAACTCCAGACAGATTTGGTGTTTAACACTAAATCAGAGTTAACGTACCAACTCTCCAAAAAGAGTTAAATTAACACTCTCTGGTGTGGACCCATATAGACACTTTAATAGTGTTGAAATCAAATCCGACAGTGTTAATTTGGACATGCTGGATTTGCTGTGTGCCATACTCGGCGCCATCTTGTCTGTGTCTTTAACTAATTTTAACTTGTTTTGTTTTTAATTTTGTCTTAGTGAATAAAAAATTTGCATATATATTTACAGTATTTATTATTTAATTATCTGTTTAATAAACATTGCATATTTGTTAAAGTACAGTACATTTTTCAAAATGATAGGTTTTTAAAATAATTTAAAAACAGTAGATTACTTGTGTATTTTTGTAATTTTATTGATTTTTCATGTATTGAAAGATAACAGCAAAATTCTCTAAAATTAATAGAAAACATTCTGTTAAAATACCAATATATATATTTATATTTTTTACAGTGTAGACCTATTCCATTACGTCAAATGCCTGTTTTTCAGACTTCACATTCATTACTTAGTGATTGATGCCCGTGAAAGCAACAGACCATGGCTCATTCTCTGATTGCCTGTTTACAGGTCTCTGACACTTTTATAGCTCTCCTAATACCATTACAAAGTATTACTTCAACAGCAGAGCCTGCTGCTTTCCTGTAGAAACAGATACAAAAGGTTGTTTGCTTTGATAATTTCAAACACTCTAGTTGTGAAAATTTGCTTTCGTTGAAGCTATCTAAGGACTTGTTGAGATTTTGACTTCCACTTTCAATAGTGATCTGCAAGATTTTTTTTTTAGTCAAAAACAGATTTATATTGGTGAAAGCAAGGACGGTGAGGATGTTGTTCTCTTTGTCTAAGGAGCTTGGAAAGAAAAGCGTCTGGACTTCTTTAAGTTGCTTGAAGATGTTTCACCTCTCATCCGAGAAGCTTCTTCAGTTTTGTTGTTCTCTTTGTGTTTTATCATCCTGGCCAGGTAAGGCCAGTGAAGCAGAAGAACATCATGTCAAGAAGGTCCTGAATAAATGTGGTTATCCCAGCTGAACATATATCAAAGCTGGGAAAGCAACTAAAGAATGCTCCAGGTGATCCAGGTGAGGAGGACAACTGGTGCCTATGCAAAAACCCTTAGAGATCCTGTATGTTTCAGGACTATCAGAACAACTGAGACACATTTTCTCTAAACACTACATCTCTGTGGCTTTCAAACCCTAAAACTCATTGCACCAAAAATTGGTCCACCCCAAGGATCCGGTCCCCCGGCACAGAGTAATATAGCCAGGAGGATTGCCATGATTTATATCAGGGAAACCAAACAACCTCTGGCTAAGTGGATGGCACAACACAGAAGAGCTAACTTAGTCTATTTACACCTACAGCCCAGTGGCCACCCATTCAGTGATGAGGAACTCTGGTTTGAGTGTGGAGTCAAGGAGGCAATATACGTGAAAAAGGAAAGACCATCTCTGAATAGAGGAGGGGGCCTAAAGGTAGATCTTTCAGCATCTTACAATGCTGTGATTGCAGACATTCCCCAACTCTCTGTGAATGGTACTTATGTTCATTGATCAATAGTCTTTGATCAGCGATTGTTGATCAATGGTGATGACAGTTTGCATATTAATGATCAAGAAACCAACCTCACAGCCTCACATTGCTCAACAGTGGTGCTAGTTTCATTCATTATGCAAATTATATCATTCATTATGCATTATGCATTATACAGTTTATAAGGGGGGGGGGGGGGGGGAACCTGCAGTCAGCTGAGACTGAAGAAGTCACTCGGATGAGTCACGAAACTTTTCTTCTGCTAAAGACGTTATGTCCAGATGAACAGGATCAACTTGTCCTTGCCAGCCCATAGTGAACAGTCTGAAACTATGCAGTTTAAAACAGCAATAAATGCTGAAGGTCGAAGGTTCTGAAAACGTTTAAGGGCAAACTCATAAGATAATCAGAGAGCAATTGGCATGCACATATAAGAATTGCAATGGTATTTCCACTTGGTGCAATGGATAGCTTTGAATATAATGCCAGTCTATGCAATATTTGTGGTGACATTTCTCTAAAATCCAATCATGTTAACTTGCTGGTGCGGCTATAGGGAAAGTATCACTAAAGTCACTATTTTCTGTACAAAAATATTAAATGCAATACAACATCTAATAGAGTTGTAAAAACAAAACTCCACTTAATTTGCAGAATTAGAAAATACAAATGTTCTGACAACCAAATGTAGTAAGATTTCAACAAATGAACAGTTTTTTTTTTCATTGAGACGTGTACACTGAATCAGCACATTTCTGGTGACAGAACAGCCTGGTTGCATCCAGAGACATTTTCTATGCTGTCTCCCTTTGTAATTATGTTGGAAAACCATTGTTACCTCCTACTGCTAGGGAACAGCTGAAATGCATATGACTGTGGAATAGCACAGATACAACCCCATAGTTTTAACTTATAGTTTGCAAGTTAATAGTGCTTTTTTTTTTTTAACATAAAGCGATGGCTCTTCTGTAATTAATTGTATGAACTTGTATGCTAGTAATTTGTAGTGTACTATAATATGCTTAAAGAACTGTAAATACAACATGACCATCGTGCTCCAGCTGTGCTTTCCATTCCCATTCTTCTTTGCCCGTTCTGTTTTTGCCCTTTTCCATGGTTAAAATGATGTTTGTGATCTCAGTTCATTTCAGTAGCATGTATATGTCCTCATGGTTTGCTTCACTTTAAAAAATGTCCAGTAAATCAGTATATTCTGTCTAAATGTTTGATAATGTTTTTAAGCTGCTGCTCCTGTTGTTACTGAAGGCCTGGGACAAAAATGTTCAGCTGAGACATTTCACCTTTGAACTGCCCCAGATCGGCTCAAAGAATACATTTTTTTATGGTTCTGAGTTGTTATTTACACAATCTTTTATCTTACATTATTTATCTTCTGAAGTGTTTGAGAGTCTGATTTTACACTTGATTTTTTTTTCTGATTTCTTATTATCCTACTATTGTCTGGATCTTCTTCCATTTCAGTCTTTGCTTATTATGTTTACTTTATATCAATTCCAGAGAGGTTTCTTGCATTTTTGTTAGTGTGTGTGTGTGTGTGTGTGTGTGTGTGTGTGTGTGTGTGTGTGTGTGTGTGTGTGTGTGTGTGTGTTCACTAGAAGTTGCCTCTTTGGTTTCTGTTACACATCCATTTGTTTCATATGCTGTTTGTACCTTGGTCTCTTTTGTTTCCTTGTCTTTACATTTTGTTTAGTGTTAGTGTTCATGTCTCCTTTGACTTTTCCTGTTTTACTTTGAAGGTTTATTTTATTTTGTGGCCTGTGTCAGTTTTATTTCCTGTATGTGTTCCACGGATTCCCAGATTAGTTTCACCTGTTGTTAATTGTGTTCATGTGCGTTCCTCTCCTTCCTGTTTTTATTTTTATTAGTAATTGGTCTGTCTGTATATAGCCCTCTCTTCCCTGTATCTGTAGTCAAAGAGTCTGCTGTCGTTGCTTCCCTATATCCTGCAAGGGTCAGTGAGCTCCTGTGTTTTGTTCTGTTAGTTTCAGAGTTTATAGTTTGCTTATTTTGTACACTGATATAAGAGTATAAGAATAAAAGGGCTTACCTTTAGTTTTTTTGTTTTTTTCAGTCTGAGCATTTGTGTCCACACCTCACCGTCACAATCTCAATTTGCTTCCCTCAAGTTAAAGGTACTAAGAGACGCACTTCAAACACTGACCAGCGCACTGGAAAAGATCTTTTTTTTTAAAACAAAAAAACAGAAAACAAACTTTCTTTTCACAAATGCTTTATTGCTAGAACTGCAGTTTTGGAGGCTTTGGAGTGCACTTTTTATAAATCCGCTACTCATAAAGTGAACCCGCTCAAACTCACAGCCCAGGATATCAGTGACAAAGAAGGCAGACTACTAGACTTGTTTTGACGTCTGCACCTAACAGGGAGAAGAAACAAAAGCATAGAAGACTGCAAGGTAAGGTAAAGAAGGGGGAGAAAAACCCAGTCAGGATTTATTTGTCTTTGGACCATAAAATGGATGTAAAACCTGCTGTAGCCACTTGGAAGGCGTTGTCAGCGAAACTGACTCAGCTGGACTTTGAGTACTAAAGGTCTGATGTAAATTGTTTAGTTAAGTATCAGTTTCACAGAGTAGAAATTATCATTAATATTTTCTTTAGAATATGCTAAATGATGATGAGAAAAATCTAATAGGAAAGATAGGGTTTATTGTTTGAAAAGCAATTCATGTTAAAAATCCTGAAATGTAAGAGAGATATAAGACACACTGGAAAAAAGGTTGATTCTAGTTGAACTAGAATCAAAATATGATAACATTTTAAAAATGATGCAGATTTTTTAAAAGCTTAAACGTTTTTCTTTTGTTACGGCACTTACTGTAGCGTGCAGTAAATCGGCTAATATGAAGGGATTTTATTTGGGTTTGCAGGGTTCCTGTATGTGCATTAAATACTTGTATAGGTTTGCATAACAAAATTGTACACATAAAAACTATCACTATATTAAATAGTTTGAGAAGTGAAATACAGGATGTTAAAAGATGTGAAATACATCTTTGTTTTAATCTTCTTAACACATACAAAAAGAAAATAGAAGTACAAGGAAAAGTTATAGCTGGCAAAGACTTATGTTTATTCTTTTAGCTACTTGTGTTTTGGTATTAAGGTGAAAGAACATCCTATACAGAATGCTTGACGGGGATAGATGCAGACAATGGCAAAATTGTGCTACACGAAACAAAACTGCGACTTTTGAACTTTTTATTAAAAGTGTTACATCAGCTGTTTCTTTTTCTTGCCACATGTTGAAAAACTGTGGGACTTATTTTTCTCCTGAATATTAAACATGCACCCTCATGTAGAATGAGAGCACGGCATTGTCCTTTTCTGAGTTGATTTTCAGAAACATACATGCACAGTATCCATCAGGGTCCTTTAGACGGCTCTGTCATCTCAGGGCATTCACACACAGCAATACCGTGGCTGTAAGAACTGTGTGGATCTCCATTGTGGTCTCGAAAATTGCTATGTTTTTAAAAAAATATAATTTGTTTTCTTTAGTGTTGTGCTGCAAATCAAAACATTCATTCATCAAAAAGTATGTGCCAAATGTCATGTAATTTTGTTTTATCCCACCAAGTTCCTTCCCCAGCCGACTCTAAAATATCTGTCATTATTGTTGTAATAGTTTTTTATTTTAGCAATACGAGTAAGGATGGAATGTGGAATTTTAATTTGTTAGTTAAAAAAAGCACCCCCCCAGCCTTCTTTTCTAAAAATAATCCAGACCTTTATTTGAAAAGTTTATATGTATTTGCAAATCTTTTTTTTTTCAACAGAACATACTTATATAATGAATACAGCTTTTTACAGCAGACAAAACTGAAAACAGTACAGATTTGACAA
The DNA here is from genome assembly GCF_963969265.1 of Rhamphochromis sp. 'chilingali'. Lineage (NCBI taxonomy): Eukaryota > Metazoa > Chordata > Actinopteri > Cichliformes > Cichlidae > Rhamphochromis > Rhamphochromis sp. 'chilingali'. Next base: position 2,241,590 of record NC_137939.1, on the reverse strand, counting down.
ATACTATACCAACAGTCTTTTCACTCTTTGTAATATTTGGTAACTGTTGTAAATTCCACAATTTACTGTTATTTTTTATTTATTTAGTTTGTCACACTGAAAATAGGTATTTTGGATTTTCAGACATGTACTGTGTCTGAAACAATGTTTTTAGCGTTGTCTAAAATGTGTCACTGTTATTTATTGATTGTCCATTTTCATGCATAAACAAAATACCGATGTAAGATCTGAAACATTCTTCTGCTGTAAGTAATGTCAGAGGACAAAAACTACTAGTAGTTTATGATGTTGCTTTCCTCATTACTGGATGCGTGGCATTAATGATGCAGTTTTTCCAAGGGCAAAATAGGGGAATTATTAGATTATTCAGAAATGCCATAATTTTCTTAATTTTATAGTATTAAAGATGAAATGCTGTTGCTTATGGCTCTTATTATATTGTTTGTTATTGTGTAATCATCATAGTAACAGTATTACTCAAAGACTAACTAACATAAAAAAGAAAAATGGTGCACTAGCCCTATGTGTATACAGTTTCTAGTTATTCCTGTTGTAATTTAAACATTGCTAAAGGAATGATATGAACAAAAAACTGCATCATATGAGGACAGGGCAAGTCACAGAATTAAAACAGTGAGGCTCGTTTAGCTGCCTCCAGGGCACATCTGGCTCCAGCTTAAAACTGAAGCCTGGACCAATTTCTTAGCTTTAAGGGCTAGCGCATGCAGTCAGTTAGCTGTTTCAGGAATGCCAGTTAATTGCAGTTCCTATGGAAAGGTTGGATAAATAAACACTGAATTGCCTCTGATGTGTTGTACATCTCTACAGGTTCTTGGGATAGACTTCTTCGCACACTGGCCCAAATTCAGCCAAACTAAATGGTCTTTTTGTGTTTGTTCTGACCTTGAGCAAGGCTGTGACCAAATGTTTCTACCTTGGGTCATTTCCAGGATTCCACAACAGTCAACGTAGGCTTGGGAGAACCATTTACACACGGGAATGTGCAAGGGAGGTGATTCAGTGAGGTGTTTTCACCTGGTTTTACTGAGAAAAAAAAAGATTTTTGAAAACATGTTTTCCAAAACTGGGGTTAAACTCCTGGTTATATTGTGAAATTACATTTGTGGGCTTTAGGAATCCTGACTAAAAAGTTCCATAGATGCTTAGATATTGCAATTAAATGTTATTATATGAAACTATAGGTTGGTGTGTTGATGCAGTCACTCAGGCTTTACCAGATTTTCTCTTCTGGGGTGCTGTATAATAAAGAGCTGCTTAATATGAAAGCTGTAATTGTAGAACAATGAAGGAAAAAAAAAAAAGCTGGAAAAAAATACATTCAAAAAGTCAAAAAGTTCCATCAACAAACAAACAGCATCGATAGCAGGTGCAACAGGGATACATAATTCCAATTTCTTAAGTGAATATGACCCCCACCCACGATCCTATTGTTAAGCATGTTTTGAATGCGTTGATTTTCAATTGTTTATTTGTATTTACTATTTTGACTGCATTTATACCACTAGAAACAGACTTTTTACATTTTTCTTCGTATGCCATGTTTTCCTCTTAGTTAGAGATAATATCAGAACTAAATGTTGCCGAAGCGTGTTTTTGTTGTTTGCGTTGAACATTGTTAGTCAACTGTTCACAGTCAGTCAGCCGGCCTGATATTTATATTAATCTGTACGCTGTATCCGACTCTCAAAATAATCACCATAACAACATGTAAAATGCTCTCACGCATTTAATATCTTAGCGATACGGATTATTTTACAGCTTCTCCGGTCGTTAATTGTGCAATTAAATTAAAAATTAATTAAAGCCCTTAAGCCGATGCAGTCCTCTGGTGATACAGAGGTGCAGTTCAAGGTCCGAAATTTTGGAATTTGCTGGTTTCTTCATAAAAATCCCACGCGAAGAAAAGTGTGAGAATGTGGTCATGTATCCCTTATATTAGTCCTCGAATATGTTAATAAAAGTGTTATAAACTCTTAAGTTTGGTTTGTATTTCGTGATTTGTATGAAGTAATTCGTGTCTTAAAGGAGGCACACGTTTTTAAGCCAAACATTATAAAAGAAAATGGCAAGAAATCAGCGCCAAAGAGATCTGGTTGCAAAGTGTTATTATTATTATTTTAAATAATTTTGGTTTTTATGAAAATAGAGCTCCTTTTACTTTATTTGTATTTTCTTTTCGTTTATTTACGTGGGTTACATTCCACAAATATCTTGATATCGACATATTTGATAAATTTTATTTTTATGCACGACTTTTTAATGGGTTCAAACGGGGATAATGAATGAATTCCAGAATTAATATTAACACCACAAGGTTCAGAAGGTTTGGCATCCTCATCTGCTGAGATATGATGCCTGACAAAGTATGTGCTTTGACTTTTGAAATATTAGATGAGGACGTGATTGGACAGGTGATCAAATTTGCAGATTTAAGTTTGATAACCGGTGTGTTATTATTATTATTATTATTTTAATTTTAAGTAGTTGGGTGAAAGGGGTGACCCAATTCAGCCAGAATTCGTAATATCATTCAGACTTAAAAAGAAAACCCGAGTCAATAAGATGCCCTAGCACCGAGCTGATAAGAAGACATTCTCTCTACAGCCAACAGCTTTAAAATATCACTACAGATAAGATAAAAGCGAGTCAAGGACAGATCAAAAAATAGATTAACCCCTTATGACGGGGTTGATAAGATTGTTTGCAGTTTCGTTTCCTTTTTTATATTTTATTTTTGTTTTATTATATTTTTGACGAGTTATATGAGAGACATTTCTTTCTCGAATTTGGACCCTGTTTATGCACACGGCTACTGTTTTGGTTTATGAGAGAGGTGGAGTGTCCTCTCCTGAGCACACACAGCTCTGTCTGAGCACGGGGACTTTGAACTTGAACTTCGCCTTGCTCATCTTTATGTGCGCAATACACCGGAACAAATGAGCCAGAACTGATTTTGGTCCATGAATTGATCTGCCTCTCTCCTTTATCCTTTCCACCGCCCATCCAGGCTATGTACTTGAAGCCGAAAAACGCACCTAGACAGTGAACGACATAGTCAATGTGTAACTCCATCAATTATTCTTTGGTTATCTATGGTTTGCCTTATAATTTCTTCTCTGTTATGCTCCAGGTGTGGCTTAATGTTAGTTTTGCACGAACAACCATTCTCAGGGACAGCTATGTTTATCTCTTAAACGGTCAAATGGACCAGTATGTATAGAACGAGGGTCAGCGGTAGTTCTGCAGAAAAGATCATTTGACTGAGCAGAATTCAAATAGTCACACTTGTGACATATTCAACTTAGTATCTGTTTATCATAAAGAGGGAGCTGTGTAAAAGATTTCCGTCATAATTAAAAAAAATGTCTGTGTTCATTACATGTTCACTATTTAGATTTCCGAGCTGTTTTCGCCAATATATCAGCACAGCAAAGTAATCCTGTTGATGTAAAGACAGGGGGTAGGTTGCAGGTAGAAGCGATGAAAGAGATCGCACGCACTCCACACAAAATCTTTTCTGGAGTTATTTTAAGCAATGTTATTTCAGGTATAGCTCATCGAAACTGCGGCAGTTGTTCAATTGTTCAATTTTTTTAATTATTATTATTTTTGTTAAAAAGGACTGTTCAATATTTCAAAATTCACAAATTAGCTATTGGTTTAACCGCAAATAAAAAGCACTTTAACCCCTATAAACTCTACTAAGCTACCCCTTCAGTGAAACTGAAAAACTTTGCTTTGTATAATCAAAGATAAATGACTGATTTTAGAGTAATTTTAGTAGTTTAATGTCAGTTTCTCAAATTCAGATGACAAACTTGGGCAAAAATAACCACCTCTGCACATCTAATCTGTTACCTCGGCATCAAAAACACACAGCCGCGCGCTTCTGGTGTATTAGATTATGATTCACTCCTTTCATAAGAACTCATAATTAAACTAAATCTATATAGTAGTTACCTACATACATATTTGTTGGTTTACACATATGATTCCGTTTGGTTTCAAGTGCACCGTTTCACTTCAAGATTTTCTTCATCACAACATCATGCAGGTGCTGACATCATTTTCCAGTCCGCAGCTCCTCCAAACCAACAGCCTATTTGATTTTAAGCTCTTGATACAGTCACCGTTGAACTGCTGCAGACTAGGTGAGGAAGTTATTCTAAAAATCTCTTCCAGTAAATTTCCCGCATTTTTATTTGGTGTGCTAGAGTAAAGTGAGCTTCACAGGGTGGGTTATCCAAACAAGCCGTGTGCATGTTACAACCGAGTCCACTGCTTACATTTTGTACCTCAAAATGCAATCTGCATGTTTCGCCTTTTGAAAATAAGTAATACTACAGTATATAGTGCATTTCACATGTTGCATGGATTTCACAGTGAAAATGATAAGGAACGTGTGGGTACATTTAGGACTTCAAATTAAATATTTGCATCTTAGTCTGGATACTTGGACTTTAAGTGGAGCAAAAAGTAAAATATGTTATTTTAGCTACATACTTATAAAGAAACACTTCACGCAGAGTTGGATCTGCAGTGTTCTGTTCTTTGTGCACGTTTCCTCACTAGTTACTGATCAGAAAGCGATTATTTTTATTCGGCTTTTCTGTATAAACTTTGTTTAGAAACAGTTTTTAATTCAACTGGCAGCCCTCTCAGTAGTTGATATAGTGGCGTCTTAAGCGCAAAAATATTCCGAGCGCGTGTCCGCGGAACTCTGTTTGCATGCTGACACATAAGAACTCTTTGAAGACTGCATAGTGTTAGAAACTGTAATGAACTCTGGTGGCACAGAAACTAGGCTACAGAAACTACTACAAGAAAAACCGCAAGATATCCTTGAAGATTATTTCAATACAGATTTCTATATCTTAAATGGCCAAACATATTTTGGATCAGTTTCGTCGCGATAAACACTTTCGAAATAAACGTGCTTAACCTCAGATGACTGTGTTGTTCTTTTTTCAGACCTGCTGTTAAGGAGAATAGCTCTTCAACAGAAAAATAGCTTCTCAAAGATCTTTTTCGGCAACAAGTGGGAAGCTTCAAACATATTAAACACACTTCTGGCGTGGGTAGAACTCATTTAAGGGACAGCTTGTGTAGTGAAAGTCTGAAATGTGCAGAAAAAAGTTTTAAGGGCTTTATTCTTTGAGAGAAGGAGTGAGGTGATTAATGATGAACGTGTGTGTCTTTTGTTTTGCTGTCTGGACAGATGGAGCGACGGCCTCTCTTAACTTGAACTTGGACTTCCGACGAGACGCGTCAAACTGTGGATTTATTTTGCCAGCTTTCTCACCGGTCCACCCTCTAGACTGCAGCAGGAACACTAAGCAGTGACTCTTGCAAAACTTGATTTACCACTTAAACAGTGGTAAATCAAAGATTTGGCATATACAAAAGAATATTTTATCAACAACGGCGCACATAAAGGCAAAACTTGGACAAAATTTGGGCCTGCAGTGTTGGACGAGATAAGACTTAGTAACGTGTTGGTGTCATGTGTCGTTATAAAAGTAAATATCAAATCAAATAATGCATTGCAGAAGTTAAAATAAAAACCTTAAGTCTATAGTGGCAGTACTCATTTTGTGATGAGTTTAAGAGATAATTGCGCAAGGCTACGCTAAACTGCCTTTATCCACGTCAGGAAGCCTAATATACAGCAAGATATGTGTCTAAAATCATAAATTGTTGTGTCACTACACCAACCACCTTATCAGATCTATTTATCCGTCTGTTTTTGTGGTGATGCTGGTGTAGCTTGTCATCTGAATTGTGCGAAATTCTACAAATGTTTGCGGCTTACATGCTCCCCATTAAATCGGTGCTGTATTCCTGACGAATTTATTGCATTTCAGAAATACACTTTGCATTGCAACTTGATGACCTGCACAATTTCTTATTCTCGAATTTTGTAAAAGACCCTGTTATCAGTTCAGTGCAGTGAACGAATGATGAACAATGGACAATGTAATAAGAATATGATAAGTACACTTTTAAAAAAAGGTTGTAAAGCCTGCGTTGTATTTTGTAAATCCATCTGGCCTAGCTGGAGCGGTGGTCTGCCAGCCATACCCTCTGTTCTGTGGGCGCGGCTCTGCTTGGCCTCCTTTAGTTTGCGGTTAGTCCACGGCCATGCTCTCATAGTCTACCTGCTTTGGGTGAAATTAAAAGAGTCAAATCTGAAGTAAATTACGCCTAATGTATATGTATGTGTATGTAGTCCTTTTCATGCAGCGTGTTTGAAAGAGTCATGACATACAGCCACTCTCTACACTGTGCTATCCCTGACGCGTAAAATGGCCAAACCTGTCGGTGATTATCCTGAAGATGACCAACTTCAAGCTAAACGTACTAATTTTCAAACGTCCGCCATATTTTGTTACTTGGCTTTGCAGTAGTTTACATCTTTAACCTTAAGTTGGTAAGAGTCTATTTAAGAAAGTATTAGTGGTTTGAATCTAAAGGGCTGGGACACTCCCTGCACCGTATTGTCTAAACTCAATACACTTGTGTCTTCTGTTCACTGTGTGCTGTTTCACGAATACTAAATGTAATTTAAGTTTGCCTGGCAAACATGTCTTCCTACCACTGAAATTAGACTACGATTTTGCAGTAGATTTATCTCCTGAAAACGTATAGGCGACTGCCACGTAGTTTACATTAGATTGGGGTCACAAATGCCTTATCCAGGTTCGGCTGCTAGTATCAGCTGCTCATCCTTATGCGGCAAGACACAGAAAATGCAACAACCAGGCTAATTTGTTGACCTAGGTTCTAGCAAACTAAAAGCTGTACCCTGATCTATTTACGCATTGCGTTTAAATTAACATTTTTTGTTACTGTCTTGAAAATTAATTCTTTGTCACGCACCAAGCACTGCACCGCCTGGTTATATATTTCAGACCTTGGCAAAAATCACATGCTGCCCTATGCCCTGACAGTTGGCATAGAAAGTCAGTGATGATGGCTATATGCTTACGAACTCTTCTGATCGTAAATTAAATGCAGCTCGGAGAGAAAAACACCAGATTGAGATGGTGTTTTAGTTTTGTAGGAATGCTTTCATGACAGGAAAGCATTGTCCTGCTTCCAGAACAATAGTCCACCTTCACACACACATGCGATTCCTAGGAGGAGGAGAAGTGCTGTATTTTTCAGATGAAAATGTTGCACGAACAAAGATTAATGCAAGCATGGAAGTACATGTTGCGACTCAAGCAGTAACGTGTGACTTACACGATGTTTTCAAGTTAATATGAGCCTCAGTTTCCTGTCATGTTTATGTATCACGATCCAGTTTGGGTCCAATTGCTTCGTCCATATACAGTATACTTAAAGCCGCTAAAAGTCTCCATGGGCTCCTTACTATATTGCGCACATCTATTTGGTTTTTTGGTTTGTCTACGTGTGGTTTTCAGTTGAATTACCAGTGATTTTAACTTCATTATAACATTGGTTCAGCCTGCAGCTGATTGCAAACTCTTAAATATATCCAAGGATTTGCATCATAATGAAACTGTTAAAATACTATTTCATAGATAGATGAAAAATAATTCACTTAGGCTTAGCTTTAGGTTAATTTGTCTCTACCTCAAAAGATTAATTTGTAGGTTATGATGGCAGTGTCATTATTATTTGAATAAGATATGGGCCTGCGGGAAATGGGATTGGGTTGAATGGGGCTGTACAATAACACACTACAGCCTTGTACTGCAGAGTCAAAATGGCGCTCGGTGCATGATGTAAACGCATATTCTTCTGGCTTAATAGCCATCGGCTAAGTCTTGTGCATATGCAGTGAGTTGACAGCGGAAGCTGCAGGTAGGGAGCCGTTGTATGAGGATGGAAGGTTCCCCTCCCCCACAAACCAATGCACCAGACAGGCGCTCTCCCCGCCTGACAGGGCCTGTCTGGCAGGACGTGATGTCTGGTTGTCAGTGTATTTACTGCGAGGCATCATTGCTGGTGGTCAGGATAGTCGTTTCTATTAACACTTCCTCCGCTTTCGCAGTGAAGAGTATTTGATTCATCCTTGCAGATCATTCTAAGTTTTTAAACAAAAGTTTTAATATTTAAGATGGATGAATGTTTGTAAAATTACATGTTTTTTTTAAATTTTCTGGTCGAAGTTCCCATAAACCGAATAAGGAGAAGTATCCAGAACCTCTCTAAAATACTTTGCTTAAAACTGAGCAGTGAGAGTTTTTCACTATTGTCTCTGACTGCAAATGTATTTGCGTAATTTATTTAGTCATTTATTTTTTTGTAGTTTGGTTAATACCCCTTCAAGCATCGCGACTTTGATTGAAAGCGTTTCCTTCTTTCTTGTCATTATACGCAAATTTAAGAACTATAATATGCGGTGACAAAAAAAGTAAACCCACTTAGGCGAATGAATTTTAGTCTGATTTCCCAGCATAAGAGACAAGTTTGCGTACTTACCCAGAGCAACTCATTTGAACCCTAAACTCAAGTTCAGGGTTCAGTGTGGGCAAGAAAATAGCAATCTTCATTTTACAATTAATTATTTATAAATCTCGCTGTGAATGGGTAGTTCGGATGATATTAATTTGAATTTTTAAATACAATGTGAAACTTGGGCATGCGGAAACTTGCGGGAAATATTTATAAGAATCTGTGTATCTTAAGCAGGTTGAGGGTTAATGAAAGATAATGAATTCTGAAGTTCACGTTAACATATTTTCTGTGGGGCTAATTAAACACTATAGCTAACATGGAGTTACTGGTATCTTTGCTACTTTTCCTTAAACGCCTACATACTATCCAATCTATATATATTTTTTGCTTTTTTCCCTCTCCTAACCATAAACGTGATAGTCATAATACTTACTTCTACTTACAAAGGGTTAAAGAAGGCAAATTCAATAGTTACCCGTATATTTAAGATGTTAATCTGTTGTGATAATGTAGTGTAGTCTAGTTTTTCAGAAATGATTGATAAAATCAGAAACGGACATTTCCAGTCTATTTTAGAGAAATGTACAGGTCAGATTAACACGTGATTTATATATTTGTATACGAAAAAAGATAGTGGATTGCAATTTTCCTTCTCTTTTTTTTTGGCTTTGCTTTGTTTAATGTTAAACTATCAGGCTGCCTATTCGACCAACGCTACATCATCAGTCTGGAGGAACTGTTTCTACAATCAGCAAGAAATATGCACTTGCATCTGTTATAGTAGACAGCATTGATTAAAAATACTAACAATTAAAGAAGATTTTTAATATACGGTCATTAATAATAAAAAGGAGCTAAATTCTTAGTTTGGAAGGTGCCGGTTTTCTGCCGCGCAAATGTTGTCAAATTCCTGATTTTCAAGCAGAAACTAAATAGTATTTGGAATTCTTTCCCCCTCTTCGCACATAGCAAATATTTTAGAGTAAGGGTCTCCAAATAACTTCTAGTTTGCTGCATACTTCAGTGTGAAGTTCATTCTTGCCTGTCTAGACTCTGATTACGACCTTGTTTGTCTGCGTTTTTTTACCTTGACCTTGGACTTCCGTGCAGCTGCCGCTTGGATGAGCTTTTCGCAGTTGTAATTTCCTTGAGACAAAAGAGCTAAAGTCTCCGTCCGAGGAACAACAGGGGTCCGGCTTCCCCAGTGCTGTTTGCAAATGCGCAACGGTTGCTCGATTATTCCTAAGACAACTCAGAAGAGCAAAAATGTTGATAAACTATCCGCCCTTTACAGGGTAGCTTGTAGCCTGCTTTATGAGTGACTCATGGAATAGGCATTACAAAAAGCCTTTATGGATTCACTGTGGGCCTAGCCTATCGGCCATATTTGAAACTTGAAAATACAGTAAAGTTTTATATATTAGCTCAGAAGTAATTTTTGAAATGCAGAACAGAAGAAAGTGTGTGTGCGTGCGTGTGTGTGTGGGGGGGGGGGGAGGGGGGGTATAGAACCTGGTGGTAATAAGAAGAACTAAAACTTTTTGAATAGTCTTACAAATCTAAAGGAAGACGCAGATAAAACAACAGAGGAAGAGTTGTTGGAAGAAATAGGTCCGCATATCTATCATGGAGTATAATTAAATAAGCTCTTTAGCCAAAATACAGTCCAGCTCAAAGCGGCCCTTGTTCTTATTTTCCCCTGGTAGCGTCAGCATCCACTTATAGAGTATGAATGAAGTGCACAGTGAAACGGAATCATCACATGAATTCGCTTAATGGTGACTTTGTCTTCTTGTCGTTGAAACTCACTTTGGGCCTGAGAGTGAATCTTTAAACTAAATATATCCTTACTTAAACATATAACGGATTAAACTCTATAAAAACTAAACGCTATCAGTCAGTATGGGCAATTACGGCATTTATATATTTAAATACCAAAACACTGTTCGCTTATTTTGTAATGACGGCGTCTTACCTGCTATGACTTTCATCTCGTCCTGTGGCGGCTGGTACTGCGGTGCAGTGACTGTCATTCAGCACATTCACGGTTGATAATCCTAAAACTCAGCCTGGTAGGTCTGCATCACATACACACGGCGCGCACACACCCGGCCAACCTGTAGATACTTACTTAATTAAGAACAATATGCTGCAAAAAATAATTACCTCATTCTAAAAAATAACTAAATAAAAGAAAAGAAATACATAAAATGAAATATTATAGTTTTCACAATATCAACATCTTAAATGTAATATTAGTAACATCCTGATTATTCCCTGCTGCAAAAAAACAAAACAAAACAGAATTTCTTCATTATATTGATGTGCGAATTAGTAGAAGATACGGATCTAAATGCGCACTTCTAGGAAGGAGCCTTGATAAGAGGTTTGAATATGCATATATAGTGTCCCACATATACCTAAGACCAGTGTGCGATATTAAAGATTAAGTTGACTACATAATTAAGATTCCATATTACATTATCGTTCTGTAATATTATATATTTTTATATTTCAAACAAAACCCCAGACGCAACATATCCACCACAAAGTAATGGACAGAGATAAGAGTTTGTGTCATATGAAGCTGAAAATACTATTCACAAATGTAAATACAAATATTTTATTTTAATTTTTTCTTTGCACAATGTTATATGCCCTGGCATCTTCAGAAATCGGCTAAACTTCACAGGTTGCTTTCGTTTGCTCCAGATCGTGAACGTATCCAAACTCCCCTTTAAGGGTGTGGGTCTAGGTGATTTAAGCCAATGATATGACTCGGTGTTCTGCAGGAAAAACGGTGACACTTGAGGCAGTGGGTCTTTAAAGGGCTGCTCTGCTCCTGCTCACAAGCTCAATCTCGTAGGACTTGTTAGCGTATCACGTGCCAGATTCTTAATGAAGTGGACACACAAGAGCACTATGTGCGCATGCGCTCGGTGTAAACTGTAGTTGGAAATGAGGTGTCCGTCTTGGAGTAGTCGACTTTTAAAAAGCATCGGCAGCCCGTGATATGACGACTTCGCTAGTTCTGCATCCACGCTGGGCGGACACCTTGATGTACGTTTATGAAAAAAGCCCGAATGAAAACAACCAGAATAAAAGCCAAACAATGGAGGGACTGAGCGGTAATTGCCCTGCGACCCACTGCAGGGACCTGATGTCGCACCCCGCGCTGGGACGACATTCTGGCACCATAGCGACCCACCAGGGCTCCGTCTACTCGGATATTTCCTCCACAGACACTGGCCGACAGTGTCCCGCTTCTCAAACATCATCAAGTGCATCTTTGAGTTACGGTTATCCCTTTGGAAACCCATATTACGGCTGCAGATTATCTCACTCGCACAACGTGAACTTGCAGCAGAAGCCTTGCTCGTACCATCCCGCAGAGAAATATGCCGAGCCCAGCACAGCGCTGCCTACGGAAGAGCTGTCTACCAGGGCGAAAGAGTTTGCCTTCTACCCGAGTTTCGCCAGCTCGTATCAGGCTGTTCCCGGATATCTCGACGTGTCGGTGGTGCCCAGTATCAGTGCCCACCCTGAACCGCGCCACGACGCCTTGATTCCCATGGAGGGCTACCAGCACTGGGCTCTCCCTAATAGCTGGGATGGCTACAAAGAGCCAACACAACCAACTCATATTTGGAAATCACCTTTCCCAGGTATGGAAAAGTATAATGATTTTTAAAGTGTTCCGGCAGATTGGAATTTCTGTAGTAGTCCAGCTGCTTGCAGCATTTTAATACGCATTAGGGCTATTAAAAAGCAGGCAGATAGTTTACTTTGCTTTCGTACTGTGGTCATCTAATTTTATTGTGTTAAAGTCTCCGTATCAACTTACCAATGAGCCACGGGAAACTAAATCTGATGAAAAAACACACAACTGTAAATTCCCATGTCTGTCATCACGTGTAATTTTCCTGCATCTCTCATTTTATGCGGAGATATTCATATGGTTTGAAGTTCAACAAATCCCCATGCATTTCTTTGAAATATGCATAAATTGAAAGTAAATTGGAATTCCACGTTAAGGTGGGTTTTCTGGAGCCCATCCTTTCTGAGTATTTGCTTTTGACAGTCATATGATGACAATAGTTAAGTTTCGTCACGTAGAACAGAGAGGAACAGCACTGCATACCTTTGCCCCTTGTATGACAATATAGTGGCTTAGCTAGCCTGCTGCGTTTGGATGGTGCCAATAAATCTTAGCGCCCCCGTGGTGCGTCTTTTGCATATATTAGGATTCATTTATAACATTTGCATTACATACAGATCTTTGCATCATGTCGTATAAATGGTTCAAAAAGACGGACAGGCTCACCTTTTACGTTGTTTGCCATCACACAGCATGCCTCATATCAATAGCATGCGCCAGTATGCACTTTACAGAGTGTTTAGGCTACTTTGTTTAGCTTATGACTTTATTATCTTTTTGAAATCTGTAGCTATTTTTAATTTCTGGTAGGGACCCCATTGCTTTTTAAATGTTATAAATGTTACAAGAGCAAGCCACGCAAGCACGGGCACGCAGACATTTACGCGCGTACACATGTACGAACACACAAGTGCGCGCTGCCTTTCTGTGCTGTTTCAGCCACACACACAGACTGACGTCCTCTCACGCGCATCAACTGATTTTCTTGCAACTAAAAACACATGCAGTGACTCTCATATCCAGTCAGTTATCCTCAATTTAATGACAAGATATAACTGAATGCTTGAGGACAGTGAGTCAAATAATAGGACATAGCTTTAAAATCCTTTAGCTTAAATAATGTGGATTTCCCCCCAATTTCATGTTTAAACAAGAATAGTGTATCGTAACAATCTCTTGCTGCCAATTATAGGGGGCGAAAAACTGCATGTATTACAGCTTGCCAGTATTTGTGTTAAGATTGCCATGCTTGTCCTGTCATGTTTTTGCACGGCTGTTTTGCATTTAGCTTTACTCTTGAAGAAAGAGACTAGTCACAAAAGTTAGGTTAACTTAAAAAAAAAGAACTACGGGGAATTAACAAAAAAAAGTGAATAGAGTATAAAAAAGAAAATTGCTTTATATTATGAATAAAACTAGAATCTTTCAAGAAAGCCTTTAAAGAAAAGTATAAAATATGTTAAACATGTATAACTTTATTGTAAGAATTAAAAACTTAAAGTTGCCAGCTGTCTTCAAGTTAGATGCCAGATTGTGATTCCTGTGTCTTACTGGTGACTGGTGTGTGGCACACACAACCGGACCAAATATAATTACACTTATCAGTCTTACCCCACAGCTTGATTACATGTCAATGGGAGATTCGTTTAAGATAACAATAACCGCAGTTACGTTGGTCCACAGATTATCAGTGAGATCAGATAAAGTGTTAGTATGAACCATAACTGTCACTTGATATTGAAAGATCATTTACAACAACTGGAAGTTATTCAGTCACCTCTCCACATGTCAGGTGCAGCACACCAGAGATTCTGACTTCCAGAAAATTTTAACTCTGTAGCCCATTCCCGTCACCACACACACACACACACACACACACACACACACACACACACACACACACACACACACACACACACACACACACACACACACACACACACACACACACACACTCAAAGAGATTGTATTTTCCTATTTTCACTCCAGTAGAGTCCATCCAAATTTGACCGGCCTTGTCAAACGCAGCATTGCTGGTTTTGTGAAATGAAACATTGTGCTATTTTGCACAGCGACTAATATTTTCCTGGAACTGTTCCTATTTTCTTGCAGATGTTGTGCCATTGCAGCCTGAGGTCAGCAGTTATCGTCGAGGGCGTAAAAAGCGTGTCCCTTACACCAAAATCCAGCTCAAGGAACTGGAGAAAGAGTATGCAGCGAGCAAGTTCATCACCAAAGACAAGAGAAGGCGGATCTCGGCCGCCACCAACCTTTCAGAGCGTCAAGTCACCATCTGGTTCCAAAACCGACGAGTCAAGGAGAAGAAATTTGTCAGTAAATCCAAGAACAGTCATATGCACACCACTTGAATGGATGAGCGACTTTCTTGAAACTGCAAGTCACACTTTCCAAATCATCTTGCCATATATTTACCTCTTCCAATCGTAGTTGAAGAAATTTCTTTTGTATTTTTAATTTAAGTTCCATCATCAACTCCACCGACCACGCAACCAAGGTCTCCGATTTCAATTTAGAGATAATGCTCTAAAAACTGTGAAAATATAAAAATTCACTTCACATTTTGTTTTATAGGAATGTACATATATAAATATATAATATTTAAAACGATATTAGTATTTCAAAGACAAGTATTGTGTGTTTCTTTTCCTGTTTCCTTTTTCTAAGATTTCAAAAGGACTGATGATATTTCAATACTTGCAACTGATCAAAACAGAGGACACGGTTTAATGTCATTTTTGAACTGTAGTCGCCGCATGGACAATGGTTGCGGTGGCGAAAAGACATGCTGAACTTGAGACTTTATCGTCTTCAACAAAAGACTTTCGGAAGAAAGAATAATTTTCTAAATAAAAAAAGGAAAAAGAAAGAAAAAGAAAAAAATGTTACATCTGAATTTCAAAAGCTATGTGTGTGGGATATGTAAAGCCTGGGGTAAAACAAAGGCTGCTATGTCGTTAATCTGTACAGTGCAATGCCTTTCTTATTTAATTCATATTATCTAGTATGGCGGAAATGTAAACTGGAATATCCCCCAAACCTGTATTTTTTCCTTTTATCAGTGAAGGATTCTGTCATGCAACCGGAATGATTGTAAACCATTAAAGTCAGTGAGTATTACACATAAATGCACAATCGTTTCTATCTTGTTTTGACTTCGTTGGTGTAACATTGGAGATGATCACACGCCTTGTACGACGCCTGTAATTTCTACTTTGGTGCAGTATGTGAACTGTTTTGTGGTGTTGAATTACGTACTGATAACGTGTTTCATAAATAAATGATGATTATGAAAATGCTCAAATATCCAAGTCAATCAGCCACCCTCCTCGCAGCATTTCCTTTCGTTTCAAGTTACACCGGTGCTACTAAGTAGCAGAGACCCAGACCTCTATCGCTTTTCCTCTACAACATCCCAGCAACGGATGGGCGAGTCCAGATTTTTATTTCGCACAATACTCGATTAAGAATAACTGGGCAACCTGGAGTCATCTTGTTGGCAAGCAGGGATGATACAGTGATTAGTCACGATTAGTGCGCAACAAGGCATACTGGCACTTGCAAAGTCAGAAAAACATAAATGAATAACTATGCTGGAATTTACTTCTTTCTTCCACAGAGAACTACAATGTTGAGACTTACAGGACCCGTTTATTTACATAGATCAGCTTTGAGAAACGGAGAAATGTGCTCATGAAGTTTGTACCGCAAAATTCCACCGCAATTTCCATCAAAGTTAAAGGCAGTGCATTTTTTTCTGTTATTTAGCATTCGTTCAAGTTTCAGAATAACTGGCATTCAGCGAATCAAATGGCTTATCTACCCGCTCTCACGCGAACATTTAGCGGGTTATTATTTTCAATCCTTATTATTTTCCATCCACAGGTACAAAAGTGTTTTGTTGTGGGTCTAACGGATACGTAAAAACCGGCAACCTTTAAGAGGGCAAGAAACATTGTCTTAATTAGACACCATCTGTACTGAGAGTATTTATTCAGAACATATTTTGCTGATTAATATTTTCCAACATACTGACAAAACCTGAGTAGATTTAAAAGGCAAAGCACTTGCTTTGGTAAATGTAGTTTTAGTCCTTCGCTGGATTCGGTGTACAGGCTCGAGCCTGCTGTAATTGCAGTACGGAGTTGTTCCAGGTAAACCTATACACAGGTTGCAGTTGTATTTAAATTGAGAAGCCATTTCACCCAGCCACACACACACACACACACACACACACACACACACACACACACACACACACACACACACACACACACACACACACACACGGTCTATCTGCGTCTTAATAGTAGGTCAATTACGCACTGACGCTAAAAACACAATTCCCCACCAAGGCAACATTATGCAACAAGTCTGTGTGGTTTTGTTTATGTACATGTTTTTTATGTGTTTAAGGAGAAGGTTTTGTTGTATTTTACACGCATCCACTTGTTTCACATGCAGACTTTAGTCATGAATTTCTCAAAGGTAAGTTAGGCTAGGCTACTTGTGCAACAGGAAATGACGGGAGAAGAATAATACGCGGACATAAACGGTTAGACACGAGTGTCCTGAGAATAATTGAAGATGCGGTCAGTTTATTTTAAGCTCCTGGTGACTAGCCCACATCAAGTCTGTGATTAAATGTTTTATCTGAATTAAAACCCAGGTATATGACTCTTCGTGTGAGATGTAAAGCGTGAAAACGGTTTCTGTGCCTTTCTTTAGTCTTAGCATTTTACGCCTGAGGCCTTTCATATTAAATCTAACGTTAAAGCTAATCCCTAAAAAAACAAACAAACAAATCCAACCGAATTGATCATTAGTCTAAGTTTTGCTGTGCACTTTCATTTCTTTATGTGCCAATTTCTGGCGCGCTGTGTCAGACTTGAGGCTCTAAGCCGCCAGATTTCAACTTTTGTTCGTTCGTTTCCTGGATTTTCAGTCCCTGTAGAAAGTTCTGGCTCCTCTAATTTACCCTTGACCATGACTATGCAGTCACTTTGACCTTGACATCACAGCGGATTGTGAATAATAAATAGGGGGTTGGACACCACTGCTGACGGTTTGTTTGTAGGCAAACAAGGTGTTATTTCCCAGTCTAGACAGACGGGCTTAATGACATGCCATAAATACATAAAAAGGGGAAGTGTAGCGATATCCTCTGACCTGCGACTCTGACCATCTCTAAGAGCGGTGCATTAACATTTTGACTCAGTTGTTTTTTTCTTTTCTTTCACCCCCCCCTCTTTTTTTTAAGAAGTCATCTAAAAGTACTTGTTCTAGCCCGTACCTCCCAAACCACCAATGGTTTCATGCACTCATCATGAGGTGTGTGTGTTATTGACCACGGAGGACAGGTAGAACTTTTGACGCCTCACACCAACATCAGTAACCCTCAGCAAGCAGCCATACTGCCTACACAGCAAGAGGAAATAATTATACGACGTCGCCCACAATAAAACAATTAAAGGTACGGCTGTTTTCTTCCTAATATGGCAGTAGGCCTACATGGACTTTGTTTTAGGACATTTTGTAGCTTTCAAAAAAAAGTACACTGAAAAAACAAAAGTAAGGAAGAATATGCTGTGACAAGCATAACCTTAATTTTTAAATGTGGTTTATTTCTGTCGATGAGCTACACTTCGTACAGCGACGACGTGAACGTTTTCATATGTAAAAATGCACAGCTGTTTATATGTATTTTGTTTCAGAACAAAAGTATGCGCTACGTATTTTTTCTTTAGCTGTGTATTTAAAGTCCGACCAGTAATTTGCCACATAAATTGGCTAATCTACACCAGCAAAATGCAGTGAAACGAGCGGAAAATGCGCTTTAAAACATACGCGTGTGTAATGCTGTAACAACCATGTTTTTAAAGCGTTTTACATATACATATATGAAGAACAGTACATAAACTCATGTGTAAATGTATCAGCGTCGCAATAAGCTACACGGTTCCCCTTTTTTCATCTGCTCAGTTTTAGGCCCAAATCGACATCTATGCCAAATATGTTAAATAGCCAGATTAGTAGTTTATGTGCCAAACGGGGAATTATGCAGCATATTAAACCATACAAAACTGCTTCAAAACTAAAAGAAAAAAGTAGCCCTTGCGTTTTGCTGTATGTGGAGGTGTGAAAGCAGCAGGCCACCGTCAGCTATGAAAAAGGGGGCTGATAACCTCTGGTGGTGACCAGAGGAAAATATCAGGAAGTGTTGCAACAGCATTTTTCTTAATGTGTTTTCGTTCATGTCTAGTTTTAGCGCCTGGTTGACATTTTTTCCAGTGCTTTTGACAATATTTGCGGAACACGGAGCTTACCTTTGTTTCATTTTGTCCAATTATTTTAAAGTAAAAAAGATTTTTAAAAAAGGAAAGTTTTCTGTCAGCATTTAAAGTTGAAGCCTGACGTTTAAAGCTGACAGAATGCCATTTTTATCTTAGTTATTTTGCAAGGGCACTGCTGTCTGAATTAAACCTTATATTATACCATCAGTGCAAAATTATTTGATGTCTGTAAATGTGTTATTTGATGTATTCTAGGCATAATATGCTCGATCAATGTAAGACGCAGAAGGCTACCGAGACTTTCAGCGTTTAGTTGTTTTATTTATTTATGCATTTATTTGTTGACCTCACTGGAAAAAAAGGCGACTTCATATTTTTTAAAAGTTGCACACTGTTCAAACATGTTACAAGTGAATTAAATCTTGCTAGGCATACAAGCCAAGTTTTGTTCGAAAATTCATACTCTAATAGTCATAAACAGCCCTAGTTAATTAACACTTTATAGTCAAATTTTTTGATTAAACATTTTACTATACAGGCGCACAGGATACTAAAGTTGTCAAGTTTGGATTAAAAATTAATCCAGCTAATAAAATAAAGAAATCAAAGAAAAAATATTCTTGTCTAACATTTTTTGACAGTTTCTTTCGATACAGCTGAGCACAAAGTGACGGTCAGGTTCAGATATTGATTTCTATAAAGTGAAGCTTTACTATTGATCCTTAGTTTGCGTATTTTAATTTTTTAATTTTTAATTTTTACACAACAATCTCCGGGTTAAATTATAATGAATACGTATTCTATTTGGGTTGTTTTTTAGCTTCCTTAATTTGAAATTCAAAATAATAATAATATCATTTTCCCTCGGAATGATATGCGCTGTTCTTAGAGATATAAGTAGCAGAATTCGTATTTTATCAAAAGAATGCATATAGTTATTTTTGCAAGAAAACCGCATAAAACATAGTGTGTTGCTGTAAACAAACAAACAAACAAACCAAAAAAGCTCTTCCAAAACATTTAATCTAAAACGTTACCACTTTGTGGTTCCTTATACTTCCCTTGGTGGTTAGTTTTTCTTGAAGGAGGCTTTTAAGGGGTTGCACATAGCTATAACTGTGGCAACCTGCCTGCCGAGAATCAAAGAGAGAAAAGGGGAAGAAAAGCCCTTTGTTTAGGCTATTGCCCTGTCTGGACAGGGACCAGGGGATTGCACGAGACTGTTTTCAATATCGAGCAGACAGTGTACTAGACAGTGACCTTGACAGTGCTATATGCTTTAAGTTCTTTATTTTAAATAATAGATTTTCGTTATGCTAGAGCACAAGGCCTATAGCCCACGGTCACATATGACATCATCGTCGAGCTAAAGATGCACAGAACAGACGTGCAGTTGTTTGCACGTGAAATCCGGATCTGTGGGATACTTTGGATCAGAGGCGTGGAGAGACGAGGCAAGGAGGCGCAACACATGGCCTCTTTCTCCGAGGTAAAGTGGCGACTTAAGCCTGCACATTACTTAACGCATGGACGTCCGGGACATTTTGTTGTAAACATCACACTGTGCTGTTTTGCTTTTGTCAACTGTTATAATAACATGAGAAGCTGTGAAGTGATAGCGAGGCACCCAAATGCTTTTCATAAGACCGAGGCCTAAGATATTATACTGGATTGATGTTGTGCTGCATTGCGAGACTCCCTAACTAGATGCAAGAATGTGCAGTGATAGGAGAGGCAGTGAGACCAAGGGAGAGAGATAAACCCCGACAGATCCCCAAGAGCTTCTCCAGTTTAAACATTTGATATTTGTTCTTTCTATTTAAGGCTAGAGCGAGGCCCGGTGCCTTTCGGTTAGATTGGATACATGGTCACAAGTTACGGACACAGCTATCAGATATCGGCTGACTTGCAAATCGTTCCCAAACCAGTGTTTAGGTGAATGCTAATGTTCTCACATAACACCTCATTGGCAAATTTCTAATTGGCAACTAGCGACATTCAGCACGCCGCATGTGCAGGCTTCTGTAAGCCGGCGCATTTCTGTTAATGCATAAATTCATAGTGCTGCTGTCAATAAATAAAGGGAATATTAATGTATTTTATATTTGGACCTTTACAACAGATTTTCTTTTCTTGGTGCTATGTTAACAAGGCTGATATTTTTACATTTGTTTTGCATTATCAAATATACGGATTATATATCTTTAAATTTAATGGAGATATCAACTCTCACAATACATACTGCAGTTTGCTGAACCTCATATCTATTCCTTTATTTTAATGGAGTATTAAAGTTCAACATCAAGTTCATCCCACCTTGTGTCGTGAACTTGAGTAGGCTGACGATGACATAAGTGGGCTATGTTATAGCTATGATTTTTTTTTTAAATATATGTCGTCGGACTTTTTAAACCACCTTGATTGAAATAAGCGGAGACTGGATTATGACAACTTTAGTAATTATATAAATTGATTTTTGGTAGTGGTGGTGGTAGCAAAATTTGAATTTGCAGGGCGATTGCAATAAACTGTTGCTGGACTCGTATAATACTGAAAGAGTTTAAACGACTGTGCAGTCTTCTTAGATTTATTTATTTATTTTCAAGAATAAGAAGCCTGTGTATCCTTGAGGGGAATGCAAAAGCCATGGATCACTTATAAGAATATGTACGAGGATTATGGTCATTTGATGACCACGGACCACATTAGAAATAGTTGGGCCAGCTGTTTGCAGAATACCTAAATCACGTGCATATGATAGTGATTTTTTTAATATTTTTTTTGAAAGAAACTGCACTTTGGCGGACTCTGAAAAGTTTGCGTGTGTGTGTGTGCGTGCGTAAACAGAGCGCTTTTGTCAGAAAATAGGATGACGGTATCACAGAATATCTCATATTTGTTCAGTGTCTTCCGAGCTGCATCCACAAATCAACTAATTAGTGCGTTATAAAGCAGAGAGACTCTCGGCTGATTGAATCAGCTAAGGGCCCTCTGATATCTTGTAAAATTCATATAAAAGAATTGTGAGAGGTATAACAATCCCACCAGAGTTTGGCTGCGAACGTTTATTGGTGGTATCTGTTAAAGTTGTTCATGTGAGGTGTACTAGAGAATATTATGTGAAATATACCCTCTTAAAGTAACCTTGTAGAATATCGTCCTCCTTTACAGAGCCAGTGGCTTCAACCTGCTGACCCCGTTACTGTAAATATGAGTAGAGTGCGGCAATGAGCATCAGTCTTTTCTTAAAACAAGCTTGTAAAATTGGGACATCACAGCTTTATATGACACGGAATTCGACCATAATTTGCTAGAAAACAAGATGTCATATGCACCCTCTCCTTCAAGAAAAAATAGTTTTCATAAGAAATAGCATTTAAAAAACTTTTGCCAGCTTATAAAGATATTAAACGAGGCCATGGACAGTTCCACGAGTGTAAAAGGAGAAACAGTCTGGGCTCCTTTTGGACGCGGCGTTGCTCGAGTGAGCAAAAACAAGATTCTACATTTTTAATAAAAGGTTTATAGTATTTTTAAAAAGCATATAAACCTCAGTAATACAGAAGTTAATGTTTTGTTTTGTCTGAGATGGACCAAGTGGGTGGTACCATGTGTAGCAGAATTTAGCCTGGACACGTGGTCTGAGAATGACCAATCAGGCGCTCCTCCAGGTTTAACTACGTTAAATGTCAGATTGCAATAAACTAGAAGCTGTTGGTCGGGCCCGCGGAAATGGGCGAGCATAATCTCCTTAATCCAGGGTTTGTGGGACCTTTGGTAAACATCCACACTGGAGACACATTTTACTTTCCGAATTTTAGAGCCTCAGGGGGACAACTGGCGGGGCTACCGTCTCTCTCGTACCCGAGAAGGGACAACGTTTGCTCCCTCCCGTGGAATCCTTCGGAGCCGTGCAATGGATACTCTCAATCCTACTTTAGCAGCCCCGTGTCTATTAACCCTTCCTTCAATCGGTCGTGTGAAATTACCAGACCAGAGGAAGGCAAATGCTATTACAACAATGGCAACGGGAATAGGGAGACCTGTTCAGGTGGCAGCAGTCTCAAACGAGAGGATAGGGCGAGAGACACATCATCCCTAGCATCTGACCACGGGATGCACAGTGGAATTGGCAGCACGGTTGCCTTTTCTAAATACGATTATGGGACCGAGCAGCTAACGCAAGACCCGCCATCCTGTCAGTCAATGGAGTCCGATTCCAGCTCCTCTCTGCTCAACGAGGGCAGCAAGCCTTCATCCAGCGACACACAGACCCTGGTGTCACCGGGAAGCCATTCCAGCAACATAGCCGCAGGCGGAGGTGAGCGTATTTTGTTTTTAACCACAGTTCTCACAATCGCACCTTCACATTATTTATAAGAAAGAACAGGCTGCGCACAGCGTACATTTACCGTATTAAACCGTCATTAGAGCTCGTTATCTTGATGCACAACATGCAGCTTAGGTTAGCCTGCAGGGTACTTGCGTGGTGTGCAAACGCCACTAGGGGTTGCCCTAAAATACTCCATGCGCCATGTGTACAGTTAGCGATAACCCCCAACAATCCATATCACAAGCAGCGTTTGAGTAAACAATTCAGTTCCGCCTTCTATTTTTTATAGCTCAGGCGAGGTTCTGTTACTTAGACATATAAACGGTTGACTTTGGTCTATTTTGTTCGCACTCACACAGATCAGTGCAGTGATTTAAAGAAGTGAGTCGCTTTGGTTGACTGCATCGAATAGAGACAGTTTTCTTTTTAATGACTCGTAAACCGAATTAATCTCTGTCGCTGTAGACTCAGGAGTCATTTAATATGCTTTGAAAGTCGCAAATAAGTACAGGGTATTTGCAAGCACGGCTCAATTACCACGTTAATGCTGCTTTAACTGCAACAATAAAACTTCCTGTGACACAAACCGCGGTATATTGGTGGGCTCCATAAAGGTGGCTGATTTTTTTTATACGTGGGGAACAAAAATGAAACGAAACTGGACAAGTCCTGATTTACAAATATTGGGATTTGAGTCAGAGACCAAAACAAATTCGTGGTACATGTGCAGGGAATGACAGCTTCCAGGGGCATTCGTTTTCTCAGTTTAAGATAAAGCACAAGCCCCACATCATGGATGTTTAGCAAATCACATCAGCTTACTCCAGCTAAACCAAAATAATACATTTATTTACATATACACATATTTAGAAAAGCGCCTTATCACAATGCTATTTAACAGGTTTGCTCTAACATGGCGCATTGCATACTGACTTAACTAGAGAGGCAACTTGACTTGGACAGCTGATGCCCCAGTAGGTTCCCCATAACCTTGGAGGTGACCGTGATTTTGCAACCGTGGTGACTAATCCACTGTGTGCTCCCCTCCTCTCCCCTCTTCTCCAGGTGCCCCGTGGTACCCGATGCACACTCGGACCAGAAAGAAGCGCAAACCTTATTCCAAGCTTCAGCTGGCTGAGTTAGAAGGTGAATTTATGCTGAACGAATTCATCACCAGGCAGCGGCGGAGGGAACTCTCCGATCGTCTGAACCTCAGTGACCAACAAGTCAAGATCTGGTTCCAGAACCGCAGGATGAAGAAGAAGAGACTCATGCTGAGGGAGCAAGCTTTGGCCTACTTTTAGAGATGCGGCAGAAGGTGAATCGATAGGCAGTAAAAAAGAAAAAGAAAAAAAAAGAGAAGAAAAAGGCAAGCCTTCTACGCTCCCTTAGGTCTTCTTTTAGTGCATGCAACCATCTACCCATCTTTTACATTGCAAGCATTTATTACCCTACTTTATTTCTAATATTTTTATATCAAAGGTGCGGGTTGCAAAAACCCTAAACAAGCCGCTGCCTGGCATCCAAAGCTATACACGTCAGTGAGTCTTCACGTTTTGGTATAATCGCACAGAAGAAGCTGTGAGAATGTGTTTGTGTGCGTGTGTTTTACTTTATCCCGATCTGTCATGACATTAGTGTACGGCCTAAATGTGTCTTTAGTGTAACATCTTTTCGGTTGACACATAGTGACGACATCAGGATTGTTACCGTTTTAGTCAGAGAAAATAAGGCGGGAGAGTCGGCGAGCCCTCGAAATAGGCCTAAAAATAATACTGAAGTCAGACAGGGAAGCCTGACTGGGGTGAATCAGTGCAAAAAGAAATGTCTGAAGTTATGAAGTGATAAAGAAGAATCTCGGTTTCGGTCGCCTTTACCTCCACATGCCATACTTTGTTAGGCAAGAGGAACAACGCCTTTATCTTGTCTCCATAGTTTTCGCCACGTTTATGGGCACGTTCACGGTCACGGGCGGCAGATCTGGAAGTCTGGGAGTCTGCGTGAGGAGGCGAGAACTAAAACCGCAGTGTAATTCATATCAATGTTTTTATGACTGCGCATTGAAAATTGATTGCCATGACTTTGTTCATGTGCAAATAGATTTCTGAAGGTATTTTCCACTTTCACCCCTACTTTTATTGCTTTTTTACGTGTCTTAACATCAACCACTGAATCCTGCATGGGTTGCGTTTCTTTCGTTTAGTGAGGTCACCGTTAGAAAACGGGTTTGAGCTGCTATAAAAAGTTTAAGTCCAGACTGTACCAGTCAAAAAAAGTGTATTTTACAATGAACTAGCGAGGACCTGTAATGGAAAGATTGAACAGTACTACACAACTGTGTTCAAGGCCAACTCGGTTACAGCGAGGGACCCGCCTAAACTCGCAACAGCGGGAGAATAAGTTGTTTTTTGGGGAAAGCGCATTTCAGAAACTCGGTGCTTATGATTTTTTTTAAATCAATATGTAGAATTAAAAAAAATGTAATCATAGGCTTATGTGTGTGCTCCCTTAATTCAGAGTGAATGCAGTGCATTATCCGTCATGTACAACGAGTAAGCTATAGCAGTGAAATGTTCTCAGCATGTTATTGATGTGAAATAATCATAAGTCATGTTCTGCAGGATACTTTTTCTGTAGGTGACTTTTATATTTTTTCTTCCAAACAAATGCCAACAAACTAAAACTTTTTGGACTCAAACGTCTTCAAAGAATGTATTAGTATTATTATTATTATTATTAGAATTATTATTACTAGAATTATTATTAGAGAGGGAGGACGGTCTATTAGACCTATTAATGTACTTGCTTTTTGCAATGTGCTCAGTGTTGCCCCTTTCTTTACCCTGTACTTGTGTACAACTTTGTTCAATGAAATGACATATGTTGGTATTTGCATCCTATTTGAGGAGGCCTTATCGCTATGTAATAGGCTAGTGCTTTATGTTATTGACCGTCTTGTAACAATATCGCATTCCATAGGCTATAGCCTATTTGTGGTTGTAAGGGCTGGAAATGTAGGCCAAAAGTGTATAGTGTCAAGAATGGTAAGAAATGGTATGTAAGGTTTGTTTAATTTTTTAAAATTTTACAAATGTTTTTATTTTTTTAATATTATTATCATCATCATTATTATTATTATTATTATTATTATTGTTTTACCATTCATGACATTTAAAAAAACGACGTTTCAATGTAGTAGTTGTTTATTATCGTTATTTTATGTCACTCCGATTGCATTCCTTTCTTTGCGCTTGTAAGGATTGCTACGTTGTCTTGTAAAAGTAATAATGATATGAATGTATATGCGTAAGGTCTTCAATAAAACACAGTATTGAAAAGGTTACTGGTATTAGCCTGTTATTATGTTGCTTATCTGAATTTTCTGCTTCAACACCAATGATAACTGTGGGGATTATTTTATTGGACGTGACCTGTAACACGGTTTAAAAGCTACACGCGTCCACCACACTGAAATAAAGATTTGAACATTAATAGGACATTTGAAAGCATTTGAAAGAGTGTTTTGTTGGCACATTAATTACACATGCTGTGAAACGTAAGAAAATAGAGCCCATTTATTTATTTATTTTATTGTTGCCGCAACAGATGCAAAGGTAGGTTATAGACAAATAGGTAAAAATGCAAAATTGCATCCAGGTGCATATTTTAAACTAACACTGAATATTGTGTTTATAAAGCCTGGGACACAACAACAACTACAAAACACCTAGACTGGTTTAAAGTAAAATTCCCTTTTCCGTCCTTGTGGTTTCTCTTGAAGTTCGACCTAATCAATGTCACTGGTATGCTACAAGCCTATAACGGCGCAGCTAAACACGCAATAGCTCTGTAAAGCAGTAATGGGGTTACACCCCAGTGCTCCATATAGTCGAGCCCTTTGGACTGCCTTTTCCTTGTGTATCCCATCTTCTGCCTTGCAGTGCGGATTTATAAGTGTGCTAATTATATATCAAAGTAAAGTTTATTATAACATGCACGCAGTCTTCAACAGTTTGCAGTCTGAGTTATGGTGAAGTAGGCTATGTTCACTGGAAACTGCTGTGCTGTCTGCATTTGGAATCAGATGTTGCCATTTCAGTGAACTGTGAACGTCTGCTCCTTGCAGCCGCCTGACTGAATGACATTCCTGACTTGGTCTGTGCGTGATCAGGCATACATGTACAAATGTAAGATTGCGTGAGCTCATTGCTTGGCACAATCCCCTTGGTGTTCGATTAACTATTGCCTCGGATATTTATGATTTAAGATATATCAGCGAGCTTTTGAAATTTCGAAACGTTTATTTTGAGTTGATAAAAGTCTTGCAGGAGTGTTACCGGAGCTATATCATATTGCTGTTTACGCAAGTAAAAGAAGCTGATATGTGTGTCTGTTTACCTTAATACCGACAACCACCTTCCTTAGTTAGGCGGATCTTAAACCGCAACAAAAGCCTTTCTAGTATTTTCATCAATTCAGAATTATTTTTGTACTTTTATGTGCTACATATGATTTAATAAATATAACGGCTGTACGGTCCTCCGTGAGGTTGTCTGTACACACTGCTTCAAAAACGGCACGATGTATGTACGGATACGAAAACAAAAATCTAAATGCTGATTTTTTAAGTAACCCTAGTAAATGTAATTAACACTTCTCCAATTGTTTATGGATTTAAATACATGACACTTCAAGGGAAGGCGTAAATGAAAGACACATGCTGGCATCATGTTGATTTTGCTTTGGCCTACCTGATAAAACGGTAGGCCTAAGCAAAATCTACATTTGAAATCGTTTCGATATATCACGGCAACTGAATTTTAATCATTTCTTTACCTTTAAAACAAGAAAGCAGTGCGTAATATTCACATATTTTCCTTTTTACGCAGCGATGACAACACACATGTGTCCGTGTATGTTTTAATGAATACACAGTGCATCATATCCACAAAGCGACGCCAATCTGATGCAAAACATTACTCGTTAAGCGCACCTAGTATTTGTTGCAATAATTAACTAAGACTATGAAATAATGCCAGGCGATCTTAAAGTGGCTTTATTGAATTTGATCACCGAGAGGACGTCGTTCATAACAGCTCCAGCCTTTTCAGGTCATCAAACGCGTTGTTGACCATGAAAGGAGATAAAATTGTATCTTATGTTTGTGCGTTGCCTTGTTAAATTGGTAAGAAGAGAATGGCATACGGAAAAAGCACAATCGTCTTTCTTGCTTTTTGTTTAATCGCAAACCTCCGT
Organism: Rhamphochromis sp. 'chilingali'; assembly: GCF_963969265.1. Lineage (NCBI taxonomy): Eukaryota > Metazoa > Chordata > Actinopteri > Cichliformes > Cichlidae > Rhamphochromis > Rhamphochromis sp. 'chilingali'. Next base: position 2,213,584 of record NC_137939.1, on the reverse strand, counting down.
GGCCATACTATGTTACAAATATACAAATATATATTTTAGAAGGAGTCAGAAAAACCTGTCATGAAGCGCTGACAACACTGGCAGAAACTCATTAAGGTTCCATGGATCTGCTTCTATAACCCGCAAAAGAACCTATTGACATGAAAACGAGGGCGAGAAGCAATAGATATGAACCAGGATCCATGGTTTGTAACAAACTGCGGTAGATTAACGCTCACTTAACAAAGAAAGAGTAAAGTGCAATTCACAGCAGCAACAATTTGCATGACACCTTAATTCGAATGTATTTTGACAGCTACGTAATTAGACTAAGCACCCAAACAAGTCTACTTTCAGCACAGCGTGAATGCGATTAGTGTCATGACTAAATGACACAAACACTCGTGTGTATTTAGAGGCTAGTTCAATGCGTCATTTGTGAAATGGTTGGATTTTTTTGGGACTCATTAACTTGACAATCAAGCCTTTGAACTGTGTCGAATCAAATGCCGAACACGGAATTTTAACTTGAACTTCAAGCCAGAGTTATCTGTTAATATTATTTATTACTTTTTGTAACTTGTTTATTTAGACAGAGGATCTTTGCTTCACTTTATCATTGCTTGGAAGGTTTTCCACGTCCGGAAACACCAGTTCACGACGCCATTACCTGCCACTCTGTTCTTCTAAGGCTAAAAATGATTACTGCGTAATATCTAATTTTAGTTTGCCTTTACATGTCTTGTCTGCATTCTAAAGTGATCGAATTCCCTTTCTACAAAATGATGAGTTAAAAAAACCAAAAACAATCAAAGATATGCTTTGCGTTTCCAGACAATCTGGTGATATTTGGCGTTGCAGGGTTTTACAATAGGTCTTTCACAGCTCTTGAGCACTTTTGACTTTGAGACTGGCTAAATCTGTTTATGGCAGCCTGTCTCCGCGTCCCAAAGGTCACTGAGCTTCACAGTGCCCTTCGCAGAGAACTTGTGTGGAGTGTGGTCTACGTCCCCCGTCACCCCACTGTCGTTTATGGTACAAAGCTGGCCTGAGAAATAGAAAGCTCTGTTATTCCTACTAAAGTGTGTGGCAGAGGGGGAGTGTGGAGTGTGTGGACGTGCGTGAGTGTGAATGTGTGTGTTTTAAAGGAGACTGTTAATGTGATAAAGAGAAGATAGGTAGGATGCTCAACGTAAGAGATCTATATCGTTTTACGTCTTTCAGAACTATTATATATTGATTTTGACATGATTTGAAATGAGTTCGCCACTAGCTGCTTTTTTTCTGAAATGCACGCCCGTATCAATTTGTTTTTCAATAGCATCGCGCCTCCAACAGCCCTTAATACGGGGTGTGAAGGTTTCATTGCTCTCTCAAAAGAGCCGAATTCCTTTTAGACCAGTTGTCCCTGGTGTAAAGAAAGGCAAAACATTTCAGAATCGATTGAAATCATTGTAATGTTTCTCGATCAGCCAGTTGTATTATCACGGCAGGGCTTTATGTTATATTTTCGCAATAATATAAAGAATGTAAACATTGTGCACAGCGCTGGTCAGCTCGTGTTTATGCAGTATGGCGCTATATAATGCCGGTATTTTGATTGAACTTTCTTTCTTTTTTCTTGACAAATTGTTTGATTTTCTCTCTGACGAGGACACTTAAGGCGTTTTTAATTGGCATTCCGTATTTTTGATAGAGGACTTGTCTTTCCAAGGGCGACTCTTTCCAAGGGCCTTAAAGTGTCCACTGAAGGTCAAGTATGCAAGCATGGAACTGCATTAACTGTTTCATACATGGTGAAAATTTTTGCGTCACCTGTTCAAGTTTGATCAGCGTTGGTTCAAGTCATGTGTGGTGTAGCTTCAGCTATATTACCGTCTATTATTTTATATGCATTGGCACGGTGTAAATGTAAGGGCTCCTTAAAAAGCAAACATATATCAGAGCTAACACAACATTAGCACTAAGTTTAAGCAAGTATTTCAAGCATATCTGAGATGACAGCAGGAAACTCGTCGCTTTTAGTTTGGGCATACTGAACCATTTTTCGCAAGACTAACGCAAACAAAACCGACTTTTGACACCCACGCAGAAATCAGCCACCAGTTTGCATTAACGTTCAAAACTTTATCACGATTACCCTGCTGTATGCGTGGATATGTACATTTTCTCATTTGGGCTTGGTAACATCAGAAAAGATTAGATCAAATATTAAAAACAAAACAAAACAATAACCTCAGGAATTTCCTTGTAACGCTTGAAAAAAAAGAAAAGAAAAGAAAATAGTATAATTATTACACTAAAGTTGAGTTATGTCAAAATATGACGAAACCAAACAAAATGCATTATCTCTAAGTTAGCAAATTCAAAATAAACACATGCGTCACGCTTGGGTCCGTCCAATGCGTAATATCGTAAGCGCGGTAAAAAAAAAAAAAAAAAAGGAAAGAAAAGAAAACGTATTTATTCATTTCTTCACCTTTTAAATGCCCCTTCTTATTATGTGATGTGATTTAAAAAAAAAAAAGATAATTTAGGTATTTTAGAAGATTAACTCTAGTAAATAGAAGATTCCAGTGCACGCCGAGCCTAAAAATATCCTTCTAAATACATCAGCATGTGACAGACCATAGCCTCAAGTAGGCTCTTCAAATAAAATGCTCTTTATTCTGACTTTTGTAGAATAGTATTAACTGTGAAGCCGAGTGTCCCTCTAGCAAAACACAAATAGAAGCTCACGTTTAGTTCCTCTAGAATTTGTTCAGATAGACTCGCTTCACTGTTCCTCTGCTTAAATGGTTTCCAGGTCTCTCTCTCTTTCTCTCTCTCTGTGCTTTTTAGGGCGTCGAAATAACACATGGGAGCTGAATCCAGTAGTCACTATACTGAGCGATTTCTTGTGATGTGCAATCATTTAATACTTCTAATAAAAAAGAGCGTTAACACATTGTTGTGAAAGCTTTATGTCCTTGTGGTTGAAAGTGAAATACACTCTGGAGATTGCTCTAAATGTAACAGCAACACACAGCCTTATCTTGTCAGCTATTGTTGTCACCACAAACGCTTTACGCTAGGTGCACTCACGAAGATCTTAGTTTAAAAAAAGAAAAAAGAGTGAGAGAGAGAGAGACAAGAAAAACAAGCCTCTTTAGTGTTGCCTGGAACTCTTCACAGCTCATACAGGCAAGTTTAACTGCCCGGCTTACATCCAATTAAACTTATCTAGGCCATGAGGGGACAGTAATATGATTACGCAGGCTTCCCACATTTAGCCTTGACTTCAGCTAACTGTAGAGCAGTGTCCTGGTAAACTGCACCCATTGTGTATTTGTGTGTGTGTGTAGCTCTGTGTCTGTGGTGAAACTTGTATCTTTTGGCAATGGCTTTATCGACACTTTGGCGCAACCCCTTTCTTTCTTTCTTTTTTTACAAGAAGGTGACGCCTAGGCTAACAGCTGTAATTTTGGTGCTAGGTAGCAACACATAGCTTAAATTCCTCAGACAGCTAACAGTGCTTTGACAGTGATATTTAAGGGAGTATTAGCAAAGCACCAAACTGAACATTGTGTCTGAAGACTACTGGAACGTGCACTTAAAATGTTTTCATTGTCTGAGTTATTTTTAATTAGAATTATAAGGAGACATATCTGGGATACAGGCCATTTTGCTTTAAAACTCTGCATACGCTTTGCCTGCTCATTTGGTGCAGCCTTATCAAACTTTCCTGGGTCCTACTGCTAGCGGAATTTCTGCTCCGGCTCCCACATCCAGTGAAATAAACACATGGTAAATCCTATTCTTTCACTTTTGTTCCTTGCGCACCAAGGTGAAAGCAGTCAGTGTTTGAACCCACAGGAAGCGGATATTGCCAAGTGATGTACGCTGGCTGGTCATATTTTTCCATATTATGACAATTACCGCAACTTAAATGCAACCAGGAGTGCCATTTTCCATTTGTTTAAATGTAGAAATACTTCAGAGTCCAGAGAAGCCTTTCAGTGTTTCTGTTGTCGAGATCAGCAGCTTTAACCTTTAAATTTTATTAGTGCATCGCTTATTCATACCCTCGCATTACTTATTTATGCCGGGCTATTACGCATCATTGAAATGATTATGATGAAGAAATGAATTGCCAGTATTGTTTTGGACTGTCTGCCTCGATTCTGTTATTGCCCGCTGAAAGGAAAGTTTGGAGTTTTTATTTATTGTTTTTTATTATTATTATTTATTCTTTATTTCTTGGATGATATTATGATCAGAGCGATGCTCACACAAGGATGCATTTTAAATGTCACAATTCAGAACCCTTATTACAGCCAAGGCCAATTAGTATGGCGGTTTTTCGGGTTTTAGAAATTCAACTTCAAATGCAAGTCTCGGGTTTATTTTTATTATTATTTTTAATCACACAGTGCACTATGTATTTCATAGTGTTAATATTGGCAATGACATTTTGATGCGGGAATTATTATTGTTGCTGCACAGCAGCACAACAGTAATGGAGCAGCATGTGTCAAACATGTGTCCATATAGGCCACAGGGCCAGTGTGTTTACACAAATATTTCCAGAGCTGTCATTGTTAATGAGAAAAACAAAATAAATAAATACAGCAGCCGGGCTTCACGCATCACAAATAAATTCTTATTGTCTTTTTCTTTTTGCTTATCTCAGTATATTTTATTCCGAGTAACTTTGAGTAGATATTTTGCCTCGCAAACGTCCCAAACGCCAGATTTGAAACTTTTATTCCGATATTCGTGGAACAAAAGACCAGATTTCTTAAATATTTCTTAAGTGCGTTTGACGGCTCGAAGTAAAAAAAAAAAACAACCCAAACATAAATAAAAAATCAAACTGAAATTAATATCGCTGCCTCTTTGTAGAAAGGTTGCACAATATCCACTTCCTGAAATCCAAATTCCTCTCATTCTCAGCGTTTATGGTTTTCTATGGAACAAAGGGATTTAGCGTTACTACAGCCATTCGCAGTTTTATGGTGGACGTAGAGAGGATTTTAGTGGTCAAATTCAAGTGCTGTGTCTGGACAGCTGTCTGCTTTCTTTGTACTTGGATTCAGGATGCATCATGTGAGGCAACCTTTTGTCTGTAGGGGTAGTAAACAAGCTAGTGCCATTGCCACGTTTTCACAAATTCGCCTGCAGTGGAATCTCACTTCCAATGCTTGAGGTCGGATGATGTTGCTTCTTCTTCCCATTGCTGTCGGGAATCACCGAAGTCACTAACTTTCTTTGAATTTATATATGTATAGCAACACAGGTGTCCCCGAAGATACTGCAACAGGACGATATTGTGTTATTGGAAAATTGGGTAATAATTTGAGAGTATATTGCAGCGTTTAGGAAGCAGCCTATAATCATAAACAATGGGCCATCATATTAATTTCACCTTGAGATAGTATCAGTTAGTCTATAAAGATTCTGAGATGGCCCTCAACAGTACAATTAAAAGTTTACAATGACGCAGGAAATCACACGCAGGCGCATCTTTTCTCCAAACAATTCATTTTATTGGAATTTTTTTTAAAGTTCGAGGAACACGTCCCTGTCTGTCACGCACGGATGAATGTCGACATCCTGGTGAAAATAAAATAATCAGAGCAGCTTGGACCATCAGCTGGGACTTATTTAATTTTAGAAGGAAACGTCGGATGCACTCCTACTACTCGGTCGATAGGCCTTTAAGTAGCGCAGCGCATTACTGAAAGGACTAATACTTGCTCTGCTCTGCATCTTATAGATACTTATAGAAGGATTTTCATGCCAATAAAGTCCAACCACACCTTTTCCAAACTTATAAATCAGAACATTTTGAAAGTGTAAGCTATTCAACACATTGAATATTCTGAGGAGTGTTGCCAATAACCACTCCAAACTGGAGTAATACTAAAGCCAGTCATTTGAGGTACTAATTATTTGTGTGTGTGTGTGTGTGTGTGTGTGTGTGTGTGTGTGTGTGTGTGTGTGTGTGTGTGTGTGTGTGTGTGTGTGTGTGTGTGTGTGTGTGTTTATATATATTGGGGCACACTTTTGGTCTGGGTTAGATGCATGGCCCATGGTTCTGCAGGGATTCCAGGATCGAGGTCTTGAATTGTCTGATTGTCTTCTATGAACTCTGTCACTATCCAGAGTCAAATGGAATAATTAGTGTGGACCGAATAATTTGCTCAACCAACATGCTTCACCTTGCAGTGTAATTACGGTTTCCTTCCCCGTTTTTCATTTGATGAACCCTAAATAACGTAACGGCAAAGTAATGCAATAGGCTGCTGCATAATTTTAAAAACATAACTATGAATGATTCAGACATGTGTTTATTAATCACGATTTTATGTGCAGCGAACTCGGATAAGCACTTACGAGTGGAAATGCATCAAAAATAAATAATAGCTCATAATCTTCTTAAAAAGCGTAAAAAGACGAGTCATTTGCTGTGATTTGTGCAACTTTTTATAAATCCTGAAGCGCTGACGGAGCTCATGGGGCTGCTTTTTAACGGGCTTATGCTTTATATGGGCTATATTCTCTGTGATTGCTAATCACTATCCTCCTTTCTTTTGTGTTGTGTGCAAGATCAGTATTCATAATTTGCAATTCATTGGTCAACACTTTTACATTGCTAGTAATCCAGTAGTACTCACTCGTAAGAGTGAGCGTAATTATTGCAATGATAATATTAATTGCAATAATCTTACCTGTAAAACCATAACACTATGAAAATCATGCCATTGAGTGGACTCTGCAGTTTGTGCTATGCCTTTTTAAGGAGCTGTAGCTGTTTAGCTAGCCTACCAGCAGCCCATAAACATAAACATGCACAGCACATATCTTTCTAATTGTCATAAGCCAACAAACAGGAATCTGTTACTGGTTTTCTTAGTGGTCCCGTGGTGTTTGGAAATTATTCATTTGAACCTCCTCGATCTTACCTAAAGCCAACCACTCCTACACATCCAACTCTTCCAAATTGATATATGACAATATCTACTTTCGATCACGTGTCTGCGGGGCGACTTAGACGGATTGCGCGTCATCTCGCCTTCCCAAATTTTCCCCTTCTGCTGCAGCTCCTATCCAAAACATCTATCTATAGTACGGAGCACGAGAGAGAGAGAAAGATGTTTAACTCGGTGAATCTGGGCAACTTCTGCTCCCAGACGCGCAAAGACCGGACATCCGAGTTTGGGGACAGGACGGGCTGTGCGTCCAATATCTACCTCCCCAGCTGCACCTACTACGTCCCCGAGTTTTCTGCCGTCTCCTCGTTTCTTCCACAGGCCCCGTCCAGACAAATCAGCTACCCCTATTCCACAAATCTGTCTCAAGTGCAGCCGGTACGGGAAGTTTCTTACGGCTTGGACCCTGCTAGTAAATGGCACCACAGAAGCAACTATGCGTCGTGCTACTCGGGAGAGGATCTGGTGCATAGAGACTGTCTTCCACCATCCACCATGACAGAAATGCTTATGAAGAACGAGAGTGTGTACAGCCACCACCATCACCATCACACCCATCCGGGCTCCAATCACCCTTCCACAGGTTTTTATTCCGGCGTGGGGAAAAACAATGTCCTCCCGCAAGGTTTCGATCGCTTTTTTGAGACGGCGTACTGCAGCAGCACGGACAATCAGTCAGACAATTGTTTACAAAAGGGCGAAGGGGAGAAGCTGGAAAGCGACTCCCAACAGCAACAGCAACAGCAGCCCACGGCGTCTGTACCCGGAGCCGCGGAGCAGGAAAAAGACCCAGAAGATGAGGAGGAACACACAAATTCAGGCTCATGTACGTCTTCCTCTGCAACAACCAAGGACGGCAACGCCAGCAAGAGCAGCCACTCGAGTAGGTATACCGAGCTGTAAAATGGGGGAAGGTTAAGGGGACTAACCCGGTGTTTTGTCGGTCAGATTTTATGTGGAGTTTTATAAGCATTCAAACGATTTTATTATAACCCTACAACGCTCTTTCTTGCAACGAGAAGAATTTTTACGATGGGAAAGCGCTTTGAAAAAAAGGGGATGTTATACACAGACGCCTCTATGGTGAGAGTCTGTGAAATTTTTAAGAGAGAGCTATTGTGACAAATGTTAACTTTGATCATGAACTTGCGTTGGGCATTTTAAGGGATTTTCTCGTTGGGCTGTCGAGAGTAAAAACCAATTGGGCAGAACATTGCTTTTGGCGTCTTGTGAATTTTCTTTTAGTACACGGTTTGCTCGCAAAACACATGCTGCGAAGAGTATTACACACTTTACGGTTAAATGCATCTATCTATCTATCTATCTATCTATCTATCTATCTATCTATCTATCTATCTATCTATCTATCTATCTATCTATCTATCTATCTATCTATCTATCTATCTATCTATCTATCTATCTATCTATCTATCTAAATGAAGCGTTTCCTTCATTTACGAGCACACTTAATCGTGTTTTCCCTTGTATGTGGAGATTGCATAGGCTGCACATTATTCCACTTCCCCACAATCCGCTGAAAAAGCTTAAATTCATTAATGTGCATGTTTCCTTCCGCACATTAGGCTTCTTTTCTCCTATGATTTGTATGAGGTCGCCTGTCATTTCTATTAATGACTAACTTTATCTAAAGAAATAAATAAAATAAAAAAAATCTAAAAATGGATTTTATTTTTAAAAGGAAATTTTAGAGATTGGGTGCTTGTGTTCAGAACATATTTAGCCTCATGTGCATTGTTTTAGCTCAGCTAGGGAACAGACACAAGCTGAGACCGGTGTTTAGCCCTCTTTCACACACACATAAAAAACAATAAAAAACACACACATTTCCCTGGTCACCTGTTTGATAAGACGTTACAGGGCCACAGAGGTCTTGGTATGGCATTGCAGGCAAGGGCAGTGCATTTAAACCCACTGCCAAAAGATTGTGTAAATTGTTAGTTTAGCTCCAGGGGAATGTGGCGCACATAATGCGGTGAAATACTTTTGTTGTTGTATATTTATAACAGATAAACACGTACTTAAAGGCTGTAAGTTGATATTATTTACTCCAAGCGATTCGGATATTTAACACTCTTTATGGTTGGTTTATCTGATAGCTTCAGCCAGTTCACTAGATGAATGCTGACTGAAATGTTATCAGTACTAATGCCACTGAAACTGAATTCTTAGCATCTGGCGCCTCTTCAGCACTTAAGCTCGCTGTGACCCCCTTTAAAAACGCATTGCTGTTGTTGTTAATTAATGTAACGCCGCTGATCATTTTCCGTAGCAGCTCGACTTTATTTTGAATTTTATTTTTCACTTTTATTTCTTCTCCAGGCGCTCCTCGAACAAGGAAGAAGCGGTGTCCATATTCCAAGTTTCAGATTCGAGAGCTGGAGCGGGAATTCTTCTTTAACGTTTACATCAACAAAGAGAAAAGGCTTCAACTTTCCCGAATGTTAAACCTCACCGACCGCCAGGTTAAAATTTGGTTTCAGAATAGAAGAATGAAAGAGAAGAAGCTGAGCAGAGATCGCCTCCAGTACTTCTCTGGAAATCCCCTATTGTGAGCAGGAGCAGAGAGTGTCACAGTGTGGGACGGTGGCATTTAGGCCCCCTCTTATCTCACTGAGTTGTCACTGTGGGCATACCCATTTTCTAAGGCAGCCCACATCACCAACAGTGCAATGCTAAAGTGGACAGTGGCAGAAATAGGCCTGCATGGGATAAAAATCGCCATTTTCTTATAGCCCTACGGGCGGCGTTGAATTTCTAGCTGGTCCCCAGAAAAAGGCCTACACGATTAGAATAATCATTTATATGCTGTTCTTGAATATGTCCCTCTATTTATCATGATTCTTCATTGTGTTTATTCTATTGTTCACATATTTGTTAAAAACAATATGAAATATAACAAGCATTTTGAATCCTTTATTGCGCAGACAACTTTTAGCTCTCATCCCCAGCTCTGGTCTTTGTATATAGCTTATTCCCATCTAATTATTTCTTTACCGGAGTACGAGCAAATTATACGAAATCTTTAATTAAGCTGCATATTTCGCCATTGAGAACTGTGACGTCCAATCTGTGAAAAAAAAGTATATCCAACTGTACAGAGTAGCCTATGCAATGTGCTATCATGACTGTAAATAACCGTATGTTGAATTTCCTTTCCGCTATCCCTGCTGCTATTTTTCAGTACAGTGCCCATTCAACTCTAACAGCTTTAACGCCAACACTTGTTAAATTATTTGCTTAAAGCATTGCTGCTTTCGATTCCAGAGAGCAGATTGTCGGCCTGTGTATCATTAACATAATACCTATGAAATAAACAGAAAATCTATAGGCAAATCACAATGACTTTGTGCTGTTTGTCTTTTTAATTACTACCCTTACCAGTGGTTCTGTGTGCATTTATTTGTTACTTTGTGTTGGTCGTGAGTCAAAACCTTTTGGAAATACCAACTGCTCATAAATGCGTGTATAACCTAACGCTGCTGGCTTGCACACATAACATGTGCACACTTTAAACCTCTGTTAAATGCCAGTTCACGAGTCTACACGCATTTGGTGCGGTGGATTTGGTGTCGATTGGGAAAATAAGGAATAGTGGCTACACTTGAGGGCTTTTTGACAATTTTAAGGTTACATCGGTGTAAAAAGGATTATGTTTGAATTTTAGCACAACTGTTAAAAAAAAGAAAAGAAAAGAGAGGTGAAGCTCAGATCTTAGAAATGTAGAGAAGAAGGGTTCAATGATATCCTCTTTTAGTGCCCACTAAATGGAATCGCCACTCTTGTAGTCTAGACACTGCCATAAAGACACAGGCACTAAATGCCTATTTTTTCTCTTAATTGCACCGTCTGTTCGGGGGAAATGGCGTTCACTTCCGCAGTAAATAGTAAACAAGCAGGACTACATGTCCGAGGAACGTTGCAAAGAGGTTTCGACATGAGACAGACATAGACCGACTGTGTCTATATATATATATATATATATATATATATATATATATATATATATATATATATATATATATATATATATATATATAGACACAGTCGGTCTATGTCTGTCTCATGTCGAAACCTCTTTGCGGGTGTGTGGATTATGTGTGCGCATGTGTTTAGTTTGTACGCTAAACATATGCGCATGATGATTGCACGTGTGCATTAAGTACAATTTATAATTAAATGTAGTCTTTGAACTTCCATAATGTCAAGGCCTTCACCTTTAACCCGATGCAATAAAGTGGAATCAAGGAGCCCCTTTAGCCCGGAAATGTGTGCAGCGGCGGAATGGGCCAATAAGAGTGAGTGGGAACAGAAAATGGAATGTGTACAGAGAACAACTTTGACCCCTCGCATTAAACTACAGCAGGTAACTTTACCAGCTTTAGCACGTCCAGTAAATACACTTTATTGTCCTTGTAAAATGTATACGTTTTCACGCATGAGGCGTTTTAAAACATTTTGGTGTAAACATCTGGATTTGTATTCTCTAAGAAAAGAAAACGTGCTGGTGTGTGGCTGTGCCAGTGTATTTGTCGTAATGGGAGGTTCTGTAAGTGCAAATATGACGGTTTGTGAGTGCGTGGGTGTGTGGTCCTTGTGAGTCAGTCTACCCTTTGATTCTTGACTTAACAAAAGACTGCACGGGCTGTTCTGATCAACAGAAATATTACCGCACCGTTTGCACGTTGTTGTGTTTCCTCCCATTGGTGTGAATTTGGTTATTTTCGGAAATAAGGTTTTTCTTCAAGTTAAACGGTTTAAAGTGGGAAAGGGGGGGGGGGGGGGGGGGGGGGGGGGTAAAAGGGATGACCGGCGCTTTTTTGTGCATCTCTTTAGAAGGTCATGTATTTTATCTGCATGAAGTGAAATCAGACTTAATCTGCCCGTCTTAGTATATCATCAGGGATGACAGGGGGCTGTTCTGACTCAAGAAAGACGAAGCACGCTAGCCGACCAGATCAAGGCTATACCAGCCCCTCGTCGCCACACCCACCAACCTTGGCCCTGGGACAGTGACGTGGTAATTTGTAGGTTTCTCCAACACCCAACGTCACTAACAGAGAGTGCTGCAGAGTCTTCTGCAGATGTTGTCTCTCAGCCACACGGGGGCCAGGACTCTCCCGGCCTCTGAGAACTGCTTTGTTTCCTCAACGGGATCTTGAAAACGTTTCCTGATATAGATGCCTCGGTGACATCACTGTAGTATTATTAGGTGTAGTAGTAGCAGACATCAGTTTTGGCGATGTGTGACAAAAGGACCGTCCACTGTGCTGGAATGCGGCTCTCGCCATGCGTCAGTCTGGCTTGTGCACTTGGGTGTTGCGGTGATGAAAAACATGGCGGTTTGTTTCATTTAGAGCAGAGGAAAGAGAATGGAGACGATGTAGCCTGGGTCCATTATTATGCACGAGGAAATTTATTTAATTCGCCTACATAATAAGTAATATTTTTGTGCCAGAAAACTGGTAATAAGATCATGTTTTTATTTATTATGCACAAAAACTAAATTATAAAATAACACCGGAGGGTGTCTTCGTCTTGTGCGTGTTTGTGTGTGTCTTTTCCCCTCATAAACTTAGAAAAAAGAAAACATTTCACACCAGTAAAAAACTAAAAAGTTAATAAAAAAAAAAGTTAAATACAGGGAAAAAACGGTTACATTTTCCTTTCTGGTTCATTTTTTTCTTCCATTTTGTTACAAATTTAAGGCAGACATTTGTTTTTTTGTTGTTGCTGTTTTCATCTCTAAACTGTTCTGACTTTAAATTTGCTTTATTTTTCTTGTAAGTATACTTGGCGGTATTTTGTTACCCGCCTCCTGCAAATTCTAATCAAGTGATTATAGGCTATTGAATGCTTTTATACTACGATGTTGTACTTACATCTCAGCACCTAACCGGTTCTATTGGGCCATAAACCAGTTCGTCGCTGTAAAACGAGCACCTATTGCTGCAACCAACTAGCTTGCAAAGCGCCTTCATTTACATTAGCGCTTTTGTAGGCTGCCATTTATGGATTGTTGTCACCAAAATTAGTTTTGGTAAAACTTATCGAAAGTTTAAATCCCATGCACATGGCATCTGGTGTAAGGTATTCGGTAAAAAGGTAATAATGTAATCCTGCTGTACTTTGATGGTGGTTATCGCTTTGCTATTTAATTAAGCGCTTGCGTGATCCTGGCACCATAAATTTGAAGTTAGCCACGGAGTGGACAACAGCATGAAAGAGCTCACAAAGCACAGCCTGCCTACTTGCAACTGGAAAGATATTTTAAAGTGGCCGCCAGGAGCAAATTAGTTATGTCGCCCCAGTGGCTCCTGATTAGTGCAGGAAACCCACTACCATGTAGGCTGTCTCGCAGCATTCACCACCCATACCTGCTGGCATTATCATAACAACCTCCAGGTTTGCAATAATTTATACGATAAATTATTGCAGTAGTGTTGGTTGCTGGCTGAAATTTAGACAAGTGTAAAGAGCATGGTAAAAACAAAACAAAAAACAGTGCCAGTAAAGTGCGTGTGTGTGTGTGTGTGTGGGGGGGGGGGGGGGGGGGGGGCAGCTTTTTCTTCAAAATGTTTAGCCAGACAACAAAACCGGCTTTAGGCGTCTTGCAAAAAAGAAAAAAATTGAAAAAAAGGAAAAAGGAAAAAATCCAGAAATTTTCAGGGACCACTTATTGGGAAATAAGGTGGTTCTCGCGTTTCCATGGGAGAAATGGATCTGTATAAACAAACAACATTCAGTTATGGAAGCAGAGAAGAATGAATGCCCATTGAAAGTTTTCCTCAGTTTCTTTTTAAGAAAAGCATAAAGGTGGGGATAATAACCCTGCTACATAGCTTTGCTTTAACTACCGCAATCTTTGGGCTCTACAGCAAGTACAACAGTTAGCTCCCCTCACTTCTAGCTTATGATAGTCACAGTCACGCAAATCTGATTGTTTCAAGTGGAGCTCTTCTGCCATCATGTGCAGGGTGAATGTGCATTCTGCTGTAAGAAAAAAATAAACAACAAAAAAACAATCAAGTCATACGCTCGTGTTTTTCTGTTCTGAAATCACTGCACATTTTCCATGCTGCTGGCAGCTCTGCAACAGCACATTACTGTCCCATCTGTGGCATCCCAGCACACATTTTGGGTACTACCATAACAACAGGCGTTGTGTCATTTTACTTTATCATTTCAGATATATCACTCCAGTATGCACTTTTGCCAGGTTTGTGAGGTTTCTTTGCGTCTTTTGTGAAATGCGTCTGTTATTAAATCTAACTAGTGCGCATATAATTTGCTTTTACTCGTGACTGTTTCAGGCTTTGTGCTGAGTCGCTGTTACCCTGCGGGCTAGGTGGGAATGTGTCATAAAGCATTTTTGTGCGTGTTTGTCAGTGGTGTGACTTTGTGAAATGAGCTGACAATATAACGTGTGGGTGTTGTGTCCTTCTATGAAGCAAAAACCTGCTTTTGTTACACAATTTTTAGGTGTGAAAATTGGCTACATTTCTATTCGTTCTCTATGTTGTCTATATTGTCTCCTCGTTGCCAAACACCAGGGTATTGTTTATGCTGTGGTGTTTGATGAACACGTTCACTACAGTAATGTATCCACACGGCCAAGATTGTGTTCGGCGCGTGTTTGGAAAAAAAAACACACAAAACAACCATCATTTACTCTGAGTATTTATTTCACCTACATTGACTATGTGTGTGTGTGTGTGTGTGTGTGTGTGTGTGTGTGTGTGTGTGTGTGTGTGTGTGTGTGTGTGTGTGTGTGTGTGTGTGTGTGTGTGTATTCATTTTATACACATTACACACCGACACATAACCAAAAGCGCAAAGTGATACAAAATATGTTGCCCTTGCCTTTGGAAATGATTCTGAACTGGAAACAGCCTCGCGTGCATTTTCTTTCACAGAGTAAACAAGCAGGCTAACCGTCTCCGTGGTTAAAGCATTTTAAGAAACATTTTAAAGCGTTTAAACATAGCCTGCTTTAGCAGCCAAGTTTTACAGTTGCTGAAATACAAAATATGCTGAGGTCTAACTCGTTCTAGCCAGCTTTTCTATGTTAACGAGGAAAAGTCAACAATTAGCTAAACTACGGTTCAGTTTCAATCCAGTGGGTATAAAATATAACGCTGTTGTTCTTCTGACTTTTAATGTAGGCTTTAAATTACGTGATATGAAAGTTGGACAACAGCCTACATTTATATTTGTTTTATATCCGTTTTATTCTACTTTGTTGAATAAAACGGCATGTTTTTTCCCCATGTTTTTATGCTTTTTACATGATAACTGTTATTATAATTTAGACATGATCTAATTAGCGTTGAGGACAGAAGAAACAAAATCACATTAAAAAAACTTTCTGTGCGTAAACACTTTCAAAGCTCATATTGAATAGAGGAAATTATTTTCAAATCCTTGTTTCCACTGCTACTCCGCGTGTGAAATAATGATGACAATAATAATGGTAATAAAAACAAAGCAAAACAACAAACTATTAAAAAAAACAGTTAAAGTACTAATAATAACACAACCAAACATGCGCAAAGGAATTGAAACATTTATAGAAATACTATATGTGCTCAAGTAAGCAAATACCTATTTATTAGGCTATATATACGTAAAAGACACTTAATATAATTCTGTACACCACAACATAAATATCCTTGTAGGCCATCCATTTGCAATTTCCCCGTACAGTTGAACACATTATAAGGCGACACCCCGTTAAACAACCAAGTGCTGCTTCGTTGGTTATTTCAGTCTACTTGAAGTTGACCAATTGCTTTAAAAAGATGTGGCACTATTATTATGATTAGTCTAATGAATTCTGGTGCATTTCAGCTGGAGCACAATGGTAATACAAAACAAATCCAAATTAATAATCAGAGAATACAAATTATGGTGGTAATGCTACACAATCAGTCAAAAAGCCTTTTCCCAAAAGATGACAGTTTTATATTAAGCAGATCAAAAGGAAAAAAAGCAAAAAGAAAAAGATTACTGGCCAATTACTTTTTGGGCTGCTCCACACATTCATCTGTACTATTTCTTTAAATTTCCCACCGTAAAAAAATGTCCTCATTCCTGCTGAGGCTTTGTTTAAGAAAACAACACATCTTCTTTCCCGCTTACAGCTTTTCTCGCTAAACCTGTGACAACAACAAAGCGGTTGGAGTTTTAAAAAGAAGAAAACAAAAAGAAAATACACAAATTGTACCATTTGGATCAAATCCAGGCGGCTTCGTCTCCACAGCATAAGCTCCGAGGCGAACAGAAACTCGAGGCATGGCTGAGTTAATTTGCTTTGAAGCATCTAAAAGTTTGTGCTGAACTAGAAATAAAACATCCAAAAGCCACGTAGTAAGAGCCTTTAAAATCACTGCAGCAAGAGCTGCCGTCCTTTGTTCTTCCTGGTATGGGCCTGCTGGTCTGACCCCCAGATGGTCACTAGGTGGCGCTCTTGCTCTACCAAAAAACCCTTACTCTTCCCAACTTGACCGCGCTGACGTCACGTCAGTCTGGAGCATCAAGGCCACTTCCACGCAGCCATTGGTCTGAAACTCACATGACATGTCTCCGAGCATCCATAATTATGTTACTGATATTTTTGCACCCCCCTCCAAAAGATGTCAGCATCCTACTGTCATTTTTCTCCCGGAGAATCCCGTAGTTTAGACCAGTGGAACACACCAAACGATTACTGTGTTACCAAATGCAAAAATGTCATGTCCGAATAACATAGCTCCCGGTAACTTCCTCATGGATTCCTTAATGGGAGGATCATCTTCCTTCAGGGGTGACAGTTATTCCAGCAACCCCGGAATGTACATCCACTCAGCTGCAGAGTACGGATATTCAGTGATGAGAAACAGTGGGAAGGTTGGACTGTCTTCACTCTCGAAAGGAGACGAGATTCTTACTCCGGGCGGTGTGTCGCTCAGCGGCTTCCAGGATGAGGCCTACCTGTCAACACAACTGGCCACATGGACCCCAGGCTCCAAAACCTCCAGGGACGAGCAACCTGTTGCCCAGTGTTTACAACCCTGCTCGTTTCCAATGGGTAGCGTCAAAGAGGAGGCGTTTTGTTGCCTCTACCAGGATGACAGCAATAAGGGGAAACAGACAACAGAGTCAGCCACTTACATCCGGCTTGGGGACAATAGCTGCCGGCCTCAGCAAACTGCCTCCTCTTCCAGCGGATGTTTCAAGGTGTACAGCGGAGAGAGGCCGCCACAGGATGGTCGGCAGTTCCCCTCCAGTTTCTCTCTGACCCACTTGGCGATATCTGTTGAACCATCAGCAGAATCGACAATAAGTCGCAGCAAAGCGAAGGAGACAGCGAGAGAGCTTTCCAAAACAGAGGAGAGTCAGAGCAGGAAGGAAGAGAAGGCCAAGAGTGACAGCTGCACAGATATCTCGGACGGGGAATTAAAAGGTAGAAGGCTAATTTACGCCCACCCCCACCCCACCTCACCCCCCACCCCCAACTTTAACTCAGACACGTGCATATGTGTCAGTACAATGCTCACGCGCACACGCAGGCGGGTTGTTGACGGTGTTACTAAAAGGATCGCACAGATGCAATAATTAATAACTTTAATGTAGCTTTGTGTTTGATATCAGTCATATGGTCTGCATGGGGATTTGATAGCCTGGCCTAGGAGGGGGTACGGTGCTCGTGGCATTTAACACAGTTCCATTAATGTGACAACTTGAGATGGGGAGTTATCATTAGAATAAACAGCCCCCCCCCCTCCGCCGCCGCTCTCTCTTTCATACAAGCTCTGGTTATTTATTGACAGAAGTAACAGCACCATTTCATACCTCAAAATTCCGGCATTGAGGCAGTATTAAATTGTACGGGTTGTCTCCAAAGTTTTAAACTTTTCGACCCAAATTATTGAGGATATAATAATAATAATAATAATAATAATAATAATAATAATAATAATAATAATAGACAGAATGTAAGCTCATGAAAGGCCACTAATTGTACGGTGTACGTAAAACAATTAAAAGAACACGTTGGACAATACTTTTGCTTTTTCAGGAAAGAAAGCTGACACGTTATATTTGACAAAATATGCAGAGGTAAATTAATTCTGTAAGAACACAATCTGTTGATCGTTTTTTTGTATTTCTAGTTATTATTATTATCCTTATTATTAGTAGTAATATTAGTAGTTATAGTAATAGCAGCAGCATTAGTATTAGTAGTATTAGTCGTAATGGCACTGGTATAACACCCGTAATGAATCTTAAAGTTATTACATATTTTTCATTAGCTTATTTAAAGTGAATTTCACCTTGTTATTTATAGATGAAGATCAACACTATGCTTTTATTTTTAATTTAATTGGACAATGCTGTAGGGTCTGTGTTTGTGTATATTTGGATTTGGGAGGGGGAGAGTGTGTGTGTGTGTGTGTGTGTGTGTGTGTGTGTGTGTGTGTGGGTGGGTGGGTGTGTTTGTCTGTGTGTTTGCGCGTGTTCGTGAGAATTAAATTACGGAATTAAATGTTTTGGTAATGATTAAATGTTGGGCACACAGAGACTGTTCACATTAGGGTAATTATTAAAATAATCTGCCTGTGTTTATACGTGTGTGGCGTTGGGGGAGGGGGGGGGGTTATTCCCTAGAGTCTGCGAGCTAATCAAGAAATTAAGTGAGTGTGCAGCGCAGCAGTGTGATTTTTTCCGCTGCTGGTACTTCGATGCGTTGTTTCTTTGTCCTTACCCCCCCCCCCCCCCCCCCCTAAATCTGGTATCATGCTGCAGAGACCGCCTCTTGTTTTAAGATGAAGCTAAAAAAAAAAAGAAAAAATATATCTGGCTCCGGTGTGCAAAGGTAATAAAGTTTTATGGGAGTCTGAGGTCCAACATAGACAAAGGAAGTGTCTGCACACCCTCGTTTGATTCCATCTAATTATAGTTGTACATCTTACAGAAGCAATTTGCAAGCAGTAGGAGTTGTTAGAAAAGGTGCGATGCTCGATGTAGTTCATTTGTTCGAGTAAGAGCGGAGGTGAAGCACCCAGGTGAAGCTGTTCTCTTAAACTACTAATTTGGATTTCTTTGAACGGTATTGAATGTGCATTTAGAAGATGTGGGCGTGTACCTAGCATCTACTGTACTGATCAACGCCTTGAAGATCTCCGCGCAAAATGTCGGGATTTGGCCGCCTGTTTTCTCACTGTCTTATTTCTCTCGCTCCGCTAGATGATTTGTCCGCGGAAAAGACAACGGGAAGCTGGTTAAAAGCCAAAAGTGGAAGGAAGAAGCGCTGTCCCTACACAAAGCATCAGACGCTGGAGCTGGAAAAGGAGTTCTTGTTCAACATGTATCTGTCTCGGGAGCGCCGCCTGGAGATCAGCCGGAGTATCAACCTGACCGACAGACAGGTCAAGATCTGGTTCCAAAACAGACGCATGAAGCTCAAGAAGCTAAACAGGGAGAGCCGAGAAAGGGAACAGAGCGCAGTCTACAACTACTCCTGAGCAGATATTTAACACACACACACACACACACACACACACACACACACACACACACACACACACACACACACACACACACACACACACACACACACACACACACACATCATACATCACAGCCCAGGCAAAGATATCAACAGATATGCATGTGTCTATAAATGATAAATGATACACCCAGCAATTATTTAGTGATCTTTCTCCTTATGTGCACACTAAGCACACGTGCACACATCGTGCCTTCCTATATGAACGATCTAAACGCTGCAACTTGCAGACCAGACCTGAGCTTTCCAGGTAAACAGTTGTAGCGACACTGGGACAGTAAGGTGCTATTAGCTTGTCATTTTAATTGTAATAACATGAACCAAAGGAAAAGAGGAGGCGACATTCACGCAGTCTATAAATAACTAGTGGCATGTAAGCGGTTTCATTTTGCTGAGCTTCAATGAATGAAATGCCACTTGTGCTGCTGCTTCTTCCTTGGTGTGTAATGTGCATGCACGCGATGATATTAAACTATGTCATGGCGAACGATTCCAAAACAATAAAAAAGAAAGAAAGGAGGGCGAATTAGATAAAAAGCTATTTCCAACTTTGTCCTTCCCCTAGCATAGCAATGAAAATGAGAGGGAGGGAGAGACACTGCGGATGAGAGAAGGAGATCATGGCAGTTTTAATAGAAGTGAGAGACCATAACGTTGATTTAAATATTATCCAGGTGACCACAGTAAGTCAAGGTCATAAAATTCTAATGTCAGGTTCGCCCTGGAAAGCGTTGGGGGTGGATTTTATGATCTGCAAATATAATGTGCTGCAGCAGTAAAGATGCGTTTAAAGGTGTGTGTGGAGGAGGGCTAATCCACACAGCAGAGACTGCAGTGTGCAGGACCCAGCCGAGAGGCGCTGGGCTGGCAGGAGCAGGCGCCTCCACCCCGGGGATAGTGGAGCTTCATGGGCGCAGGAGATAAGGAGGATGGTGGATAAAAGGACAGCGACCGCGACGGCTCCAGTGACAATAATAACAAGCGTCACGGCAAACACGTGGATAACAAAGCGCATCTGGAAGGCGTCTACCGAAGGCAAGTGAAGGTAGGACCCGGTTTTACGTAATATTTTTATTTCCTGTTTCGGGAAGTGTGGCGCATCTGTCAGAGAACTTTGCCTGACAGCTCATTTGGCACGCACGGTGCACGCCTGCTCGCGTCCGTAGTTTGAATGAAGTTGTTTCAGCGTGCTGCTGATTGCTACTCAGTTTCTTTCTCGAATCACGATGCTGGTTGCTGATTGTTTTCTTTGTTTGTTTGTTTTTTGGATTAGCTCTGGAGATTTGCTGGACTGGATTTTTAGGCTATGTTTACTTAACGAATGGACTAAATTTACGCTGCGCTGACACAATAATATTTATGAATTTAGAAGAGTAGCAAAATTAGATGGATGCGGTTTTTGAGACGATACAATTAAAAGTCATGGCACATCTAATGTGTCTACAGGCAGCGTAAAAAGCAGCATGATTGCAGACCACAGTGTGTATCATACTCGCCTTTTCCCTTAGTGCTGGATAGTGTTAATCCCCACTTGGCTTTTCATGCATTGTCCTTTCCATGGATATTTTTTGTAAACCCCTTTGCGCGAAGCTGAAGCGTGGTTTAGGTAGTTTCATGTTGTTGGGGTTGGCTTCCTGGCTCGGCAACAAGAAACTGCCTTGATTACGTCAGTTCGTCTTCATCAAGGGCACAATTTCCGCCGAATTACCCCCTATAGTCACACAGGTCCCCGCAAATGGCATTGTAAATGAACTGAGTTGCAATACCTTGGACAGAGACGTTTTCTTTCTTTGCTGTTATTTTTGTGGTGGGCTGTAAAACCTCCCAGAGGCTCTCAGAAGGAGAATAGGTTGTAAACAACATGGGGTAAAGTTTTAGACTGCGTAGTGGTGCATCTGTCATCACTGGCTGTCCGTTTAGGTTTCGTTGTTTCAGCTGTTTTATGATGAGATAGAAAGAGACATGGATACATAGGTGGCGGACTTAACTAATTAAATGTGTAACAGGACATTTATGCTAATGACACTTCTATGACTTCATCTGAGCTCTCTCTTCTGCTAATGCACAACTTCTTTTAAGTGTTTAAAACCAAAAGGCCGTTCAGTTCCAACTTCCAATTTGCTGGGAGGTTTTGCAGCGATAGGCTCCCTAACGTCAACACAAAAAGCTACTTTGTCATTTCCAGCAATAGCTACTGATGACTGTTTACTAGAAAACATTAGAATACACACAAACAACAATCGCTCCGTTAGCCACATTTTGCATTGAAGATTCAAAATGTTACATTTTTAGTACAAATTCCTACAAAAATCTTTGTGTGTTTGGGTCTTTTATGTCTTTCAGTTGTGTTCCCTCTGGTTCTACTTAAATGTTTGAAACTTTATTTTGTCTTTCCACGGACCACTATGCGGAAGAATATCCTGGGTTTTACACGGTTTCATCTGTTATGTGTTGTGGCTAAGTTTCCAAAACATAATGGGCACACATTATATCTTTATTGGAGTCGACCCGCAACACTTTCAGTGTACATTTTTGGACTAATGGCACTTAAATTAATTAAATTATCAGAGTAACCATTCATTTCTAGCGTGAATTTAGAAATGAATGATATTTATGTTTGAATCTAAACTCACTGACGGTCACCGATAGTTGGCAAAACTTTATGTCTTGTAATAAACATTGTTTTATCATAGTTAAAATTAATGAAAAGGGGAGAAGGACAATAGAAAAGAAACTCTCAAAAATGACTAGATATCTGTCAGGAAAGGGGTTTTAGCTTACGTCAGCGGTCAATGAAACACAATAACTTATTGATGAAAGAGCTGCTTATTCTGCAAGCACTTTTTTTTTTTGGAAAGGCAGTCCAGTGTTTATGCTAGTCACTATCTCCCCTTGTTTTCTCAGCCCCCTCCTTGTAGCGGTAGCACCAGTGGAAGAGACAGTCTGGAATCCAAAGTCACTTTCATTCAGCTCAGTGAATGAGTGTCTCTCTTGGAATGCACCACTGACAAAGACTTTACAGCGCCGAAAACAGCCCCGAGAGCTGCACAGATTCACCCTAAAACCATATACACATAAAGTAATTTATTCCACTTTGTAGTTGCGCACAGGAACTGAAGCCTTTACACAGCCGCTTCCTTTGGGACAGCTCAAGATGTCTCACTGCTGCTGGCATGATCAGACATGAACCAAATATGCTAACAGCTTTTCTTTCTTTCTTTGTTTCCCCCTTTACCTTTTTTCTACTGTCATTTTCCACATTCATTATGTTTATTTTATGATAGAGAGGAAAAAGTAGCACTTCGAAATTTATTTTATTTTTACCATTTTACCAAGAAGATTGATTAGGGTTTGAATTCAGAAGGGGTGTTATCCTTCTTTCTTTGGAATGGAAAATGTGAAGACTGCTCTATTGCCAATTTGTGCGGTGCAGGAATGACTCTTAAAATGCGACTTTTTTGGATTTGTTGAATGACATTTAATAACTGAGAACGCTTTCCAGCCTCAGGATGGATTATAAAGGAAAGCCTCAATAAGAATAGAATTTTTCTGTAAATAAGTGACACTCGTGGCCTTAGAAAAAGGGGGGGGGGGGGGGGGGGGAGAGAGAAAGCGACTTACGCTGTTTTATATATTAACTGCGCGAAAAATTCAAACTGTCACAGGCCTGCTCACCAGCACTGTAATTGATCAGCTTCAGAACTGATCACTTTACGGGCTGTTTTGACACAAAATGCGTTTGAAAGACATTTTTAAAGCTAATTTATTAGAATAAGAATGTCATTTATTGATTCTCTGAAACACTGGCGTGCAGCGGTTATCTTGGGATTTCCATCCAATACAGGAGGAGAAATTATTATTGTAGTTTTTGGCCTTTCAGTAGATCATAGTACAACTCTGTGGTCCTTAATATTCAGCGTTTGGGGCGTTATGAACACATTGTGTTAACGTTTCTTTGAATTATCTTTATGTGTAGTTTAAACAGATAACATAGCCTAGATGTCGTATTTGAACGTGACTAACTAATTTTGGAAAAGAGAAATGAGACGCGTTTATTTCGTATTTGTGTGTGTGTGTGCGCGCGCGCGCGTGTGAGTTAGAACTTGTGATGTCTTGTCAATTTTGCAGTAGTTATCTTGCTCTTACCATTCATTTGACAGAATAATTACTTTCAGTATCTCTGCTCTAAACAGGAAAAATAATGCGCTTCCATTCTGGCACTGGCATGTCTAATAAAAGAAAGTCATGTTCCAACGCACGTATCCATGTTTATTATCTTCTCCGGACCGGTTTTGCTGATAAAAGCAGACTCAGATACAGAGTTCTGACTCACTTGACAATCAAGATGAGTCAGTTTATCTGAATAAGCATTGGGTGTAATATCAGCTTGAGTAGCCTTGCGGGTTTATAAAGATACACTTACAGAGAAATTCGCAATCCGCACACACGGCGATTTTCATGCAAGTGTACTAATGATCTTAGCTGAAGTTCCCCTTCTAATATTATCACGAGAAGCATGTTGCTGTATTCATCTACAATCATTTTTTACGGTGAAAGGTGGCTGCTGAATTAAAAACGCGGGCGCGAAGATTATTTTGACGGAGCAAACACTGATTACATGCCTGTGAGTCCGTATTAATAAGAAGCATCAGTGCACTGCAAACACACGCTTTGGTTCATGCGGCACAAATAGGCTTTTTGAAAATTGCTACAACACCTGTATTTGTGTGTATTTTTGTCCATGGGAAATGTGTGTAAGTGATACATGTCAGAATCTGACGTACATATGTTGGCGGAGTTATAGTTAGTCTATTGTCATCATTGATTCAAGAAGCCGTTTTTTGGATAAATTATTTTGCATGTCAGAAGGACAAACGACTGTAGTAAAATGAAAACGTAGACTCGCTGTAATAGACAGTGTCATATATTGCATAGATTACAAATCGTTATTAGACCAATATGAGATTTTTTGAAACCTCAGATATAAAACCAACTGTGCCACAGACGACTACAAATCCCATAAACAAGCCAAACAGACGGTTCTGTATTTTTCTCCAGTTAAACTTTTAGCCGTATACTTTTGATTTGTCAAGTTTCACTCTTGATTTGTTGATTTTAGAGTGCACGTGTTCAACAAAAACAGTCACTTCTGCTACACGAGGTTGTGTTTCTCTATAAAATGTTATGGAACTAAAGTAGGACAGTGTTTGGTCATGCAACAAAAGGGGATTTTCTGCGACAGTATATTATCAGCTGGTTCAGCTGCAAGTGTAGTTGTGCCCTGGAAGAATAGAGATTAAGGACAGACATTCATCAAAAGAAAAAAGAAACGACGAACAACAAATGGTTTATATAAAAAATACTTTTTTATTTATTGCAAAATAAGACGGATACAAGAGTGAAATGGATGATGGAAGATAATTGAACAGAAGTTACTTCTCATTAATGACACATACACACACGCACACACGGAAACAAAAGCACACTTCAAAACAATAAAAATGATATTAGTGCATTGTTGCAGACATCGATACAGGATATATTCGAATTCGTCTTTACGATCGGATTGTAATAATTGCTCATTGAGTACTATTTCATTATACTGGGAATATCTGAAATCAGCAGACTGCAAATGTTAAACCTCCAGAAAAACAAATGAATAAAAGAACTGATTAGCACATTTGGTAAATTTCTTTGTCTCGATTAACCTGCGGGTGAACAATAACTAGGCTCAGAGCTGCGCATTCATCAGCACACACCAGGACACCGTTTGGAGTTATCCGGGTTAAGGTCCGCCGTCTGGTCTTTTAAATTTCATGGTTGAATCTGAACTCAGCAGCGAGCACAAACGTAGGACTTCCTACTGCGTATATGATTTGATGCACGTTGTTTTACACCACGAAGCCAAAATGTTGAATATCATGTCGGTTAATCAACAAATGTAAAACTGTATTTTGACTCTAGCTGATCTAGGATAATTGCTGGCGCTGACAAAGGCTCGTTTTTAAACGCCAACGCTACAGATGTTGCAAATTGGGATAATTATCATTTTATTACAATCATTCTTTTCGCTCTTTTTTCTTTCTTTCTTTGTTGTTAAACTCTTGTTTCGTATATTTCAGTGCATGAAACTGTATTTTAGCCCAGTTTGAGATAATGTTTGCCACAGTGAAGTGTGACTTGTTCTTCCACACCACATATTTTCTCGTTTGCACATAACTGTCAGCTTTGCACGTCCCAAAATGGATTTCTTGTCTTAAAGGTTGCAATCAGTTAACCTTTTTTTTGCCAGTTCAATTCCTTTTATAAACAACTAGTCCACAGCAGAGACGATATTATCTGAAACATTAAACCTGCAGTTGCACATAAAAGAATAAATACTGCATAAAACAGATTAAATAGTCCAAATACAACATATGGGCAAAATATAACAGTGTGGGTAAAAGCGCGCGCGCGCGCGCGCACACACACACACACACACACACACACACACACACACACACACACACACACACACACACACACACACATTGGAACGTGTGCAGCTTTTAGGAATTAATAATTCAACATCTATACTATCTACCTCATCCACCCTCCGCAAATGCATTATATTTTCTTCTGTATGACGCCGGTGGCTACTTTAGTTGCTCTTCTTGCAATTCTTGTTTCACTGCCTGCTAACTGACAAGCTACCCATGTGCATTGCAGGGCAAAAACAGCAGACTCATGCCACTGGATACAACAGTAACATTACCCCTGTCATTAAAGCTTTCACAGTTAGCCTTTTAATGAACCATTTTACCTCTTCTGCTTCCAAAGTCCGCTCTGCTGTCTTCGGCCCTTCTTGTTTCATATGAATTGTTTCAGATACTCATAGTGGTGGTGGTGGTGCCGGTTTAATGTTGAGCGAGGAACTCGGATGCAGTCTTATTAACGACACATTTATGAACAATCAAATGGTCCTCGTTAAAATTTATTGATGGGCATAAAAACATGAACGGTCACTAGCCGAATATAGCGCGCCGTAGTGGGCTGCTTGTCAAGAATCTGAATCCCCACCTCTCCTATCTCTGCAGATCCCATTTAGGAAATGTTTGCTGTATCCTCGTTAAAACAGTGCAAACTTTATTAGTGGCGTATGCTACATCCTCGTATTTTTGATTCAGTCTCTCCAGTATCCAATCCAGCTATATCTAGCCACCGTGGAGGCTTTTCTCCTAAGAAATAAACCTCATGCCGCAGGAAACTCTAACACCTCCGCTTTATCAAACGTGCTTTAAAGCGTGGTTTGATAAAGATATAAGAGTAAACGATTCGGTAAACACTTTGCTGTAATACTATCCCTTGCAACAGCATGGCGCTACGGTAGATTTTGCCAGACAAAGATTGATTACACCATCAAATAGTGCCTTGCTCTTAGACGTAATGTGCGCAGGTCTGTTGTGCGACTAGAGGTAGATCCACTACTAGAACTACAAATGCGTATTTTCTTCATGAAAGAACATAGTTTTTGGAATTGCCTCTGTGCCTCCGAGAAAAAATAGTAAAAGATTATATTCTTTAATCCGATTTATGTGTACTGGTATCCCAAGATAAGTGGCGCATTGATCCACTGTACAATTTTTGTGGGGGTAAATATAATCACGTGTTGGTGAGGCAGCCAATAGCAGCCCGGGAAGCGTTGAGAAATAATTACCTGCCTTGATTGTTCTATGGCTAGATAAAAAAAAGTACACATACACTCCATATAATAATCGGATGCATGTAAAAGAGTCGGTGAAGCTTCGACATGTCGACCACGGGTCCCATAAGTAATTATTATGTGGACTCCTTGATCAACCATGAAAACGACGATGTCCTTACTGCAACTCGTTTTTCGGCGCCCGGTTCGCACCCAGCCGGTCCTCGTCCGACGTCGCTAGTACCGGAGTGTGCTGACTATCCTTCCTGCAGCTTCGCACCCAAGCCACCCGTCTTCTCCACCTCCTGGGCCCCTGTACACTCCCAGTCATCAGTGGTTTACCATCCATACAGTCACCAACCTCACTTAGGCACAGACTCGAGATATGTGCGGTCATGGCTGGAGCCGATATCAGGCGCCGTGCCTTTCCATGGCTATCCGGGGAACAACAGGCACTACGGGTTGAAGCCCGATGCATTTCAAGAACACAGAGCCGGCGAGTGTCTCGGCTCCAGCGGACGGACCTACACGGATTATCTGTACTGCTCATCCACTGACACGCGAGACAAGACGCAGCAGAATCTCCCCTCTCCTGAGTCGGAGCTCATGGCTTCAGGAAAACATAAAGATGAGAAACCGGAGCTAGATCCGAGTAAGTTCATGCGCCTATACGATCTTTTTACAACCCGGTGGGTGTTTTTTTTTTTGGGATAGCTTTAAATATGCTTTTGCTCAGAGCCATTTGAACGTCCTGCTTAAAAGTAAAATTATAAACTGCTGCATTCTTCCTTTCAGCTCAGCTCTGAATCGCTCCTTGCTATAGGGAGCAAGCTTTAGGAACTATAAAAGACAAATGCTTCTGGGCTAATATTGGGGCAATAAAACCAGACGGGGTTGTTAACATGGACTCAAACCTACAGGAAGACGTTGAATTTGGGAGGATGTTGCATAAGCTTAAAACACATGCAAGGTGTTCTAAAGGTGGCCTAAACTCACTTAAGAATCCATATTCGTCATATGGTGCATTGTTACGACTTTATGTTGACCCCGTGCTATTAAAGATGGCACAGCAAACCTTGTAAGCCGAATTTAAGTCCTGTATTGTTAGATGGGCCCTTTCCGTGTGGAAAAGCCACATTCTGGCTCTGTTTGACCCCCAGATGGAATAAAAGGAAATAAAAACGGTTCTCACATAGTGAAGAGATGCATGCATATGACTATCTGCTCTCTTCTCTGGGTCCAAAACAAATTCACATGACTCTTTTTTTCAGACAACTTGAGGAATGTAGGGACATACTCGAGGACTTTCACCACGGACCTGTAAAGGCTTGAACCACGGGCCATTTTATGGGCCAATAAAGTGAATAAGCGCATTGAGTATTTTACGACGGTGTTACTCACAAGTTAAGGGGACAAGGAAGCAAATCAGTGGAGGCTTGGAAAGTGTAAGACTGAGAATCTTTCCTTAAAATGTTAACTGGCAGTTTAGCTTTAACGACGTACACCCAAACTTGTGTGTGCCTTGGCACTGTTTTCAGTTTGTTGCACTTTCTGATGAGTCCACAGATTTCCTATAAATCCAGGGGCTCATTCAATTTATTTTTTTTAAAGGCCGAACAGTTAATGCTGATGTCATCTGTTTCACAATTTAGCTTTATATTGTTATTCTGTCTTTATCATTGCTGTTGTTTGTATTTGCAGATAACCCTGTGGCAAATTGGATACACGCCCGCTCCACAAGGAAGAAGCGATGTCCTTACACAAAGTACCAGACTCTCGAACTGGAAAAGGAGTTTCTGTTCAATATGTACCTTACAAGAGACCGCCGATACGAGGTCGCCAGAGTGCTGAATCTGACTGAGAGGCAGGTCAAAATCTGGTTTCAGAACCGGAGAATGAAGATGAAGAAGATGAACAAAGAAAAGACCGACAGCAAAGACCAATAATGTGGACTACAGTGACACAACAACCAACAATAACCACTAGTCTAATGGACAGCACAGATGTACCAAAACACACGACAAGCGCCCCTCTCCTCCTTATATTTATCACCTTTGTTGGATTTTTTTGTATTAACCTTAACTTCCAGACTGTTTGATGCCGAATATTATTTTTTAGTGTACATTTATGTGTCGAGCGTTTAAGTAGGAAAAAAAGAAAGAAAAAAGAAAACGGAAAACCTCTAAGGAGAGAATTACACTTTGCTTTCACTTCGAGATATGTGGTTTTGTAAAAGAAATTAAAGAAGCGCAGTTTGGATACGCTTAAACTGTCCGGAGAAAGAGAATACTTGAATTCCTTTGAATTTCACAAAAACCATAATTTATGCTGTGAATGTTTTCTTTCATGTTTATTTTCTTTGTACGCTGTTGTGCAGGTGTAGTATTTTGTACAGCAACATCTGCGGTCGACATGTCTGTCTTGTATTTTTGTTATAGTTGTAGCTGTATTTGTGCACATTTTCTTTCTCCTTTTTTTGACTGTAGCCTACGAGTTTAATTATAGAGTGTAGATATAGACCTCTGCAAATATAACCATAATCCCAAGCTCTTGTTTTCTGTGTTTATTGTGGCTTTGCAGACTGTATTTGCGATCGGATTTAGCAGACTACACGGCTGTACAGGGGAATCCAAAGCAGTATTACCCCGTACTAGAAAATAAGTAAATGGATACAAAAATTTCTGAAATTCAAAACAACAGGAAAACGGACCCAACCAAAACTACAAACGCAAAAGACGGTTGATTTATTAATAAAAGTTCCTTCACATTTTTTAGTACGCACTGTTTTGGCCGCTGAGTGTGCCCCCATTACAGGCCTAAATGAGCTCTGCTATTACAAATAATGGCGAAATAGAAAGTTTGGCGTAGCCTATTTAAAGCTTTACTGGGACAGCATTGTTTTAATTTTGCTTGGCATCGCTTTGCACTTGTGTCTTAATTACAGCTTCTTAGTCGCAAACATTCACATTCATACCGTTTTATACGTTATCCATTTTAGGAGAGTAAATAGACCTGAAAAAAACTCTCAACGCAGAATTGATTATGTTTTATATCAATAACAAAATACATAGTAATTTTTTTTATATAAATTTCTCCCAAAAGCACGTCTCTTTAAGGTTATAAATGTACCAAAACATTTTAAATGCTGGCTTAAAATAGGCGATCCTTTTTAAATTGTTCATATAATATTCTTATAGGGACAGAGATGAATGCACGAGGTTTTTACCATATTTATTTCTTTATTAGGTCAATGCCCTATATGAGTTGAAAGTAGCCCATCAACCACATTTGTGCAGTTTCCGAAAGAGTACTAAAAAACCCATTAACCACCAATTAAACACAATTTCTAACTAAATGTTAATTGCATTGCCAGGCTCATTGGCGATCAGAAAATCTGAGACCAGATTTGAAAAGTTTCGTTTTAAGCGAGAGACAGTTTCCCATGTCTCGCATTTGTTTCCTGGGATAGACCTAAATTGCCTTTTTGTGGTGGCAAACAATACGGGCAGGATGCTGTAATTTCAAAGCCCAATCCAGTGCATTTCCGCTCTGCTTGGACAAAAATCCCAGTTTTACAGCCCCTGTTGGAGCTCGGCTGTTTGTCTCAAATGCAGACCAACAAAGTAAACTCGACTAACTGGCTAGACGTCTGGGCTAAATTACTTTATGGTTTTAATGGACGCTGGTGGTGGACTCGTTCAAAGGAGAAGCATGCGCACTGTTCTGGGGACTTTTGCCTGACTGGGCCAGCCGCAAAACCCCCTGCACTTCATCATATGAGTCGTCTATTAGTCTACAATTAGATGGGAAAAGTCAATAACCATTGTGCATAAATGTGAGTGCTGCAGAGCGCTATTATCTCTTGTATAAAAGTGATCAGCTGCCACGACAGGAAACGACAGCACAGCAACTATTTCAAGTCTACAGACAAGCAAGACGAAGACAGAAGGCGCGTGTTTTATAGATTCCACGGTAATTAACTGCTTTAACTTTATTTAAAGAAAAATACAGGGTGCACACATCCTCTATACATTCAACCCTTTCTGGCCACATAGCAGTTGTCGCTGATTGGTGGAGTTATTCAGGTTTAATGACACATTTCGACACTAGATGACGCTGTATGTCCACGTTTTGAGGAGTGTGTCTGCGTTGAAGAGCTTTTTTACAGCTCTGTGGCTTGGCTGAAGAGTGAAGAGTAACCTGTCGATGACAAAATGACAGATATGGCCACCAACCACATTTTGTGTAATAGGCCACAGAACAGCAATCCGGAATGCAGCCAGCTGGTTGTTGTGCTGGCCAAACAATCTGTGCAAATATAGTAATCTTTTTTTCACTTCAGAAAAAAAGATTATGCTTTTGTTATTCACTCGTTTTTTTTTTTGTAGCTTCTTTCATTGTCTGTGGATTCATGAGTTAATACGGCTGTTTTGTGGGTGGTAGTTGTGTGCTCAATTCTAAAAACGCAAAATCATATCTGCAATATACATGCAGTACATGTTCATAGCCTTTTACAAAAACTTAATTAAGCATAATACATAATAATGCATAATCTGTGTGTTTTTTATATTTGCTGCCTCTGCTTTTCAAGCTGTAAATTCAAACCAGACTGAGACACTTTATTTTAAAAAGTATTTAAAAAATCCACAATTAATAAAGAGCCGAAAATCACATTCAGCCAGAGACTCCTTTATTAGCAGTTTTTAAACAGTTGCATCTGTAACATAAAATCAGTGCAATAAATAAATGGCAACAAAGCAACACATCGATAACAAAAGCAGCAAAAGCATAAACCGCTGCATCAATAATAATAATAACAATAATAATAACAATAATAATAACAATAATAATGATAATAATAATATGTCCAGTAAAGAAAGGGCTACCTGTACCATTTTAGTCCTCAGTCCGTGTCGGTTGTAACGTCTGTACCAACAATTCAAATTCTCCAACAAGTGATTAGCAATCTGCATATTTATAGAGTGTGAAAGGTCTATAAATTCGTCCAGTGCGCCTTTCATATTTTACGATGATGTGTAGAAACCGTCAGTAACCCCACAAAAACCCACACAGGCATAGAGACCACGCGAGTACTGAGCTGGGAATCGTGCGAGTTGATTGCACCTAAACATTCAATGTTAAATTTTATGAACTCCCCCGTGTGAGATTTACTGCCCATCCTCGTCGGTTTTACGGGGTCAGTAAATGGCACCTATAGCATTCATAGGTCGTGTTTATATTTGCGTGCATCGGTGCTTTGGAGGCCTGGCGGAAATCTGTCGCCTTGGCCTCTACACGGTTTTGCATCGAGGAATGTTTTGTCTTCAATTCGGTGTTTTGCTCGGGGGACTGAATAGCTCCGAATCTGTGTTGTTTTTATTTTTAATACCGTTTTAATGCTGTTGATAAACTCCCAAATATCATCCCGACCCAATGGAGCCCAAGAAAGGCCAACTGTTTTCTGGGAACTTGTATATAACCTTCAGGGCTAGATAGAAAAAAAATAAAAAATAAAAATACCTCATCACAGCAGCTTAATCCGCTTAGAAAGAGGGGAAATCCTCCCTGCTTTAAACACCTCATAACCCCCATACAAAGAAGCAAAACTATAAATTCAGACTACACAGGAAATGTATCATGCTTCATCGTCTTTATATCGTAACCATTTCACAACTGAATTGTTCAGCTTGTTAGAAAGGTTTTTTTGTGTGATAAACTTAACATTGATCATATTTACAGCCTCTTAGATTGTTGGTTATGATTAGTGAAGCCTTTCTCAAGGTGGATATACGTAGGGCCCACGTCTGACCGGTCATGGAAAGATGAAGGGGTGGGGGGGGGGGGGGGGGGTGAGGTTGGAGGAGGGTGAGGGAGCCTGTGGTGGGGGTGGTTGGGTGGGAATCTAAAAAAAGGAAAAAGAAAGAAAAGAGCAGCGCCTGTGACTGTGCCGGTCGAGCGAGCCAGCTGTAACCTTAGCTAACACACATCCAAAGCTCATGCCATGAGCCGGGTTTGAGACTGCAAAACCTGGAAAAAAACCCCACTCACGACTGCGAGGAGAAATCCGATGAGAGGAACGGCTCAGAGAGAGTGAGCTGCCGTAGATTGTCCAAAGGGGCAGCGTTTCTCCTAGTTCCGGTTTGTCTGCTTGTGTGCGCTGTGCGAGTTGGGACCCTAAACAAAAGGCTGCCATCATCCTAAAGGAGATATTCTGCTGCGAGAGAGCCCGTCTGCTTGATGCTAACTAAACATGAGCTCCTATTTTGTTAACCCTCTTTTTTCTAAATACAAAGGCAGCGAGTCACTGGAGCCAACTTACTACGACTGCAGGTTTCCACAAAGCGTTGCCCGCAGCCACACGCTAGTTTACGGACCCGGAGCAGCCGCACCGGGCTTTCAGCACCCATCCCATCATGTGCAGGACTTTTTTCACCACGGGACCACGGGGATCTCCAACCCCGGATACCAGCAAAACCCCTGCGCTTTGGCTTGCCACGGAGACGCAACGAAATTTTATGGATATGAAGCCCTTCCAAGGCAAACGCTTTATGGTACCCAACAAGACGCAAGCCTAGCGCAATACCCAGACTGTAAATCGTCGAGCAGCTCTAACCCCGGAGAAGGACAAGGCCACTTAAATCAAAACTCCTCTCCCAGTCTTATGTTTCCTTGGATGAGACCCCACGGTCAGAATCATACAAATTTTTCCTATTCTTTCAGTGTTGCCGTGTAGTGCGCGCGTGTCACTGTGTATCCGCCTGTCTGTGCGTGTGTGTGTGTATGTGTGTGTGATTGTGCATGTGTGCTAAATACATAGGGTGTACAAGAGTATGTCTCTAAACTATAAAACGAAATAAGTCAGAGAACATGATGGGGCACATAGAACCTGAAGTGCAGGCTGCTGTTACTCTGCAGCACATGCCCATACAGGGCTGAATGGTTGCTTTCCAAAGTGCCTTTAAACGCTGAATTGCTGATTACAGCCACATGACACGCTCTTTGAAGTCAATTATCGTTCACATAAGATATTTCACAAACTCTAATAGAGCTATGAGAATGGATGGATAAGTCGTAGTCTAAAATACGATAATACCATGCACACTAGCAGCATGCAGAGTGACAGGGGGGTTAGCTAAAACACAACATACCACGATTATCCAGAATCCGGGTTTTAGAGTTTTGGGGGTAATTTGACCCACAGGCCCACTGTAGGCTCAGACACATACAGCCATAATCATAAGGGCTTTGTAGATATTACCCCTTCCATTCATGGATCTCTCTGTCCAGGCTATAAGGCTACTTTAGCTCCACACAGGTGTGCGCTTCATTTTTCATTTCTGCTCAGAGACATGCATCCCAATATCGTCCCCAACTTTATCTCTGTCTTCTCATACTTTTACCTACCTAGTTATTGTCCTCCTGTATGAGTATGAATGAAAATGTCAGTCAAGTTTATATGGGCTCTGCTGCAAGAGGAAACAGTGTAGTTTCTGTAAACACCCCTCCCAATCTGACATGGAGGAGTATATAGATTTTGTTCGTAGAGTTTTAACATCATTAAATTGATGGGGGATGTAGAGCAATTTTACCTTCGTGTACAGATTAAAAATTGAACTTCAAAGTAATAATACTATATCCTACTCCACTAACTCTTGGGGGATGTGGTTGTAAAGTTGCATCAGACCTGCAGAATGAACTGTAAATGAAGCAGACATGTGTGTAAATTATTATTACTTTGAAGACATTTATTTGCAGATCCCAAGCAAACTACGGACTCTATTGTGGGTGGTCTGTGTGTACACTGATATATGTTCCTGCTAATGGAAAATCTAACTTACCCAGCTTAACACTGCAAGAAGACATCTACTCGCTCTTTCTTTTCATTGAGTGTGATCTGGCATGTGTGAGAGCTGAAATGGGTTAGTGATTGTGCAGAGGAAATGAGTAAATTCAGAAAGAATTATCAGCCATCTGAATGTCTTTATGGGGAGATCGTGGTGAGCCCTGTTAACCTCTGGCTTTATTTCATATTTCAAGCCCCAGGAAGACGGAATGGGAGGCAAACCTACAGTCGCTACCAAACTCTTGAACTGGAGAAGGAGTTTCTGTTCAACCCTTACCTGACCCGTAAGAGAAGGATCGAGGTGTCTCACGCCCTGAGCCTCACCGAGCGACAGGTGAAAATTTGGTTTCAGAACAGAAGGATGAAGTGGAAAAAAGAGAACAACAAAGACAAGTTTCCGGGTCAAAGAGGAGAGGCCGAAGCCGAGGCCGAAGAAGAGGGGAACGAGGACGGTGAAGGGGAAGAGGCAGAAGAGAAAGAAGCGGAAGAGAAAGAAGAGACCAAGGAGTGATTTTATGGTCCTTTTATGGTTATATGGGTGAAAAAGAGGAAAAAAGGAGAGGTCCCATAAACAGACGAAGAGTCACAAGGAGGCAGAGAGCGTCAACTTTATGACCACCCTTCTATTTTGTCAAGAGGGATCAGGAATCCCACCAATATTGCTGTCATAAATAGACAAAATTCTCCATTCTTTCGTTTATCCTAACATGATGCGCATTACCATTTGGATTTTTCTGTAGAAGCTACAAACGCTTGTAGCGTTTTTTTTCTCCATAGAACTCTGGCCATTGTTTTAAAAAAATAAGGGAGGGTAAATTAAAACGCATGTTGGATGGAAAATGGCTTAGCTATTTTTTACAAATTTGCTTTTAATAATAATTGTATCAAAAACGTAGCCAAATAAGATCAAAACATGACCAACGCCGACCTGTGTTGTAAATAGATTATAGCCTACATAAAAAAAGACATCACTTCAAAGTAGCCTTTCTGAAATTGTAAAAAAAATGTAGGCCTATAACTTAGTAGTAAGTGTTAAAACATCATCGCAACAGTTGCATTGGCTAGCAGCCTCTGTATAAACCACAAGTTTTATTATTATAATTGTTACTGTTACTGTTTTACTCGTTTTCATGTGACAGCCATTAGCTCCTCAGACATCTTTCTCTAGGATTACCAGGGAAATGCAATCGTTTGGAATCCTTTGATGCTACCTAAACCTGGGGAAATTGCAATAGAGATTTCTGAATATAGAGATTTCATATGGTTTTAATTTTAAAGTGTTCTATATCGACCTTATATTATTAAGTTATGTATGTAGCATTTACCCAACAAACAGTATACACTTGTTGAAGACAATTTGCGAGTCTTGGGAAGACACTTAGCTCAAAGCCAAGTAAACACTTTTGAGATTGTACCACAGCACTACCTAAAAACTCAGAGCTTTGCCTTTGCAGAATTTACAGTTCCACATTTATGGCATCGCTCTGATTTGATCGCAAGCTATTTCCCCAACAACTAAAACTGCCTATAACGCACATGTACTGTGTATGATAACAACAGCTACAATTACAACGATTTTAAAGTAAGGGAATTTTTATTTTAATGTGCTGGTGACATAGCGTAGTTGTTTTGCACTGAATATAATCTTTATGTACGTCTTGTTATATATTGATGTTAACAATATGCTCGTTTTCTGGTGTTTCTCCTGTGAAAGACGGAATTGTGTGTCCCCGCCATTGTTGATGTAAAATCACGAATAAACAAGATGGCTCACTATCATTTCTGGTTTTATTAAGACTGTGCACTCTGTTGTTAGAACAAACATCATCACCACCCTTTCTCCGTGTACACAAAACAAATGCATGCAGACATAGGTGAAGTGAAAATATGCAGGGTAGTATTTTCTTTTTTACACACTGTAAAGAGTTCAATATGAACCCCTGTTTTCATGCACGGACAACAGTAAGTAGATAACGTGCAACAGAAAAGCCCCCTGAATAATTCAAAACTGATGATTTGATGATGCCTCGATTTTCAGCCTGTGCATCCAAAAAGTGCTTCGGCAGGAGGGAAGATAGTGCAGAAGCCTCCTAAATAAAGTTTTCCCAATTTAAACTTTCAGAACAGTTCGATTAAAAAAGCGCCAGACACGCGTTTGCGGATGTATCCCTTTACCTTTTAAGGAAAGACAGCGAATCCCATTCACAGCAGGCCTACTCTCCAAAGCCTGAGTCGTATTTGATTCATCCTCTTAATAAGAAACTTCCTCTCTTCGGGGAGGACACGAAGCTTTCCTTAATGAATCTCGGGATGACTGATTGCTGTTTGAGAGATGAGATGAGCAAACATTTGACGTGCTATGTTAATAATCAAACAAAGTAATGGCAGAGCTTGAGGGAGGCTTTATCTGTCAGAGGCCATACATTTGCAAGGTGTTGCGTGAATCTTGTGTCCAGACAATCCGCCGGAAAAGCACCAGAGCGCTGAAATCAAAGCGAACGGGGGAGGCCAAGTGCAGGTAACAGGTAACATCTCTCTTCGGCAGTCCAGCTGGTTTTCATGATGACGGGTTGTAATAGACAGAGGACGTGAACAGACAACGTGAAATCTGAGTAACACACTCAAGTAGGACTAAACTGCGATAAATATCAAACGGTACACCAATGTGGGTCTCTGAACGTGCTGTTAACGGGGTAAAATACCAGTACTTGCTCTATCATATTAGCCCTCAACAGAAATTTGAACCCTCTTTTTCAAAACATGAAATTCGACCTCACCCTTCTCTCGGTTTGATTCCCCCCTCACCCCCCTTTTTTTAACCGGATCTGAATTTTTCAAATTGAGAACAGAATGATTTTCAACATATTGTTTCTTTAAAAAATGCATTTATTGCAAGTTTAATGCAATATTAGACGTAATTTCAAAGTAAATAATAGTAGTAAATACACCGTAACATGACCCGGGACTTGAATAATTTAGCTGCCGAATTTCAGCGTTAGGCAGCTAAATTATTCAAAGTCTGTTGCTTTTTATTTGCTCACTTGTAAACGGTTCAAATAAGCTTCAGTGCATATATGGAACATTGTGGACACAAATGCAATGCCAAGGAGTAAGTGTTAGGGGATTTTATAATGTGTAGTTAAAAAGTGTCCATATTGAAATGTGCGATTGAAACTATTTATATTTAAGCCCACACTCGTAATTGGAAAATTATCCTCATCTAAGAATTCTTTTGTAAAGAAAAGGAAAAAACAAAAAACGAACTAACCTCTTGTTGTGCTTCAGACCTCTTTTATTTGAACAAAATGAATTAATAAATATAAATAAATAGTGTTGAAGGGTAACAACATAACACAGCCTAACGAAGGAAGACAGAACGAAAGCAGTGTTCAAGGCTTTTTATGTGAACATTATTCGCAAAAACGCAAACTTATCCACATTAACTGGAAACTTATTTTTCAATCAAACATTCCCATTTCATCTCAATCCAGACTGAGACCAAAAGATGTCGGAGTCTTTCACGTCTCCTCTTTTTATGGCTTTCCCCCTAACAGTGACTTTTTCTCTCTCTCTCGGATCAAACAGTGTTGCGCCAAAGCGCAACCTTTTAATTCAGGGTGTTTATTTCTCTGTTTACGTGCGCTTTGTCTCTAGAAAATTTCCGGAAGTGTCCCTTAGTCACAGCTATCCAGCATCCCGTATTACCCCTTTGTGTGAATGTGTGTGTGTGTTTCTCTCTCTCTCTCTCTCTCTCTCTCTGTGTGTGTGTGTGTGTGTGTGTGTGTGTGTGTGTGTGTGTGTGTGTGTGTGTGTGTGTGTGTGTGTGTGTGTGTGTGTGTGTAGTTTTAACAGAGGGTTGACATTACCAATAAAGTTAAGTGTACCTGCTGTAAACTTTATTGGCGGTGGTAAAGACGCGGCTCGGCCTGCATCTTTTGTGTGCCTCAGCTCCGTGTGGCGATGACGGCCTGCAAGGACAAGATGCACCACTCAAACTAGTAAGTGAGGGAAATTTTGTTAGTTATTTAGCTTGTAGAGAATGCGCTTTACTCGCCATCAAACGACACATCAGGTGATTATTTCAAGGCGAAGCCAGAGGACTTCCTGTAAAAGGATTTACGAGATACAAAGCTGCGTGTTAGTGTTAAATTAAATAATACGTCTGCTGTTGTTCTCATCTTGATCCGTGTCTCTCTGTTATTACGCAAGTATTAGGATACAGTATATTTGCTGAAGGTCAAGAAAAAAACACCTAACCTCCTAACTTTTTATGCGTGAGGAATTTTACGCGCAGCGATTAGATATTTTGTTTTCTTTCTGCGTGTGCTGATGTTAGCTTTCGTTAAAGGTTTGCACAACATTTGCAGTGTATGTATATTTCTTTTCATAACAGAGTGTTCTCTTTTCCAGCTCAAATCTCAACTGCT
Source organism: Rhamphochromis sp. 'chilingali' (assembly GCF_963969265.1). Taxonomy (NCBI): domain Eukaryota; kingdom Metazoa; phylum Chordata; class Actinopteri; order Cichliformes; family Cichlidae; genus Rhamphochromis; species Rhamphochromis sp. 'chilingali'. Next base: position 2,174,112 of record NC_137939.1, on the reverse strand, counting down.
TTTTAAAATGTATATTTTGTTACAAATGACTTGCAGCAGGCATAATTTTTGATATTATGCTTGCACCTGGTGTGTCTGCGTATTTGATATTGGATGTGAGGTGCATACTATCCTGACATCTGTTTGCTTCCGTATGAGAAGCACAGGCCCTTATATGGAAGTAGAGTTTAGCCTAATTGAAGTTTAATTAGTTGCGTCTCCGTCGCTTTCTGTCCTTTTCTTACTCCCCTACCTCGCCTTCGCACTCACACACTTTTATTTCCACGTTCCCAACTTGTCTGGGGGACATCTTGGCATAGAGCTCATCCACCAGGGGAACTGTCATATTTTGACACATGTCTGATATGTGACATATGGGGAATTTCGCTGTCATGTATTATATTATTGGTGGCTTAGTTTTGTTCAATCGAAAAAAAGAAGAAGAAAAAAGAGAGGAAAGACAAGATGGGTGCAAACATTCCTGGTTGTTAAAAGGAGAAATTTACAGCTGAGTAATAAAAGTTTACGACTGAATCCTTTCTGCCATTGGCTGAAGCGAGCCACGTGGCACAGGCGCTATGAACATGAACTTTATGCTGTTGTCTATTCTCTGGTCCTTCCCCTGTATCAGCAGCAGACTAAGCTGGGGCGTAGAAACATATTATTTCCCTTTATTGTAATATTTAAAGAAAAAAAAAATGCTGCACAGTCATCTTGGCACTGCCGCGCGTGTTATTCACCCGATCCCCGACTTCCTGACAGTGAGATCTTCGGGACAGTCACCGCCTCTACCAGCCGCTGCCTGCGTTTATTCCCCCACCGGAGGCAATAAAACCACTGGGACAGCAAATGGAAGAAGAAAGCCTGCTAGAAAAGACTTTTCCCGGCAGACACCCTGTCTCCATAAGCTGCTTATCGCCGGAATGTGAACACAGCCAGCAGCACAGAGGAGATGTGCGTTGTGTTGATATATCCCACTCGCCATCGTGACCCTTCAGCTGCTTTGTTGGACCACAGTGACGCTCGAAATTGTGGAGAGCCTGCTGGGGGTAAGATTATACACTTTACTAGCTGCTTTTCTTAACTGTTTAATGATCTGTTTCTCAATCGGCTGGTCCTTGTGGCGTTGAGATGATTGTGAAAATTATGAACGTGTGAGATCATGAGAACTGAAGGTGTCTATTCAGTGTAGTTGTGACCTGACCTGTAGCCTGGGAGGGTGCTGAAGCCCGGGGCGGTTGTCATTATTTCTTTCTGGCTGATGTGGCAGCACCTGTGTGGGTAGTGGCTGCTTCAGCCTACATCCAGTGTGTATTTTTAAAGGCGCTGTGCCAACCCGATGTAATTGATTGCCTTGTGATAGTAAACTTTCTCATCACTCACATAGGCCCTTCTCACCAGGCAGTGACGAATGATATTAATTTCTGGCTGATGTTCTCTAATTATGGTTTGTTTTCACATCTGCTGCCACACGTTTAACCCAGTTTCTGCCAGAAGCCTGCATAACATCTATAAGCAATTTCACACATCCCTATGTCACACGCACACACGAGAAACACATAGGCTCACAGTATGTACACAGTGACACACTGGTGTCTCCCGGCAGTGCCCCCTAGCGACAAGAGGCGTTATATGTGGAGGTGGGCGGGTGTTGAGGCTTGATGTTTATGGCTGCTGGTTTTCGGCGGCGGTTCACTGCGGATGTCAGCTGATACACTGCTGCCAGCGAGTAACTGCTCGACCTGACACCGAGGAGTGTTTCTGATTTGTTGTTGTCACTTTGGAGAATGAGATTCGTCTGTTTTATTGTTTTCGTTTTAGCATGATGAGATGAAGTGATTTGTAGAAGATATTGCTTTGTCACATAAGCACGCCACGACATTCGTGAGAGTTAACATTTCATTTTATTTACACCACCGGGAAAAAAAATAAAATAGGACGAGTAAGTAATAAGTTCAAAATTGTATCAAATATGCACAATATCAACAACACCAAGAGCAACAGCAGTGGACATTTAACAGTAGCAAATGTGTCGTCATAAGTGAGACAGAATGAGTGTATACAGTGCATTGTTTATAGCATATTGTGCATGAATGGTGGGACATTGCATCATATACATTTCACTTCCCCAAATTTCTTTCAAACACGTCTAAAAATACTAAAACAATTAAATAAATGTATTGATTAAAATAAATCCAGATCAATTATTTTACGTTATTCTGGACTTCATATGAAAAAAAGCACAGAATGAGGTTTAAACTCGTCAAGTGTGTGCGTGTGTGTGTTTGTGTGGGAGAGACAGAAACCACGAAAGCCTCAGTAAAAAACAGAAGGATAATGAATTGGAGTATCAGTGTAAGACAAAATATATACGAAGTGTATCCATTGCACAAGTATCCAAAGACATCTTAAATAACACGGTGTGTGTGTGTGTGTGTGTGTGTGTGTGTGTGTGTGTGTGTGTGTGTGTGTGTGTGTGTGTGTGTGTGTGTGTGTGTGTGTGTGTGTGTGTGTGTGTGTGTGTGTGTGGGAGACTGCAGGCTGTGCATTTGAAGTTTGGCGATGTTGTTTCATCAAAGCTTAGCTTGAGGAATTGTCCTCTCTTCTCTGTGTAGAGACTAAATATTTTTTATGTAATAAAGCGACGTGATCTGTTTCTGTCTCAGCAGTCCAGCGTTTCAATCTTGTAAAATACAATTATTGGCAAAGCCTCGTTGTGAAAGCCTTTAAATTCTTATAACCTACTGTTAAACACGTTGTTTGTTTTTCCCTTATGAAACATTGCTGTTGCAATGGATCGTGTCCGCTGCTGCCCAGCACTATGCCTGCAGAAGAGAGAGAGAAAGACAGAGGGAGAGAGCGAAAGAGGGCCCATTTAATAGATGCCATTTGAGTTGTTAGGTAAATCTTGGTTGAAATAATAAGGGAAAACCACAGCCCATTGTTTTGCCCTGCAGTGTTTTTTAAACCCAGAGATAGGCTCGCATTAAACTCCATGAAGTCATGAATCTGTCCGCATCACCACATTTAGAACCTCACTTACAAATCCCGACAGGACCAAAATTTTGCCTACTAATGGCCATAATTTATGATGTGTGGATCAACATGCGCTCATTGGGCAACAGCTTCCTGAGTGCTTAACGAGCATAAAGTCGAACACTTCCGGACATTAATTGGGCTAGCCAGCGATGGTAAAGTGCTTATAGAGGGCTTTACATTGTTAGTATGTGAATTACTCCTTATTAGTAAGGTTAGAAGCGGGGGAGAGGAAAAAGCATCAGAGGATGACCAGACTTTGCCCCTCTTGCTGCGTTTTTAATCATGGCCGATAATGTAGAAATTTTAAGGGTCCCGTATAACTAATGCTGAGTGATGTTGTGATGTTGGATATTGAAAGCTGTGTTTAAGAAAAAAATAGAAGCAACCGTAGATGTTGATGGGCCATGTTGTGCTGCAGAGCGCGGGCTATCAAAGTTAGGCCTTCAGCACAAGAACACATCAAAGCGTAAGAATTCAACCAGTAATAATAATAATAATAATAATAATAATAATAATAATAATAATAATAATAATAATAATAATAATAATAATAATAATAGCTTAGTTTATGCCTTGGTTGCGCATCACCATATAAAACTACAAATTCAGGGCATATAACACTGAGGAATTAATTATGAATGATCTTTATTAATTCCCATGGTTAGAAACAGGATGTTAGGGTATTGATAGTATTTTATATTTTTACTTTTCCTGGTTCACGCATTCGTCGCTGGACATAATGTTCTTTTAAAAATTGTGGAAACGCGCACCAAACGGTTCCTCTCCTCCCTGCATCAAATGCCGTGCGTGTAATTTGCCTCACGGGCCGCAATAAAACACTAAAACACAAGGGAAAGAATGACCTTTCTAATTCTGCACACTGACACAAGCTCTCCTGCATTCCAGTCTCTCCAGTCCACACATTGGCTTTACTGTTCAGCTTTTATTTACAACCCAAAGTTTACAGACCGCTCTGTTCTTCGTGTGTGTGTGTGTGTGTGTGTGTGTGTGTGTGTGTGTGTGTGTGTGTGTGTGTGTGTGTGTGTGTGTGTGTGTGTGTGTGTGTGTGTGTGTGTGTGTCTGTAAATAACAATAAGGAAAATCTGTGGTTGAGAACTCAAATAATTCGAGTGGATTTTGATGGAATAGAGATTGCTGAAAATTGTGTTAATCTGAAACACTTTGCAGTGTGGAATAAATTATGCCGACTACTTGGTGACGACAGCAGAAATGGTTAAACAAAGGAAAGCTTTCACAAATCTATTGCACATTCCGTTTCTGCCACCATGAGGGCGGATTGACTAAAAATATAATATCACAAACTTCAATTTTATTTGCGTTTTGTTCATATTTACTTTGGTGGGATTCAAGTTCCAGTCAAAGTGGGGGAACTGACTTTTTTAATGTTTGCAACAATTTGGTCTCCTTTGAAATTACACCACACTGAAGGGTAGAAGTTCACTAAACAAACTGGGACCCCGAGTAGTTTACTCCTGCTATAAGTGTTGGTTTAACCTCCGTCATCAAGTGATTTCGTTTCTGGATATCAAAAAGAAGAGGGGAAAAAGAACAGTCCCAGGACGGAAATTTAGGAAAACTGCAGGCTCCAACTTTTGCGCTTTATTTGCCTCAAATCTGTGCGACGCGGATGTCACATATGGTCACAAATAGTTGAAGGGAAACTTTTACTGCACCAGCTACTTCCTTCTCTTTGTTCTTGTCTCTTTTATGGGCTATTCAGGATCCCAAACAACAGACCAAACACTGTTGCACGTTTAGGCTGCACGAATTCACTCCATTGAAGAAATCAATGAGGTGAACCAATAGGCTGTTGCAGCCAGTGGGGCTGCGTTTAACAGACTTTTTCAATAGCGTTATTGATTGTTGTTGTTATTATTATTATATTGCTATCTGATGCGGCTTGTTTAAAAAAAATTTTTAATTAAAGTAAATTAAAAAACAAAACAAAAACCGGCCACATTAATTTGGAAAACTACTTCGAAAGCACGTGTGGCGTTTTAGTTTTAATTCATCTGAAAAGTTTTTCTAAAATGAAAATGAAAATTAGCGCACTGCGATCTCGTCTAATGCAGATTTTGGAGGCAGCTCGTTTAGGTCAAAACACGTGATCAAGTTTTTCTAGAATTCTGCAAAACGCCTCTAAAGTAATTTCCAAACCCATCATTTGGTGCTGAGATAATAATCGGTTCCCGTTTCCTCTGTGTGTGTCACAGGAATGTCAAAGCACGATCACAAGGAGAGAGAGAAAAAAGAGACTGGAACATCTGCATAAGCATTTTAACATGTTGCCTATTACATTTTTTTGCTTAATTAATTTGAAGTAAAGTGTTCTTTGTTGTGAGTTTGAACAGACTATACCTGAGAAATAGCAGTGAGCATTGATGAGCAGGTTTGCACGATCGCACAACTGATTGGATTCTTTTTTCAAGATGGTGGCAGAAGTCATCTTCACAGGAGCATTTTTTTCATTCTTTTTTCCCCTTTCTGTGCCATACCTGTCCTGCACGCGATTTTGTCTTTGCTTTGCCTCCACACGCTGTGCAGTGCTTTTTTGATTCTTAGCGGGAGAGATTGCTGCCTGTGTTTCAAGGCTTTGCTGCAGAGATAGTTGTTGGTGAGCTGGGGAACGTCACTTGTTTTATTGCCCTCACAGAAGAGAGACCATAAACGCATTCTTACCGCCGACACCCTCCCCCAGGTCACTGCAAAAGCATGGAAATTGGAAAGTTGTTGATATGGCTGAGATAAACAGCAGTGTATGTTGTATTATGGATTAAAACTGGGTATAGGACACACACATGCGCACACAAGATCACTCACACGAAAACTTAGTATGACAGTTCATGGCTTTGCATTAGTAAACAGCTTTAATATCCGTGTTATTTTTTCTATTGGTCACTATTTAATAGGCATTTTGTATAATATTTCACGTGTTTTTCATTAGAATTCTCCATCTCCTTCCTTCCTCTGAATGTGGTCTCTGTCCTGAATGACATTGGCCACGCTTTCCATCTTGCTTTCTGCTTAAACGACACATGCTCATAAACTTCAAGCCAAAAACTTCTCACTCAGCCAAGCTGTATAGTGTGCCACTCCAAGTCTACGTTGTGTTTATCGACATTTAGCCGTAATGTTCAAGCTCTGAGCTAAAAGCTACAGTTTCTCCTCAACTCCTGCCTCTCAATTGGTTGAGAATGGTCAGCTGACATTGTCATATTGTCTCTCACCGAGCCAAGCCTCGGCTATAACACTCGGGTTTGTGCGTCTTAACCGGAGATTGGAAATTAATAATATTGAATCCTCAAAGTAGCTCACGTCCAGTTACAGAGGCAGAAAGTCGAGGAAAAAAAGAAGACCTTGGAGAAAGGTGTGGTTGGTTGACACAGAGATTTACTGAGAAGGAGATTGAAAAGAGACCGATAAAGAAGTGGGGAGAGTTGGAGAGAGGGTTACAAGCAAGGTATGAATTCTTATTTCGCGAACCCGTCGCTCTCCTGCCATTTATCCGGTGGTCAAGATGTTTTGCCTAACGTACCCCTAAACTCCACCACCTATGACACAGTTAGACATTTTTCGTCGTACGGTGCCGCTGTGACCCAGAATCGGATATATGCACCTTTCTACTCTCCTCAAGATAATGTGGTGTTTGGGTCTGGCAGGGCACAGTATGAGTATGGATCAAACGTGTTTCTTCAAGACAAGGACGTGCTTCCCAGCTGCAGACAAACAAATATGGGACTCAATACACAAAGCCACATTGCTCAAGAGTACAGTCTGGATCAAGGAAGAGCAGCAGCTCAGGAGCAGAAAAGTAACATCCCGATCTACCCGTGGATGCAGCGAATGAACTCACACGGCGGTGAGTTTTACTACGACAAATAAATTAAGGAAATGGGCCAGTTTTACGATATGTCTTACCAAGAGAGCAAGTTACTTTTTATGGCCCCATAAAACATTACTGTATCCCCTCGACTTGTAGATGGGCCTTAACATGTGCAAACAAACAGCTTTCATTTTAAGAATGATATAGTAGCCATAATCAGTAGAGTGAGATAGAGAGACTACTTAAGAAGCTTTAATAATTTTAGATAATACAGCAAAGATATCCTTTGAGATATATTTTCCCCTTCCAGTTAAAATGCGTTTATTTTTCTCTGTGGATTTAGATTGCAATTATGAATCTAACAACGAGGCAAAAAAAAAAACCAACTTATGCTCAGTTGCCTCCAAGTATGAACAGACTCCAGGCAGAGGCACGTTTTATTTGAAATCCAAACGTGACTTCGCGCTGTTAACGCTTAAATGAGTGACTTTACTTTGTCTCCCAGCAGGAGTCGGCTACGGGACAGACAGACGCAGAGGACGACAAATATACTCTCGTTACCAAACGCTTGAGCTGGAGAAGGAATTTCATTTCAATCGCTACCTGACCAGGCGCAGACGCATCGAGATCGCGAATGCGCTTTGTTTAACAGAGCGGCAGATCAAAATCTGGTTTCAGAACCGACGCATGAAATGGAAGAAAGAGAGCAACCTGACCTCCACGGTGACAGGAACTGAACAGACAGGAGCGTCTCAAGAGCAGGAACGCAATGGCGCAATGGAAGAAGGGAAAGATGAAGACAAGAAGAAAGAATAGCTCAAAATAATAATAATAATAAAAAATTATAAAAAACCACACGATGACCATTACAAACCAACATAACTACCTAAAAATCTACATGGACTCGAGAGCGACTTCACCGCATGATTGCTACCACGCAGCTCTCACCAATTTTATTTCGTGTTGGACCACAGGAGTGTTGATCCTTAGAAATCCAAAATTATTTCAGCCACAGTTTGGCCGCTGTGTTGTGTGGAGAACTGAGGGTTTTTTGTTTTTGTTTTGTTTTTTATTGCAAATATCACACTTGTATTGTGGAAATAAAAAGAAGTATTAATTTCTACCTATCTTCCTATGCCAGGAAATCTGTATATTTACCTACCCCCCTCTCACACACCCCATCCATCACTGTGAAACTCTTTGATCACCTCACTATAATACAGTGTTGATCTGACTAAACTCATTACTGTACATGCACATTCCATGGAGGCAAAAGAGCGGGCGGACACTTGATCACAATGTAATCTATTACTTGAATCGTCCGCAGGAAAATGGGCCCTGCATCAAACTAAAAGTAGTAGTCTCCAGTCCGAACACACACATGCACACACAGACACGCACAGACACACGCACACACACGCGCGCGCAAACACACACAAACAAACAAAAACCATAATGTCTGTACATGATAAAAGTAACGGTATATAACGTAAATCCCGTGGAAACGTAATGTGCATTTAGCCGCTTTGGTAGACGCTGCATAACATAAGATCATTGACCATTTGACACAACATGCTTCCTCGTGAGATAGATTTGTACACTAGTAATTCTTCACCTTTGTTTGAGAGTCAAACATTAATGTTTTGTCATAACTGTGTATCACGGAATAAAATGTTTGTAAAACTTTCACCTTTGTCTTGTCTGTTTCATGAGTCAGATGAAGACAGATCCCTTAAATACGTAATAAAAATACGAAGAGATTTCCTAAACGTGGACTGTGAAAGTTTGCTATTTCTTTCTTCTTATGCTTTTCTTTAAATTTTAAAGATTTTTTTGTCGTGGCCTGTTTGGTCCGGAGGCTGTGTAGGCAAGAAAGGGAGGATTTGACGTTAAACATATATTTTTAAGCAATTTTTGTTTCTCCAAAACATGAGACCTGTTTGTTCGACGCCGATATTGGTATGGCACAGGAATTAGCTACTGTTAAGCTACTGTTAAACACGATAACATCCCCGTAGCTGTAGTAATATAAACTCCCAACAACGTTCACGTTTCAAGTCCATCCGCGTAGATATATTTTAACCTAGCTTTATTATTATTATTATTATTATTATTATTATTATTATTATTATTATTATTATTATTATTATTATTATTATTATTATTATTATTATTATTATTGGTGATGGTGGACTGGCAGCCGGTCCAGGGCACAGAGCTGACCGGTCTTGACCGTCTTGCCCCATACCAGACACCAGATGACGCTCTTGTCTTACTGTCCTGCCCTTTTTGCGCTAAAGATCCCTGCCTGGTCCTCAACAACCAACAGCTCAAAGTTTACCGGACACGTTTCTCCTATTCATCAATATCCCCATTGAGTATCAAAGCCAATTTATGACTGGCCAACATGCGCACGTGATCCCGTACAAATACCCCATATTTGGGCAGCCCACGTCGGATCAAGAATTAAAAAAAGATACCAAAGCCTACTCCACCTATAAATCCTGGATTATTTTTTAGGGCAGACAGCTGTGAATTTTCCAAAAGCGGCAACAAAGAAAAGCAATGATCAACAAAAACAAGGAAATACCCGCAACGTGTAGCCCGCAGCCCTGTCTAGTTTAAAAAGAAAGTGTCAGTGGTAGTTTGAAATGAGCTCTGTTGACAGCTCCAGTCTCAGGCAAACAAGCGAGACAAGTTCTCCTAACACTATGTTTAGTTTCGATCTATCTGGGCGCGTGTCCAGCCATTATGAGGGTGTTAATGTGAACGGGATATTCTCTTGTCCCGTCCCCACGACCTCTGTTCAACGGGAGGAGATGAAAACTAGCCTGCGTGGCAATACGGATATTCCACTCCCGTCAGGACCACAAATAACCATGGTCTCCAGTAGCTCGTCTGTGGACGCCAGCGGGCTCAGCTACGGCAGCAGTAAGCTGCTCGGACGTGGGGCTGGCAGAGACCCGGAGAGAAGCGCAAAATCCGGCGGCAACATGAGCCAGGAGAGCGACAGAAACGCGGATAACACACAGTCCGTGAAACGAAACACAAACGTGAACCAGCCTGAGGATAGTGAGCAGCGACCACAGATTTATCCATGGATGACAAAACTGCACATGAGCCACGGTAAAGTTTGCATATTTTCTAAAGTGCAGCTAAGATGCTTTCCCTTATTCACCCTTAACGCTACAACACTTCTTTTTGCCCGTTCCAGTGTCCCTCTTGAGTTTTATAGGCCAAACGCAGGAAATAATAAAAACTCGCGGTCATAAATTTTATGACAAAGGCATCCATTGCTCGTAAACCTGCTCTGTTACGGTGAAGATGTGATCTGCGCTGTGATTTATGGTGGCATAATTGGATAAGAGAACAAAAATGCGATAAAACTATGGAATAATATTACAAATGCAGCATTAAGTATTAGTTTTTGCCATGCTTCGTTTATAGACTTGGTCTAGCTATGTGTTTTGCATCAGCACACACACTGTGAGAGAGGAGCTTTAGCCTTAAATTGAACTCTGTCAAACACCAATGCCCTGACCCAATCATGAACTTTTCACCTCTAAAAGATCTGAATAGGCATGCTTCTTCTCTATGCCTTCAAACCACTGGCGTACTGTTGAGGCAGCGAGACGTACAGGGAGCACATTTGCTGCAAAAGATGCTGTTTTTATTATGAGCCTCCATATGCAAATATCTAGAAACACACTGCAGGGTTGTTGAAATTATTTTATTTTTTCCAAAAGCACAGCTCTGTTGCTTTGCACGCATGTACCCACGGAAATCTGAAAAAAGTATCTGGAAAACATCACTTTCTTCAACCCACTTTTTCTCCCCCCCCCCCCCCCCCCGCCCCCCTCTTTTTTTTTTTATAGTTTACATATCTGCTTCTCCCCCACAACATCCTACTCCAGTGCATCGTTATTAAACCGAGGCCAGGGTTTTATCGAGAGGCCCACATATTTTTAGTTATCAACTTCTAAGCATTAAATCATGATAAGATGCATTAAGTAATATTTTGTATTTTTTATGTTTTGCTGTGAAAGGATTAAGTGGGCCCTCTTCCCCTGCACTGAGCATATTTATATTAAGGGTCTAGTTAACCATCCTTATCTGCATGAACATAAATTTTTATTGCACAAGTCCACAGTAAGTAATATCAGGTTAAAATTAGGTCATATAAAGATTTTTGATCTTTTAAATGGGGGTTGAAGGGGATTTAAATTAATGGATCCTTGCTTGTAGTGCTTATGGGTATCCAGGCTTTGTAATAACATGTAATAGTAATGAATGTAATGATATTATTAGCCTATTATTTATATTCCACTTATTTTTTTCCACTCTAATGCTGCTGAAAGCTAACTTATTTTAATACCACTTCAGAATCGGAGGGTAAGCGGTCCAGGACCAGTTACACCCGCTATCAGACTCTGGAGCTGGAGAAAGAGTTTCACTTCAACCGGTACCTGAGCCGCCGCAGGCGCATAGAGATCGCCCACACTCTGTGTCTAAACGAGAGGCAGATCAAAATCTGGTTCCAGAACAGACGAATGAAGTGGAAGAAGGACTCAAAAATCAAAGTGAAGGAGTAAAAATGGCATCAGCGAACGCGGTGCATGCAGCACGTTTTCAGCCCCTCACTGCACAATGCTGGAGTGCCGCCTGACCTTCGGATGAACTGCTAGGAGCAATGACATCACGACACCGCTCTGTGTGCTTCATCACCAATTATGTGTCACTTGCTGCAGTTTGGGACCTAATGTATTGAATATCGCTCACTTTGATCAATCGGTTTACATTTCTAAATTAATTTGCTGCCCATGCGATGATAGCCTCACTTTACTGCACGAGAGGAACAGGGGGTCGAGGGTTAGCTGGAACCGTCCCGCTGCAAAGCTTTGGTCTGCAGTACACTGAAAAGGTGCACACAAACACTAAAAGAAGAAAAAAAATAAAATGTTTTTAAATTATGTAAGCGAGAGGTAACCTGAATAGCTCCCATCTTTATATCACCATGCATCAAAGGGGTCAGTGAATCAAATAAAGTCAAAATAAATACTAATTCTGACTTATCTGAAAATCCTTAGCAACAGTTAAGTTGTCTTACAAATACCACTTCTCTCCATTTTTTTCTTTTTCTTTGAAATTTACTCTGTGACATGTTGCATTTAGGATGCTGTTGAATGTGTGTTCAATAAGCAATGTCCTCGTGAGTGGATTTCGTGTGAAGACACCATCCCTGTTGTCTGTCATATTCTTGTGACTCTTGAATCATTATGTACAATTCAGTGGCTGTTTGTGATAATGTTGTAATGTGCAATGGAACAATTTCTCTTCCCTCCTTTGTAAACTTAAGGTGCCTGATTAACACTGGGCCTACAATAACTGATAGATGGCCTGTTCGTTGATTGTAACCAATAAAGACTCATTAAAAGTAAGGGAATTCCCTGCTGTCAGCATGCACGTTTATTATTATTTATTATTATTATTATTATTATTTAAAACACATTTCGAGGGTTGGCTGGCGGAATTCAGTTCACTATCAAAGCCATTTATAAATGCGTTGTCCCATTTGAGCCACGAAATCAACAGATTTTCATTGACTCACAAACGCGCTCGGAAGTCTAAGGCCCCCATAAAACTTTATTGCCCCCTTCTCCAGCACTCCACCACACGCACACTCCGTTTCCTGTTTTGTCAGGGAAGGAAGGGACGCACTTGCCTGTGATAACACTCACCCACGACACAACGTGGATGCAAAACTTTGGTTTCCTGTGACCGCACACTGGCGCGTCATCACCGCTGAGGCCATATGGCTACTTTTGTCATGTCGCCTTGCTCTTTAATCCTGCTATCATTACACTGCTGTTAAAACATCGCTATGTGGTAGCGCTGTAGCATAGCGGACATAAAATCACGCCATTGTTGAATGTAGCGGCAGTTTTAGTAGAAGAAGTGGCGTGACGCAGAATAGCCCAAGGTTATGAGGTAATTCTGTCTAGCACTACTTAAAGAAAATAAAAATCAACTCACCTCTTAAACTAATAGCTTCCTATTGACTTCCTTGACGGTTATGAGAACCGGTCAGCGCAGCGTCCACTTTCTCTGCGCTGTGTTGGGCCTAACCTATACATGGACAACGCATTCAATCCCTTTTTGTATGTCTTTCTTTTAGGGTATTTTAAAGTTTACAAGGTTACATATGCCAATTGCCTCAAGCAGGGCCTGTGAATGGTGCATAGGAAGCACGTGGTGTCATTTAAGTGGGTTTTATGGCCTGGAAGAGCTGACAAACCTTCGATATATACACATCATATATAATCTTAACTGTCCGGAATCGCAGCTGCCTGCTTCCCCTTATCGGAGGAAGAAAGGGCTTTGTGGCAGTGAGGATGCAGTACCTTTCTTTGGACTGTGTAGTCGAGTGGTGCGGAGGACTGAGAGCTGTTGCAGTAAGTTGGTTTTTACTTTGCCTACAGGCCTGCGCGCTGTGCCGTTAGCTCACTGAACTGCGTAGTTTTTGTTGTATATATATTGTAACTGAATGTGTGACTGTTAAACAGATTAGAGCCTAAATTGACGCTATGTACTAATTCGCAGCGAGTATTTATGAAACTGTGCCATATTTTTAAGCACCCGGAAAAATGATTGTTTTCACACGTTTTATTGTATCTTTGCTCTTTTTTAATATTCAAAAAGTGTCTCGTACGGATATATCGATCACTGATATTTTGTGTTAAGGAGCCACGTTTTAAACCATTATTAGCCTTTTATTTGAAGGCTGTTGCATTTTATTCTTGGCAAATAACAGAATATAGGCCTACGCACATTTTCATGCGGTGGATGTGATTTGATTCAACAGTTTTCTTCTTAATGTCAGAGTGAGAAAATAATATATATATATATATGTGTGTGTGTGTGTGTGTGTGTGTGTGTGTGTGTGTGTGTGTGTGTGTGTGTGTGTGTGTGTGTGTGTGTGTGTGTGATAGAGAGAGAGAGAGAGAGGGAGAGAGAGGGAGAGAGAGAGGGAGAGAGAGAAAGGTGACTGTGAGGAAAATGCAAAGTTCAGGCAGAACTATCAAAAATAATCTGGCGTCCCGTCTCACTAACCACTACACCCTCTCTCTCCCTCTCATTTCCAATATCCCCCTCGTACTCTTACCTCCATGTGACATACGGAAATTCTAAATAAAAGCGCCGTGGTTTCAGACGCTTGGATGGAAGAAAATGCGCTTTTTTGAAAATATACACAACGTTTCGAAGCATATTTTGTGACATTTGTTCTGTGCTGTTCTGTGTTGTGCTAAAAGGTGGCTCTGATGGTTAAAAGAATGCATTAGTCCACAAAAAGAGGCTTATTAGTGCAAAACCACCTGACTACCATGACTCGAAGTTACTGTTTGCACTCATCATCATATTGTTTTAGGGTCATGTCTGGGCCAAAGGAACAGGCTTGAGTCAAAGGCATTTTTGCAGTTCAAATATGCCATTATCCAAACTGAAATATTACGAAAGGCAGCACTAGTGTTAGCTCGAGGCGTGCATGTGCATGTTTTGCAGAAATGTGTTATCAGTCTTAAAACTATGTGATCTTATAACCTAAACGAGTTTCTGCTTTTCTTTAGGCTACATTATTTTAAAAACGTCCTAGAAAGTAGTTCAGCTTAGAAAAGCTGCTCAATGTGTGAAACTGCGAATGGATGAATCTAACAGTAAGACTTTTTGGGTGTGTTCAGCTATGCTGTTAGGCACAAGGTGAATCAGGAATTTACAGGCTGTAAATGCTGCATAATGTGAGAATTAAAAATCACAAAACAAAGTATTTGAGTCAGCTTTCTTCCAAATGAGGAGTTTCGAGGCTTTAGGTTGTGCACAAATGCACTGAAGGCTGACCACTTACCGCATCTCTCCAGTCCTGGCTTTACAAACCTATTTTTAATATTTTCTTTATGTGGAATACGTAAAGTCTGTCCTGGTTTGCTTTCAGGTGTGCAAGGGAAAAATTATACACTTTCAATAGGGGGCACTGTATAACACGCTGCTGTGTGGGTGATACACTGCGGGGGCAACATGTCCAAGTCAGGGCATTGTTAGTTCCTCTTTCTTCTCATTATTATTTTTTATTTCCTCCTTTTTTCAAAAGCAATTTCGCTGCTTTTTTACGTAATACAGACATTTGTCATATCCCATTAACTCCCATAACTCTCGCACTAAAATGAAACAAAACAAAAGGAAAATATTTGTTTTCCTGCAGAAATGACTAGTAAATATATTTTTTCTTTTACAATAAATTAGAAACAAATATTAACGTGTGTTTTGCCACATTCATGGGGCTACAGGGCGCTTATTACAATCGAACTAATTTTACTCTCAGTACTTTTTAGTCACTTTGAATTAAAGACCTGGTTTAACCTCACAAAAACTAGGACAGACCTTTCCAAAAACACTCTTATAGCATCGCAATAAAAGTGAAATGGCACAAACATCCGTTTTCACTGCCATGTTCTGAGCTGTCGTATTCCTTTCTTTGACCTGTGGAGCTGACATTGTCATCATTCAAACCTCGGAGGTCATTTCCGGGTGAACACAAACATCCTTTTGTCTGAGCCCAAATAAAAACCATAAAGTCCTATTACATCGGTTGTTTTGTTTAACTCAGCAAGAATTGATTTACAATGTGAAGACAAACTAGTTGTTTTGTTTTTTTTGAATTATCATTGACTCTCCGCCATAATTCCACAGCGCTCTGGAAGTCCTGGGATTTCTATTCTTAGAAAATTTGCCCAAGGAAATACCAAAATGGTTGTAAATTTACTTTTACTGTCTGAAAATGACCCGTCCTAAATTTTCGCCCTCGGTCCCAGTTCTGCAGCAGCCCTACACATGTCAGAGCTTTTCTAGGACAGCCTCGCTTAAGTAGATAGCAGAGGATATGAGAGGCAAAGGGACGGACTGACGGGTCATTAGGAAAAAAGGAAACACATGCAAACAGTTTCTTTCTGTATTTGAACTTTGAGTGATTTACTGTAGGAAACACGAAGGGAATCATTATAATGAAATACATTTGTGGCTTTCGATTGTATTATATAATCTCCTTTTCATATTTGTATGTGGCCAATTTATATATTTAGATTTATTTTTAGATTATACAGTGGCTTTTTAAAATTGGAGCAAAAAACCGGAAATATGGTACGGACACCGCATATGTTTATGCCATCTTCAAATGCGTGACAAATAGGTTGCTTCGTTAATTTAGAGAACACTGAGTAACATTTTCTTTCTATTCTTTTTTTTTTTTTTGAGGGGGGGGGGGGGTGTCTAATACATGTTTTAAAAATAAAATATTAATTGAACAAATTATAAAGCTAATTTCTTCCTCGAGAATTTTATTTTTGCAGTTTGGGTGCAAAAATTCATTTTGTCACTTAATGAGGAAATTTTTTATGGACCTTTATGAACCATTTTGTCATGATTACCCTTTTAATTCTTTTCGTTCTTTCTCTCTATTTTTCAGGCATTTCAACGAGCCAACGTGAGTGAGACTGCGGATTTAATAGTAAGTGTTACGCATTGCCCCACGCTTATCTGCCTACCTTTATTTGAGAGTAAAGCTTGTCTGGCGGAGTTGCTTTTTCAATGACAGCAACCACCTTAATATCTGCACTTCCACTTAATTTATCCAGACACTCTGGCGTTATGTTCTGTGTCTCGTTTCTTACGATTTCCAACATTGGACGCCTAAACAAAAACTTAAGATGGAATTACCATCCTATCCTCTCAACTTCTTGCAGTGCCAGTTAGCCGGATTTAACTGCGCAGTGAGTCTTATGAACCACATCATTGCTTCGAAACCAACCAACTGTTTATAGGAGGAATCTGGTTTCTGAAACCGCCTCTGCTCCCTTGGCTGCTGCTTTTTAAAGAGTATTCATATCCAACTAGTCTCCAGTCTGTCTGCACTTCATTAAAACTTTTTATTTTAACTGGACGATACAGCTTAACGTTATTACACCTGGGGAGAGTAAACGTGGAAAGGCTATTAGGTTAAGAGTTTGATTAAAAGCGCATCGTAACCGTTTTCATCAGGGAGCACAATATTGCTGCACTGTCTGCATCCAGGTCAGGTACTCGGCCACCAAATTAAAAAAAAAAGAAAAAAGAAAAAGAGCAGCACTGCGTGGACAGAACGACCTCCACATAGTTTTGCACAGATTTATTTTGTTTACATATGTACATGTGTGAACACGCTTGTAAGGCTGTTATTTTGCAGGGGAGGAAAAGGGAAAGCTTAATTTCTCAAATGAACAAATGAAACATCAAATTAGTCTGCCTGAGGGCCTCATTTTTTGTACTTCTACATTATAACTAGTTATTGAACTAGGTGCACGATCTGAAAGCCATTTGTGGGGAGAAAGAATTCATTGCTGTCTCTCCATCAATAATCCTTGGCAGTGAACTATTGGAACCAGTCAAACGCGAGGGGTGAAACGCGGGTCAGGCTGTCTAACTAATATTAAAATGCGTCCGCCAGAGCGCATGGGGCGAGAGGGAGTAGGTGGTGTGTATGTAGCTCCTTTCACACTGGTTGTGTGCACGACAAACAGCATGTCTTTTGATGAGAATATGAAAAAAATCCAAATGAATATGAGTTAGATTTTTTTGTTACCACTTCTCGGGAGTTCACTGTGTGTGTTGGGGCGGGAGGCTTTGTTAATCAATTTTAAAAAATCAAATTGATGCGCGGGATGCTGGCGGAGAAATATGTAGATTGAGATGTTTTTTGACAGTGTTTGAAGCACCCTGTGCATCACCGCTCTAATCAATTCCATTGATTCACAATCTGAGCATGTTTGCTGTTTTTAATAACCCCGAAACAGGTCACATGTCTGATATTGCATTTTTCATCCGAGGCTTTTCTCATTAGCTTCCAGAGTGGCAGCAAGAAAGGTTACCGAGCGGTCAGTATGGTAATAGCAAGCAGAAGAAATGGTTGGGAACAATAGAAACTTATTTTTCATGTGTGCTGTCACGCCGTCCCTTTGTATCCTTCGTGTTTGTAGCTGAATATTCATATAGGAGGCACCTCAAAGGCAGAGGCTGAATGTTGAGAAAAGAGACCCTTTCTGTTCTCTGCGTACGGCGTCTTTATGCTTTGTGTGTGTGTGTGTGTGTGTGTGTGTGTGTGTGTGTGTGTGTGTGTGTGTGTGTGTGTGTGTGTGTGTGTGTGTGTGTGTGTGTGTGTGTGTAGGCATACGTGTGCACTCACGGATATTTTATTTTTAGAGAAAGGACCTAAAATGTGTGTTTTCCCTTGCTTGTAGATGTATCCATAGCAGGAGTGGGGTTGTTTGTGGCTTTGCTTCTTGAATCCTGATAAACAGAATCCGCTTTGACGCACGCTTTCTGTGGTATTTCCACTCTGATGCTTCTTGTGACACGACTGTGAAATGCACGATAACCTGCTTGCCACAGATATTTGCCCGGCAGATGACCTTTTACAGTGTCTAACCTAAAACACATTAGTTGTCTATATGTATACCCTGTAGAACCGAATTTGTGTGAAGTACAAGCAGTCGCAAATACGTCTCTACAGGAATACATGGGCAACTGAAATACCACGCCAGTCGATGAATTGTTCTGCATCTGCTTCCCTTCACGTCTCTCTGGCATTTTTTTCTTCCTGCTTTTGCATATACAAGCATCAACGATGATACATACAGCCTGCATCCACCCCATCCACGGGCTCTGGCAGTGCAATAACGCTGTCACAAAGTGTATTCATAGCTCAGACAGCCACAGATTGTGTAGGTAGGCCACAGAGAACGTGCAGTGTGCGGCTACTACTGTGTCAGACCCTGTAAAACACGTTAGGAACCAGGGGTCGTTTAAAAGTGACTGATTTACGGCTTTTATTGCTCTATAAAACGCCTCTAACATCCTCACTAGGGGTAATAGAAATGTCGTGCGCATTCTTTACAAACAGTACAGCCGGAATTATGATAAGCAATTTCACGTCGTTTTTAACCGTATTATTTAACTGCTGCTGTGAAAATAGATGCTTAACTTGTAATGTGATGGTTTGAATGGAAATATATCATTGTATTATTATTATTATTACGGTATTATTATTATTATTATTATTATTATTATTATTATTATTATTATTATTATTACTCTCCACCTGAAGACATATATGTGAAACATGGGGGTGTTGAGGTGATAGGGAGGTTAACTTCACTCTGTCTGCCTACAGCTGACTCTGAGAAAACAATGGGAAGCTTCCAGCACATGACAAGTTTATACACCCAGGCAGTATCAGTTTACAATAAAACAACAGACCACCAGTGCTGTATGCCTTGGCTCATGGTCATGCTTCAGCCAGGGTTAGCATGCAACATTTTCAGGGTGGATTTGCCTAAAGGCTGCTGAACAAAAGAAAATGTTGTAATACTTTCAGTGTTTGTATTTTACTGTTTAAATTCTAGTTTGAAGCATTGCGTAACCATGTTTGTTTACTAATCATCGGGATGTTGCATTCTGCAGTTCTTCTTCAGCACTTCTTGTAGTTTCAATGGCCTGTCTCATCTGCCTAACAGTGTTGTTTTTCCTCACATAGATGCTGTTCATTGATTGTTCCTGTGCTTTTATTTGGGCCATTACAAAGCTCAGAAACATGTGCACCAGGTAACAGATAAGGGCTTTTTCAAGCTGTAAAACTGCAGTCAGAAGAAGAGGGAATTAGCACCACTCAAGATCACAAGGACTGGTAGCTGATTTCTATTTACACGTGTCATGAATTGCTATCCTGCATTTAGGACAGATGTTCACTTAGTCAAGAGTGTGTACAGCAGACTCTCTTGTCTGCAGCAACTTCACAGTGACACAATACTGGTCCTGCAGTTAAATCAGCAGCTCATTACACCCTCTGCTCTGTGACATAATAGTGATGTAGTTTCACTGCTGGCTGGTTTGTGAGCTCCTGGTGAATGCTTCTCTGCAGGGTTGTGTGCCCCTGATCTGTGACATCATATTAGTGATATTATGTAAGTTTGATCAGTTGGATGTTTGACGCCTGCTTAGCCCACATTTGTGTTGCAGTTTTGTTGTGTCTATGACATTTTCGTCTGTGGCATGTCAGGGTTTATATTCAAATTTGGATTTATGCAATGTTTTGTTTTCTATGGTTGCTTTGTTGTGTTGTGCCTTATGGAAGCAAAGGTTAGAGATTAAAAGAGTTTAGCTTTGTCTTTCTGTAGGATAGAATAGAAGCACCATGGATGCACTCTTAAAATCTTTTATGTTGTAAAGCATTTTGCAGCTTTTGTTCCAACAGATTTTGGCTACTGTGACTTTAAAGCAGCAACCTCAGATACAGAATCCTTCTGTAATTCAGTCCCAGTCTTAATGCTATATACTGGGATATTCATAACTGAGCCATTTGTATCTTTTAAATCTTTTTTGTTATATTTTGTAATTTTGTAATATACTGTATTATTTAATTTAGTTTAGTTAGTTACTGTTCTTACTGTCTTGGAGCTACTGTGGCCACATAATTTCCGCAGGGATTAATAAAGCATTCTGATTCTGATTATTCTTACCAATTTTCATTTAAAAGCTGAAAAAATCCATACAAGTGTGTAGTTTTAAAGAAATTAATATGGATTCGAAATAGATAGACCAAAATTTCTCATTGTTGAAGAACCTGCCACTGAGGCAGATTGTTTCTCTCTGTCCACTTCTGTCCAGCACCACAAATGATCAGTCTTCATCTCCTCAAAAGCTGGAGACCATTCACCTCTCCACCTCTCCACTGACCTACCTATGTTACTGCTGAAATGTTTTATAGGAGAGAAAGAAAGAAAGAAAGAAAGAAAGAAAGAAAGAAAGAAAGAAAGAAAGAAAGAAAGAAAGAAAGAAAGAAAGAAAGAAAGAAAGAAAGAAAGAAAGAAAGAAAGAAAGAAAGAAAGAAAGAAAGAATTTATGTGACACAACCCTGGGCTGTGTCACAGCTGAAGCTTTGTTGTCAGAGACAGTCTTTGTTAATCAGGTGTTATAACTAACACAATGACTGGTTTGTTGTTGCACCTCATCCTTGTCCCTTTGAATAATTGAGACCACTGTATTTGCCTGTTATATTTTTTCCTTGGTCAGCAACTAGCTACTAGTTTTGTCCCCAAGATCAATTGCCTTGGTAACGCAGCCAGAGAGAGAGAGAGAGAGAAAGAGAGAAAGAGAGAGAGAGCGAGAGAGAAAGATTTGTGCCCACAATGGCGACTGTAGGTATGCTAAATACCTCTGGTTCCTTATCCGGGAACTACCTCTTACCCTGCTATTGGGCCATTGGGTCACGTGGTAAAAGTAACTTTACAGGGCTGCTCGCAAGTAGGAGGGCTTTATGGAGCAGAAAAACGACAAAGCTAGAAAAATTATTTTCCACTCCAGAAATTAATGATCATGAGCTCGTATTTGATGGAGTCTAACTACATTGATCCGAAATTTCCTCCATGCGAGGAATATTCGCAAAATAACTACATCCCCGAGCATAGTCCAGAATATTACAGCCGCGCAAGGGACACTGGCTACCAGCATCACCATCAGGAGTTATATCCTCCGCGGGCGAGCTACCAAGAGCGCCAGTTTAACTGTGCAAGCATCCCTGAACCTGACACGCCAAGGGGACATGGAATACCCCATTCTGCGCATCTACTGACAGGGAAAGGGCAACCTGCTTCATGTGAAACCCCACAGTTGTCCATGTCCCCCGCCACCCCACCGGCCGCAACCTCCGCCTGCAACCAAGCTACCCCGGAGCATCCAAACAGCACAGCCTCCTCCAAACAGCCTGTGGTGTACCCATGGATGAAGAAAATTCACGTCAGCACTGGTAGGCAACTTGTGTGTTTATGTTCCCTGCACTCCTCATGCTCCTCTCTCCCCTTCCCTCCCTTTATCAGTCCCTCTGACTCCCATCTCGTTGCCAGCCCCTGCTCCGATAGCAGGGAAGCCTTTGAAATGGCACAATTGAGGCGGATTTACGACTCGGCATTGGTAATTACACCCACCATAAATTTTATAGCCGAGGTATACTCAGGGCAGCCGTATCACCATGTGGCTTCTGCTGTTATGTATTGCGCGATGGAGAGAGGGGGAGAAATGAATAAGAAAAAAAAATCTGAGCTTTGTAATCTTGCATTAATAATTTAGCTCATAGTTGGATGTGAGTGTCCTCTCATTACGCTGAGAAGTTCTTAACTTCCCATTTAAATTTCTCAAACAGCTAAACATTCATAACCAATAAATCTTTCCAGCCATATCTCAGTTGAGGCCATTCTTGTTTACCCCTCCTTTCCTCCGTTCTCTGTCTCCCTTTCTCTCCTCTTCTCCTTCTTCCAGTGAACTCTGGTTACAATGGGACGGAGCCCAAGCGGTCTAGGACAGCATACACCCGGCAGCAAGTCTTAGAATTGGAGAAGGAATTCCACTATAACCGATATTTAACTCGGCGGAGGCGCATCGAGATCGCACACACCCTGGTTCTCTCCGAGCGGCAGATTAAAATCTGGTTTCAAAACCGCAGGATGAAATGGAAAAAGGATCACAGGCTCCCGAACACCAAAGTGAGATCCTCCTCCTCTTCCTCCGGGTCCAACACAAGCTCAGCAGCCGGCGCTGTTGCCGCTGCCTCGGCCACTAACACCGGGGCCCCCGACGAACTTACCGGAGCTCAGCATGGCGAGGATATTACCAGGTTATAAAACCACGAACCATTACTGGGGGTAGAATAAGAACTGGTTATTTATAGAACACTTATATATTTTGTTTTCGTAGCTATCTTGTGCGGTTTCCTTTAAGTCCAAAGTTATATAAAATGCATGTTATATAGCATGGATTACTGCGAATACCGATGAATTATTTTTACGTGACACAGGGTTTAATTTATTTGAAGTTCAATTAAAATGATGTTTTTTATTAAAAAATGTTTTGAATGAAGGATGAAAAAGTAGAAAAAAATATACATTTTATCAAAATGTTATTGTGGGCCATTCTTTTGCCCTGCTGCCCAAGGTGAAATGCACAATCTATTTATTTCAAACAACACTGGAAGGAAATCACTATAATAATAGTTATTTTTGGTATATAAAAAAGAAAGCTGGAACACACCATTGATCTTGAACTTGTATGTTTAGGAGAATAACAATGTGTGAATTACCTCGTGTATTTCAGAAACAGGATTTTTCTTTTTCTTTTTCAATTTTTTGCAATTTAGTTTTGTAGTGTTGATGTTGTGTTTTAGACCGTTCAAAGCAGATTATTGTGAAATGCAATAAACGGAGTTTAGTGTACTTGTGCTAATCATATTGGTCAATAAAACAGTGAGTGTCTACTAGTTTTAAATACGTTTGTTCCAAGTTCATTTTAGGTAAGGTGAGGTCTACTGTTGCAAATTGGAGGAGATCCTTAAAAGTGTACAGATGTGTGAATACTGGACATTTCACGAGGGAAACAAAAATCACTGTGTTTTTAAACTGTGTTTGTCAATCCTGCAGCTCCCTTTTTTGCGTGTTTATATTTGCAATGTGTACAGACACTGTGTGTGTGTGTGTGTGTGTGTGTGTGTGTGTGTGTGTGTGTGTGTGTGTGTGTGTGTGTGTGTGTGTGTGTGTGTGTGTGTGTGCGTGTTAAAGCTTCACTCATAATGGATTGAAGTTATTTCTGAAATATGAAAATGAAATAGTTTGCGCTGTGCAGTATACGTGGAACCTCATCAGTCTGAAGGGCATTCAATTAGACAAGCCACTGAGGCCCTCCAGTCCACACTGCACTGCCTCTGCCAGTGCTACAAAAGAAGCTACTCGCTTCCTTCGTCCTGACTTGAACACAAAGATGCATGCGTTTAATTTAGAGTACATTTGCAATGTGTTAGAGATTTTAGATTGTTGTGAAATTATTCATTTTGTAACAATAGTGGTTGCCCTGCTTTTCTATAGTCCTCTGCGCCATGCGACTGGGTTTTCAAATGTGAAATGAATAAAAAAAATAAAGTCGTGATCTGCCGATAGATTCAGTATAATGCGTCGTGTGGTCTTCGTTAAATATCTGAGTGAAGATGCTGATGAAGTACACTAGTTTACCTTTGGTTTTGTTTTTTAAACATTTTTTTTTAAATTGATCTAAAGCAGTGCCCTCTCCACAAAAAGGAATGCTGTTGTTTTCTTGTCTGCTCACTCTTTGACTCTTGCTTGTATAAACACTTTGGCTCATTTGTCTGCTGACTCCCCAGTGGGCAGTTTGCCTCCGTAGTATGCTGCAGCTCGCGAGACTGTAGAAACTTCAAAAACGGCGCTAAGGCGTCTCTGTGCAACGTCATCGTGCGACTTTCATCTGGCAGGGGGACCAACTCACTGCAGGACTCTTTGCTGCTGAAAACCTGCTGGACTGATGCAATAATTTGAAGAAAGTCTTTTTAACTGAATCATCAACTGAAGTGCCTGAAGTGCTTTCATTTTGTCTCCCATTCCCCCCCCCCCCCCCCCCCCCCCTTTTTCTTTTTCTTTTTTTTTTTTTTGGGAAGAAGGATTTCGGTTTAAAAATGGCTTGAGTCCAAAGACGCGCAAGAATTTGATAGATTATTGAAATTGTGACATGAATAGGCCTTATAAAATGCCTCGCGTAGTGGGAGGCAAAAGAGCACAAAAGGATGAGGTATTTTCCATCATCAATCTTTCCCCATAGAGCTTTGTGCTCTGTTCTGGAAAACAGCTCTGACAACAACCAGTTTTGATCTTATCAAATATTATGTAGACGGGGTCGCATCCTATGCCACTTTTCTTTTTATTTGACTGCTTTTCCCACAAATGTGAAAGTTAAGTTGGACTTTAAGCTGGACCAAAGAGGTTCAAACCTACTTTTTGGACAGGGCTTTGGATAGGCAGTAGAATAGTGGTGAGACGGCGCTGAAAAATGAATCCAGAAGCCTTTATGTTGCTGGACAGATTAGAGAAATTAATGTGCTCGCCACAGTCCCAGCATCCCTCCAGCCTCTTTCTAGGCCCTGTCGCCTCCATGTCGCGAAGCTGAAAAGGTACTTTATTGAAGTTTGGGGGCGAAATGGTAGAAGGCCGAGTTCACCTCGGGGACACATTTTCTGTCCCATTAGGCTCATTTCAGTCTGGATGGCCGACCTCTCCAACCCTGTGACCCAACTCACTCTCTATACGTGTACCTTCTGTGTGCGCCCTCGCTGGTCCCCTTCGGCCTCGGCTTTCTTTTCTGCGTTGTGCCGATAGAGAGGCCTGCTGCGGGGGATCACTCAATGTGTTTCTTCTTTTGTTAATTTGGCGGGGTGGGGGCGACGACACTGGACAGGGCTGAACTCTCGGACGGTTCTCTTCCTTGCATCCAGCAGAATTGCAGGATTTCCACACAGACACCTTCTTCTTTAATTTAACAATCTTTCGATCTCCCGTGAAGTCGTTTCCAAATCAAAGTGGCAAAGTTTTGTGGTAATGCAGTTAATGGAGTGGCAACATACATATATAAATATTTTTTTAAGTCTGTCTGAGAAAAGAAGGAAAGGAAGAAATATTGTTTTGTATACGTATTTAAAAAGTTATTTTTTAAATTGAAATTATAAATAAGATGTAAACAAAACTACCCTTTTAGTTCCCTGAAGACCCCATACCCAAACAGGAGCATTTAAAAAGAGTGTCTCTTGATGCAGTCACATGACTCCTGTGTGGCTTAAGAGAATAGCTGGTCTCCGGTCAGCGCTTACATTCAGACGTGAGCTGCCAATTATAGATGTTTCTGACAGTACTGGGACAGTTGGTCATTTTGATTAGTTTATGGACAAAGACCTTCAAAAACCTTCAAACTTCCCATGGAGGCTCGGCACTTCCCCAAACTTGTATTTTTAGCCACATGCATTTTTTTCCCTGACACAGAGGAGAGCGAACTTCAGAACAGATTACTAATTAAGTTTTGTTAGAAGTAGAAGATGCTCGAAAATATAAGCGATGATGTCAACGCTTGAGATATTATTGATGGGGCAAATCACTACCCGCTTTTTTAAAAATGATATTCGAAAACTCTTATCCGGTTTTGCAGGCAGATTTCAGCGTGTTAGAGCGCTTTGATCTTTCTGGTGTGAACCAAATATTCAACGTTGATGGAAAAATATTCAACAGCCCGTCTTCCAGGATAAACAGTTGACACTGAAAGCCAAACTAATCTCACCGTCTGTCAGTTGTTTATGTGATAATTCATCCTCCTCATCGTGTCTGTACAGGTGCAGCTCGAATTACACTTCGAACAATGACGACATGTCCCTCTTTGTTTGAGCTCTTGTAACTGAAGATTTGCGTTAAATGGAATGAGAGTGTATGATGCACAATTTGACTTAGCGTTGCCAGGGATTTAACTAATACACCTGTATTAGGCGTTGTCTGATTTATTATGGGAATAAACAAAACGTGCGGTTTAATATTATTGCTATTCAAACAAAAGGCCAGTCAGTCATAAATCAGTGTCACTCTGCTGCTTTTTGTTTTTTGTTTTTTTAACTTTGTTCTTATACACAATGGAAACTTTTCCTCATAGCAACACAAATGTTTAACTGCATTAAATTTAACGATAGAAAATGAATCATCGCGTACACAAATATTTTCGTTTTCTCTTCTCACGTGATCCAAGAAAGAGCGTAAACTTCAAAGTAATATGGCCTTACCTGTGACAAGATCTACACGAATGGATAGCAGTTTAATTCTTTAAGTTTAGAATGGAGTATTTTTGGTTTCACTCCATTCAGCTTTTTAGGTCATGGTCTTTTTTGCCTTTATTATTTTGCCCCCGCCCCCCGGGCTGAATCTGAAGAATTCATTTGATATGAGTTATTGTTAAACTCACCGCCTTTCAGGGATCTGGTGCATTTTGTGTGTTTGAAGTTGAGTGTATAAATTCCTCAGTCTCTACTCAGCTAACTGGTTTCGTCTCTGACTTGAGACTGTTGAATCACACATGAATTTCAGCTCACATTGCACTGCTGCAGGCTGCATGTGCTTTACGAGCACCTCGGGCGAGGACTTTCTCTGTGAAGATATATGTATGAAAAAAGAAGAACTTTGCACACAAACACCAATCGAAATGTTTGAACAAAACCAAATATGAAACACGGAAGCGCCTGTGTTGTGACGCTTGCGCGCTTGATTGCCTGCTTTTGTTGTCTGCGCCGGGTTAAGTGCAAACTGTTTCAAACTCGTCCCAGGTGAGTGTCTTCTTCAGTCACTTTGGTTTGTCATAAAAGGTCCGGGCCGGTGCATTGTTATCCTGTAGTGTGTTTAAACGGCAGCCATGGCAGCTGCATAAAGGCTGAGAGTTGAAACAGGGGTCATGCTGCTATTTTCCAGGGATAGAGAGGCTGTCTCACATTGACCAGCAGTGGGTGTGTCATAAATCCGTAAATCTCTCTCCTATCCGTTCACTCAAGGGAGCAAATGCGTCGGCCTGGTGTGTGCGCGCATGCGTGGTGGAGGTAGAGTTTGATTAATTTACATAAAACTAGATTTTAAAAAGCCATCAGAAATGTTAAAAATGATTTAGTGTCGGCGCTGGAAAACATTTCAAGCAGGAGACGACGAAGCAGCTTGGACTGGTGTCCCACTGTAGAGTTGACATCGCACAGGAAATGATGGCCTGGATAAACTTACGAGTATACTTTCTGTCATCATAACGCCTCGCTGAGAAATATTTAATTAGCCCATTTGCTGCATCGTTGAGGACCTTCGAAATTACAGTCATTTTCTTCCGTTAGAGGTATCACAAGGGGCCCAGACAGTCACTAGATTGAGTTATGATTATGTTATTCGCTTTTCATTAGCAAAAGTGTTCTGAATATGCGATCCTGAGACTATAGATCCATGATTATGCAGAAGTTTAGCGAAATGCGGTTTTTATTTGATTTGTTCTCTGAAAACGATTATCCGGTGTATTTGCGTGACCACCAGTTGCATATCATGCAGAACTTTGAGCACTTTGACAGCTGCTGCTGCTGCAGTTTAACTTTGTGTGTACTGTATTTGATTGGATGTTAACGCGAAGGGTCATATGACCTCTGTTATCTAAGATGCAGGACTTTAAAATAAACTATACAATAAGTAAACAAATAAATACCGCGTAAAGCATGTATATTTATCAATTAAAGGAAAAAACAACATAAAATGTCTTAGTAAGGTACTAGTCGCCGGAACAGATTCTATGCAACTTGGCATCGATCCTTCAATTCTCCTGAACTCTGCTGGAAAGATAAGCCCAGTTTTTGATTTGAGGATGATGGTGCGGTGGAGGTCACTAAAATCTCCCATAGGTCTTCAGATGATTTGAGCTCTGATATGATAAAGTTTGAGTCAGACCATTCTCATACCCACTAAACCATTCAGTGACCTTGTGCCCAGTGGATGGGTGAGTGATCTTGTTGGAAGAGACCCCATTTGGGTAGAAATTGTTAATCAAAGGATAAAGATGATTACTTAGGACAACTTTTGCACACTTCCTTCTAAGCTAACAACTGGATCCAAACAATGTCAGTAAAATTTACCCCACAGCTTGAAGCCACCTGATCTTCTTACTGGAGGGGTTAACGTTCAGGTTTTCCCCTTTAGGTTGTTCTGTATATAGGTTTAGATAGATAGATAGATAGATAGATAGATAGATAGATAGATAGATAGATAGATAGATAGATAGATAGATAGATAGATAGATAGATAGATAGATAGATAGATAGATAGATAGATAGATAGATAGATAGATAGATAGATAGATAGATAGATAGATAGATAGATAGATAGATAGATAGATAGATAGATAGGCCTAAACACTCAAAAACAAGCAAAAATATTTTGAGTGTTATTTTAATTATTGCACTTTTAAATTGCACCTTTTCAGTACGGTACTGAGGTTTGTCTCTATTCTCCAGACTGGCCACGATTTACATCAGAGTTAGGCCCAAATTAATACTTCATGTTAATGCACATGCTTATAGGAAAGTCGGGACTAGTTTGGGAAATTGTCATTGTCTGTCTTTTACTCACTTATGAAGTGCAGTCTGCAAACTCTAGTCTTTTCATTTCACTCTGCATTGTTTACAGCAATATAGGGCACCGGGCCCATAAATCTTCTCCTTGCTCTGCCAAGACAGCGCCATTTGTATGCACCGTTTTAACCGACAGCATCCTCTGCCCATTAACGTCTTCTCCCCAGCTCTCTCTCAGTCTCCCTTTATCTGCGGAGCTCTGTCCCCTGGAAATACATTAACTGATCCGTGCTTCCCTTGTGCTTTGTGAGCTATTTATAGATTTTTTTTCTTATATGGAAGATATATATATGTGTGTGTGTGTGTGTGTGTGTGTGTGTGTGTGTGTGTGTGTGTGTGTGTGTGTGTGTGTGTGTGTGTGTGTGTGCACTTTCCCGCGTGCCCATATATATGGGGAAAGACAGAAAAGAAAAACGTAATTGTGTTGCATCTGCCGGATTTCACCGTTTGTGCGCAGCTGCGGATATTCTGCAGTACCATTTTCTGTCTGCGTTATTGTTGTGAAAAATAAAAGTTTATAGACAATTTCCTTGGTTGTTTGTGTCAGCAGGCGAGAGAGCGGAGAAGGTAAGGAGGAATTGTAAAAGGGTTGACACCCAGAGCGACCGGCGCGCTTTTGTGTGAGAGAGAAAAATGATTTATTGCCACTGAGGCGGTTCAAACAGAGTTCACGGAGAATTGTGGTGGAGGCGCGGAGGAGCTAAATTATGGTCTTGCTGAGCTAGTATATCATAGATTCTATCTCCAATTCAGAGAGTATGTTCAAGGGTGTGAGGTAAGGAAAACAAAACGAATTTAATTACTTTCCCCACTTTCAGTCAGTCCTGATGTACACTGCCTTATTCAGCTGATAATAACACTAATGCTGCTTTTACTACTAATAATAGATTTATTTATGCGTGAGACGAAAACACAAACATATGTCAGGGTTTTATCAGTTTATTTAGTTTTGCTGGCCCACATTTACCTCACAGTGGAAATGACAAATTTAACCTTTAGCCAATTTAAATTTAAGTACTAAACCTTTCCACAGACTTTATTTAACTGGCTACAATTCAAAAGGGCGGAAAAGAAATATCAACACTGTAGTTTTTAGTGTCAACAAACATTTTTAATGCCTCAGCAGTCAAATTGAAATTATATTAATGTTGTAAGCATTGTGCTATGGCAGCAGTTGTTTCGTGTCCTTGATTTCATATAAAATATTTCATTACGTAAAAATAAATTCAACTAATAAAATAAAATAAAAATAAAAAATCTCAGGATGTGACACCACTCTAAAGGTTCAGGTAAAACATCGGTGATAGTGGCAGCAGGGGTGAAACGGAGAAGGAGGAAGGCTCCTCTCTTTCCACGCAAACCCTGAGTGCATAATCCATCACCTCTGAGACATCTAAAGAGGGTTTTCTCGACAGCTTTGCAGCTTTGTACTGAAACACCAGAAGGAGCTTACATCCAAAACATGGTTCAGCTAAGATTAATACTGGCTTGGAATATTCAGTATAGTCTCCCAAACCTTCTCATTTAGAACATGTTTTAGGGAGCACTATTTATAATTTTGTGATAGATTCATTATTCTCGTTATGTGGCCGTTTTGCATAAAATTGCGCATTGCTGGAATTAAACAAACACGTTTTATGAGTTCTTTTTCCCTACAGTATAACTCAGTTAGGCCACAATTGATGTAGCTTTTATACCAAATAACTTCTCCTAGAAAAAAATATTTATTATGGGTTTTAAAATGAAGTTGAAAAATTCATATTTTATTTAGGTGTTTTACGCCTTCATAGCTAAGTCCCAGTTGTCTTGGATGTTTGACACTGTGGCTGCAAATAGGCGCGCAAGAGCCTTTAACTGAGCATCTCATGTTTGGGTTCACGCCTTCGTGCAGAAGGAGGAATTTAATTCCTCCAAAAGATGTCCATAGTGTTTGAGTGTTGCCTCCTGGAGCCACCGTCAGTGGACTCGATGCTGTACAGTGATGCCTGATTAATGCAAATGCGTTGAATTGTCCTGTAGAAAAAAAACATCTTTGACGATTGCCTCCTTTGTCTTTGTGTGGCAATGACTGTCATGTCTTTGTTTGACCACTCCCAGTGAATCCCATTAAGCCAAAGCTACACTGTTATAAACACACGCTCTGTGTGTTTATAAAACCCGCCGATTTATAATAGGTATTTAAATGCGTTTCAGACTAAGTTATCCAAAATAAGCGTAATGATTTCGTTTTACAGACTTGAAACAGATTTACTCCAGTTAGTGCCCCTAGTAGAATGAAAATACGCGAATAAGCACCATTATTTATAATAGCGTTTGACTGGGGAAAAAACAAACAAACAAACAAACAAACAAGCAAACAAGGAGCGCAATTTCTTTTTAATAATTTTACACCTAGAAAAGCTTCAGCAGAATAATGAGCTGTGATCTATAACCAGTTATTAACCATCTCTTATTCCACCTCACAGACGCGTATTGTAGCGCAGAGGGAAAAAATCCTCGCATCGTATTTGTTCAAACCTACCACCAAAAAGTTCAGGATGTGTGGCTGCGAGCGGCGGTTCCTTCAAAAATAAAACGAGAAAATGAGTCCTGTCAAAAGAGTAACAATATTACAAGAAATCTGCGCCCAGTTTCTAATGAAATGCTCCTCACCGCGCGTGTAAGCTTTGTCTGTCTCCCCCCCTTTCTCCTAATGTTTGTTTCTCCGTTTAAACACATCTCCCTCTTTCTCTTACACTGATTACACAGTCGTTTGGCGTCTTTTCATATTCCATTATATATATTTTTAATATCCTAGGTAAAGAAATGCAGGCTGCTCATAGAAATGTCTGAAGAAATATGGCAGAAGCTTCCTCTGGGTTCCAAGTTGCCGGCGGATTACTTTCCAACTCCAAAGCTCCGTCATTGGAGGACTGCCACACGTGACCACGGCGCCCTTCTGGTAAATATTATTCAATTGTTCCAAATGGTTACTCAAAGTGCACTTTCCCGCGTGCCTTTTTACATTCAGGTTAATTGTGATCGAATATTAGATAGACACACGTCCTCGCCTTTTACTGCTGTTGAGGGACTCCTGGTTTTATTTGAAACAGTTTGATGAGCTGGGTCCATGGACCCCCAACAGTTTGCCCTCCCACTGCAGCTGCATGGCAACAGTTTTGCTATGAGCTCTGGACAGGTGCCAAAATTAAGCGCGGGATACAATGAAGGAGGAGGAGGAGGCCAAGAAGCAGAACTTAATCAGCAAAACATGACCTCCTCTTCTCGTGTCAGTTCCAGGTTGAACCCAGATGAACAATCTGAGTGCCCACTGGAGCCCGTGGTTCACTGCCATGGCAAGGGCAAGCTGGACATCAAGAGCAGGAGCTGCAGTCTACTCACCATCTGCCGCTCAGAAGTAATTTTTCCCTGGATGAATCCACGGACCACTGGCTCTGAACAGTCTGGTAACTGGTTTTGTTCATTATCTGTGCCTTTTTAAAGCTGACACTGAGTGTTCAAAATATTTGTGACACAAGAAGCTTCATTAGGCTCTTTACAAACACGTTTTTCCCTCTTTTTAAATGTTTCTTTTTTTCGACTGATATGTAACTCAAACACTCACTGTCTTTGTTACCTTTCTTTGGAAGCAGAACAGCTACAGCAAAGTAACTTTTCAAGAGTGGTCAAAGTCATCTGCTTGATCACACTTAAGAGAACTTTGTTCTAATGTGAGCGCTCTTTCTGCTTTGTCAATGAATGAGTGCTGATGTTACTGAACAGTTAACCAAATGCCACTGTCATGCTCACAGCATACGGGGCTGTTTTTCCAGTCCTGCAGGCAAAGTGATGTTCCAAACAGACAAGCTGCAGCACAAATGCTGCACAAACACTTCTTTTAATCCACAAAAAAAAAAGAAAAAATCAGCACTCTGCGATCTGTCATCTCTTGACACGGTCTCAAAATGGATTGTATCAGTTCATTAATTCTATCACATCACGACTATAGAGGCGAGTGTGTTTATTTTGAGAGCAAAATCTCCATATATTTTAAAAAAAAAGAGAGAGAGAAAAACTTTTTGATTTTTTTTAATTTAATGTTGTAATCATGCTGGGTTTTTTTCTTTCTTTTTAAATCTTTGAAATAGTTAAACTTTGCTGTGTCGACATGCTGACATATAACAAGGAAGCAGTCCTCCAGTGCGGCAGATTATTGTTATATAGTTTTCACTATAGGTCTTATTAAGTATCCATTAACCCTGGCTTTGTTACATTATTATCAACAGAGCCTGGTGCTGCTCATATACATGTCAAATTGAATCCCTAATGGTGGTTATTTTCAGTGGTGGTCCCAAGGTACCTTTTAAGTGACTGAGATGAGGATTTGACAGGTCTGCTTCCGTGTGTAGCTCTGATTAATGTGTTCTGTCAGGCAGCCGTAGTGGCGTCAGATGTTTCCCCCAGACTGCTTCTTCGGGAGGTAACTTTCCCTGAACACATGACACAGTAGACAGCCAGTCTTGTATAGCGTCTCAACCGTGACTGAATGTGCAGGAAGAGCTGAGGGCTCTTACTTGGTCACAGGTTGATTGTCTGAGGATTAACACGGGCCTCCCTGGCACTTGAAGTCTTCCATGTGCAGGTTATACATTTCAGGATAGAACTGTTAGATGTTTTCCTTTTAACACCCTCTCTTCTTTATGTGCTTCCTCCATCATCAGTCAGCAGTGGCATGGCAGCTGGTCTATCAGGTAGAGGAAGGCAAAGTGTGAAGAGGGAGAGGACAGCCTTTACCAACAACCAGCTGCTGGAGCTGGAGAAGGAGTTCCACTTCAGCCCTTACCTGTGTCGTCCTAGGAGGCTGGAGATGGCTGCTGGGCTCCAGCTCACTGATCGTCAGGTTAAGATCTGGTTTCAAAACCGCAGGATGAGGTACAAGAAGGAGCAGAAGTATGGAAAGATGACAAGTTTATCTCAGTTGGCCACCTGCAACCTGTCCCCCAGCTCAACCTCCTTTGCAGACCACCTGAATTTTCCAGATGCAAACATTGTTAGAACTTCCTCCTCCTCAGACTTGCACGCCTCTCTATTTGGCTCTTTCAGCAACAGCAATAGTGGTCAGTATATTCAGCCATCAGACCTGGCCCATTTGAACTGCATACTTCCATCTGTTGCAAATGGTCCATCGGCCTCCTTTACGGGCATAGATAGTCATCACCATGCTGGCATTTCAAAGTGGCCCTAGGGCCCCATAATGGCCAACTCCTCCTGTGCTCATCAAAATCTCAATATGATACATCTACTTTCACTTACTTATGAAAGACTGGAGGATGAGTCTGATCAGCAGGGTTGAAGTTCCCTCAACACACCCTTTCAGCATTCATGGAACATTTTAATTAAACCATATGAACACATCTTAATTAAAGGAAACCTACAGCGATATCTTTTGTGTTTCTCAAACACAGTGACTGAAGACTGCAGGGCCTCAAACTTGCTGTGCTTTTTGTACATACACACAGCATGCACAAGACATGAAGTAATAATTACACGTTTTTGTTCTGTAATCTTACGCGTGTATTGCGCATGGTTAATGCATGCATGATGTAGACTTTTGAGTGAGTTTTCCATTGCCTTCCTGTTGTCAGACAATTGCTAAGTGGTTGTCATTTTCTAAGTGTTACATTAGGATTTTTGTTTTCATCTAAATAGCAGGTTGTGTGAAATATTAGTAAGTGTTAAATGGGCAAATTAATGTTCGTTTTGAATGATGTTATATTTTTGTTAAAACTATTAAATGATACGGCAAGTCTTTGATACTTCTATTGATTAATTGAGATGTCACCTACTGTACAGGCTTAATAAATGAATGTGGGAAAACTGTAGCTCTTGTGCAATGTTTACCCTATTCATCGCTGATTAGACTTACATTTTTTTTTCTCCAGCAGTATTTTTATGATTAAAGATTCCTGGATTAGATCCCAAATGGAAAAAATGAGAACGACTCTGTAATCAAATTAAGGCGTGCTTTAGATTCACTGAAAACTACGTAGTATTGTGCATTCATGTTGCACAGTCCCGCCACATAAGCCTCTCCCTCACTTCTGCCTATGAGTTCCCCACCATTAATCACTGAGACAAGGCAGTCTTTCCAGCACTCCAACCACAAGCTCTGAACCCATTGGGCACCATGACAAGATCTCTTGCCTCCTCCTTCCCAGCCTTTGCCTTTTCAATAGCCAAATTGTAGTGCTGCAAGTTGGGGCTGGCCTCCCACTCAGGGGGCATGTTAGTTGTGTAGCGTAGAAGCCCTTCCAACATCCTATAGGGCTGCACCAGAGACCAGTGGCATTCAGTCACTTATGACAACATATTATCTTAAAGAACAATGAGAAGACTTCTTTTTTAAATGGCGTTGACTGTGTCACTGTGACATGTGGATTCTGAAATGTAAACAGAGTCATGGAAGGGTTATTTTTAATCATCTATTTTTGATTTTAAAATTGGGGGGGAGGGCGTTATGCACGCATTTGATAGAAGTGGGTCACATGTTCTCCTGAATCTCCAGAGTTTATCAGATAGATTGCAACTTCCAAAGGAGCAATTCCTGTCTTATTCTTGATAACGTGAGGCCTGGTGTCGATACTGCGCACGAGTTATAAGCATGCTATGTGATGTATAAGAGTTGTGTTGCTGTAAATGAGCTATCACAGATGACCACTGACAGCTATGAAATGGGGGGGTAACAAGGAAGTTGATCCCCTAGTTGTTCTGGATGGAATGCCTTCCTGCTCCTAATTCATCGCTTCATCAGCTGGCATTTGGTAAATATTTGACACCATTTGCAGCACGCCTCAGTAGGTGTCAGGGGAGTTATATAGCACCTATAAGTCTATGAACATTTCGATCTAAATAAAGCCACGTCCACACCACATCTGTAGAGAAGAGGTGGTGACAGCTGGGTAATTTAGGAGAAATATAATAAAGGGCAAAAGAGAGAAAGACACATGGCAAGAAAAGTTCTCCTCGAAAAAATATGTTCATTTACAAAGAGGCAGGAAGAGGGGAGGGGAGTGTAAGGAAGAAGAAGCAGACAGCGCTGGATTCCTGAAATTCTTCCATATGCTGGGTGATTTATGATTTTAACAGTGCTGAGGTTCAATGGGACTTTTACCTCTGGTTCCTCTACATGATCTTTTTCCAGCCACTGAAAGCTGGAGGATCCACACACTGAAGTGCAGTAATTCTGTGGATGAGGTCAAGGAGGAGGGGGGGTCCCCAAGGGTCAAAGAAAGCCTCCCCCAAGGGCCCCAGTGCAAGGGCGAACAGACTGCTTCCATTTCAACATTAAGTTAGCCAGTTGTTCACACGCTGGGTCACTCCTAGTTAGCAGCATAAAGTCATTATTTCCTTTTCACTCACTTGACTTCTTTGCCCCGTTTGATCAGATGTGTTTTTAGGGGGCGAGGATCAGGAAAGCCAAAAAATCCTTACATGTTTTTCTAGATTCTGGGCTTTGCCTTAAGTAGATCTTTGAAGTGACAAATGATCCCAGCCGTGGTACCGTGAAACCAGCTTTGGTTACGGTCCATCATTAATTTCAAAATTTTGCATTATGTCCTTTACAGTGACTGATGTGCAACTGTCCAATTTGCAGCTGTTGTGTAACTGATTTGGGGTTTAGATTTGAAAAATGCTCCCTGCATCCAGACTTTTCTTAAGCTGCAGTGAAAACAAAACTGCTCTAAGTTTAACAAAGATGTGCTGCTTTAAGTATCTTTCACTATAATCAACAAATGCCAGCTGCTTCTTATTTTACCATCCCATAAGCTGCTGCTGTCCATTGGAGAAGTGATAATTCCATTCATTATATGGGGCTCTATCAAAGCAAATAAATGATGATGATAATAATTAATGCTTATGAGTCAACCCTTTCGTTTATTAGTATATATTTCCATAAACAGTTTATTTTCTGATTGGCCTGCAGCCTAAGAGAGATTCCTAAAGCCTGAAAGTAACTAAAAATCCTCTAAGCTCCATTTAGGAGGTTTTCCCCTCAGTTTATTCTTCATTTGCTAATTTGTTTTCCCATCCTTGGCCACGATCCATGCATGCGGTTATTTACATCAGTAATTAATGCCAATGACTAACCTGCTTTAAAATTTCATAAGCTGGGCTTGGTGTCCACCGAAAAGCACGATGTCTTTTCAGTACAATGACCTCCATTTATTTAGCACTGATTTATTTATGAGGTTTTTGCTTTGGCAAACAATGCTTTATCAGAGAACACAAAGAAAGGTAACCTCCTCATTATATAGCGATTAAAAAAACATCTCCAGGGGTAGTAACAATGGACATTATTTACATTTAAAAGTCATTAAACAAAAATGTTCAAATCCCCTTTTGAAATTATCACACAGTATCTTAGGAAAATATTTCTGTAGGCACAGTTTCTAAGTAGGCATATACCCTCAATATGTACTGAATTTATGGCCTTATTCAATCACCGATGAGTTCAGATCATAAGGCGAGCTCGAGCAAGGAATAAAGAATGAAAAAAGAAAAGAAAACAACAACACAAGTATGTGTGCCTCTTAAACAACATGAATACATGTGCCAAAGTCCTGTTCTTGATGCTGTTTATTCTGACAGAAAACTTTACAATATAAACATGAAACCAAGTTTGTGCAAAAGCGTGTATGCATCGATGTCCATCCTGCAGAAATAAAATTCATGTTAAAACACTTTTCATTGGACAACAAAACAACGCCTTTGGAATTTGTGTGAATTTGCTTTTGCTCCTTACATAAATGAGTTCAGATGGATGGCTGTACTATTTAAAGACATGAAATATCACCAAAAGGCTTATTTTTGTCATTTATGTCTTTCGTAGATTTCGGTGTCGATAATGTGGAAGTGTGTTATAACTGACACATATTTAACAACATATAAAAGACTCAAGAATAACAGTTAAGTGTAAGAAAATGCCACTCAGCAACAAAGATGTTATTGGAAAGGTTTTGGTGAAAAAAGCAGAGACGTAAAAACTGCTGCATGCAGGAGAAAAGCCAACAGAGGCCTAGAAGTCATTTCCGCTTTGGTGGGGATATGTTCTACAGACTGGTTTCTGTGAATTACTGCTTCATTAAATAAAATCTTTAAAATTTCTGGCACGCATTGCATGTTCTCCTAGTTTTCTCACAGCCTTATGGTCAGACTCTAATATCTACTTTTATAAAATAATTTGTATAAGCATAATGGTAGGGTTTATGACCAAACTGGGAAATCTTCCTTTTAATTTTTAAAGTAAATCAGTAAAATAAAAACTTGTGAATGTCACAAACACAACTTTGCTCAGTTCTGGTGTATAACGTGGAACTTTTATGATTGGCCTTTAGGAGGTTTTGTTCTTTTTATGACCCGCTAACCTTCTTAGCTTTCTCCCTCCACAGTAGTAAGTGCTGCCCACCAGTCTCTCCAGGTGCTTGTTGCTCAAGATGATTGTTAAGTATCAATTTCCTGTGTCACCTTTATGGGTTTTATTTATTTGTCTGCTCCTTCTTGTGGAACAGTGCCTGAGCATCACTCAGGTAGATGGATTATAACTCAACTGCTACGACTCATCAATCTTGGAAATTTGACTTCCTGAATCTCATACAACTGTTACTGTCATATTATGGCACAGCATTATCAAGATCAATGGCATTTTAAATGCTTCCCAGTTAAGGATGATCGGTGACAATAAAAAGGTAAGTTGGTGATGAAACTGTCTCTGCTGTGGTGAGCTGCACTCAGCGCAGTGAGGGAGTCACCTACTGCAGCCCCAGACGAGATCTGCCTAACTGAATGAACTTGTAATCACAACAGTCACCCTGCTAAATGTCACATGTTGACCATTATTGATCATCCAAGACTTATTCAATACCCAATGACTTCATCAGGGTCTAATCAATTGACTTTTTTTTTTTTGTTCACACATAAAAAAGCATTTTAATATTCACAGCATAAAAGGATTTGCAGTGTTATCAGAATAGTGATATCAGGCTGCTGGAAATGTGAACTGTATGTAAGCTTCAAATCCCACTGCTTTGTGTCTAGTCTCCCCTGGAGACAGGAGACCATCTGTAACAGCACAAGAAAATAAACATAATTGATTTTCCTTAATACTTTATAGTGTTACCTATCAGCCTGCACACACAGTTTGCAAACTGACGTAATGTTTTAGACCTTTGACACACACAGAAAGGAGTTTCAGATTGGAGAGACTCAGCTCGGATTCTCAGATATCAGCTACATCTGTAGGTGGTGTCCACAGTGGGATTTTATGCTGCTATATCCCAATTACATAATGCCTAATACGGACATACACAAGTTAAGGTAAAGTTCATTTTTAGGTTGTTCAGCTGAAGTACCTGGATAGCAACAGATATTCCAGACGTTTTACAGCTCCATTTCACTGGACTCTCATTAGCAAATACATTAAAATAGTGTAATAACACAGTCCTGTAAACAGTAAAATACTGCAGCACAAACAGCAGGTTTCTAAAACAGTTTGAGCCAAAGGTTTTTTCAGCTTCATTTATCTTGTATTATTTCAACTGGGTTTCACTTGGAATACCTAATAAAGTGGCTTTCAGGTGTCCCAATTTAATGCCTATTTCCTGACTTGTGATAAGGAAAATTGAGTAGACATGTAGCTTGTTTAGTTTTGCAAACATATTATTTTTACGTCAGCACTGTGGGACAATGAAACCATCAGAAAGTAATTTTAATGAAACATTCGATACTTCAAAAAGACAGACATTCATTTTCACTGCAGTATTAATTTTGCAGTGTAATAATGTTGCTGATGTAATTTTCATAACAGAACTTTAAATTAAACCTTTCACATATTTCATGGTTACTGTTAAGGAAATTTGTTTAACATGATCCATGAAAATCCAAAACTGGAGCCACGAAAATATGATTTAGGTCTGAATACCTAAATCTTCTTAAATGCACGAATAAGCTGACAGACTGGCAGACATGGCGACACAAATTGTTTTCACTACTTTAAAACTACTTAATAAGACACAAAAGACATATAACGAATATATGAATATTCTAAAAACCCAGCATTCTTTCAAAGCTTTACGTTTTTTCCATTGCTGACATTTTCCTACTTAAGACTAAAAGAATAATCTATCTTTAACTTAAACAGAGGATTAGTGTTTTATTAATATGGCATCGCTGTTCTATCAACATTTTGCTATTAACCATGCTTAGCATGCACAGTAGACTACTGATTTGTGCTGTGAACAAGCAGGGGATGTTTAAGTAAAAAATAAATAAATAAATAAAAGCAACTCCTCTTTCCCTGCAGCTAAAACAATGCTGTATGAGGGAGAATATTACAGAGTGTGCTGCAATGATGAACATTTCCTCCTGTTTCATGTTTAACCCTGCTCATTTCCCACAGTAAGAACTCCGGAAACACACAAGTGTGCACAGCAGCTTGGGGGGAAGATGACTGATGGCTTGTTGTCATGATGTTTGGGATTCTGCCGACTCGAAGCCTCCTGGCTCACTGAAGCTGTGAAGCGCTGCAGCACATACTACAGGCTATAGTTGAAAAGTCCTGGTATTAGTAAGGTATTGCTTCATTGTCACACTGTTGAGCCTGTGCAGAATGCAGTTATCTGTAATGTCCCTGGCCATTTGCAAAGTAGTTGCACTGGATTTATGATTATGGCTCATGTGCCGAGACAGATTTCTGCTATTCAACAATGAAGCAAGAACAATTATTAGAATTTCACACTGAGCGGATGGGTTATTTTGTTTTCAGCTGGTATTCCCTGGATTGTGTGTGTGGTCTGGGTATACGCTAAGATAAACCTTACTTCTGACCTAAGGATTTTTCAAAATTGTCAATATTTGGGGGGGGGGGAAAGCCGACAGGCACCATCAATCACTCAGATAGCCATCTTTCAACTGGTCAGTGTGCCACGCTTTCTGTGTGTGCTTCTTCTTCAGTCCTTTCTCTGTACCTTGAATTATTTCTCTTTGTCCCTCTGCCATATTACAGCTCTATCGTGATGTCTGATGAACCTTCCCACCATGAACATGGCATAGATAGCTGCCATCTTCCCGTCTTGGAACTGCATTAACATTCTCAGCCTTGTGAGGTTCAAGAGCTGACACATAATGAGACTTGACAGTGTTGCAGGGCTACACAAGGGTCTGGTGTCAACTGCGGTTGCAGCATTATGTCAGCAGCAGCAGGATGAGAGTTCACTTCAAAACCAAGGAGGTAATCCGAGCACGGCCGCACTGATCCCAGGGCCTTGACTGCCTATTGACACACATCAGAACATGGACGCAAAACAAATTAACATCGGTCAATATTCTCCCCCCACCTCCTCCTGGCTCCTGACATAGCCACCTAAGTGTTGCCATGTTTACCTCACCTCCAGTCAAAACAATAGAGACTACGGGGATAATGATGGAAAGGAAGAAAATGTCTGCACTCAGGTTTAAGAGGGTATTTCAGGTGTTTATGGGCAGAATATTCCCATTCCTGGTATGTGTGTAAGACTGCAGAGTTTGGTTTGAGGGGGATTCAAATTCAGAATTGTATTTGCAGGATCCATTTCATTTAAACAGAGAGATTATACTCTTTCTAAATCTTGTGCAAAATTTGTGGTTAAGGGGACACAAGCTGTCCAGAGGAAGGAGTCTGAGCTAAACAAAATCATGCAACTTCTGTTCCACCGGGCAGTGATGTGGAACAACACCTCATATATGCTAATCAAGCATATGGCACTTCTAGGAATAAAACATGGGTTGTTGTTGTTGTTGTTGTTGTTCTATGAGATTAAAAAAAGGTTACTTGATTTTGAATGCAATTTGAATGCATCCAAAGGCTGCAATAGTCTGTGGCTGCAGCAAAAAAAAGGGGAAGGAAAAAAATCATTTGCAAATGTAAAAACCGAGATTGCCCGCACCTGTTTTTTTCCCCTCTTCCTCTTCTTTTCCCCTCTCTGCAACCCTTTCCCGTCCCCCGCCTCCCTCTGCTGAAAGCCATTACAGAAATACAATTTCTAATACCTCCGCACAGGTCTTCGATCGACTGCAAACAAATTTATATTCAGGCGGTAAACAGAAAGCTGCAGAGATTTATTTAGAGTGTGGAGGAGAGAAACAAGCTAGCGCGTGAACCCTGAGTAACCTCCGAGCTGACATGAAGATGGATCAGTGCACCATGCAAATGCATGGAGAGAAGGGATATATTGCACTCAGTCATTCAGCACATCGCTGCCTGTAGAATCCCATTAACTCCCACAGCTGGGACCATATTTCTGTGTTGTAAGAATGCAGTTAGAAGTTGTTCATTACGCTGAATTATTTTGTAATTACTGCAGACTTAAAAGACATAGAAAATATAGTTAAAATAACGCGATAAGAACGGAGGCAGATATTTTATAGGTTAGGGTTTTAATTAAATGTTACCTGTT
Organism: Rhamphochromis sp. 'chilingali'; assembly: GCF_963969265.1. Taxonomy (NCBI): domain Eukaryota; kingdom Metazoa; phylum Chordata; class Actinopteri; order Cichliformes; family Cichlidae; genus Rhamphochromis; species Rhamphochromis sp. 'chilingali'. Next base: position 2,131,694 of record NC_137939.1, on the reverse strand, counting down.
AGATAGCACATAATACTAATATTAATAATGTTAATGACAGTTATGCTGCTACTACTACCACTAGCGATGATAATAATAAAAAGGTAATATAACCGTGTAGTTACTATATTTAAGTAGTAATAAAATGCATATATAAAAATTTAATTTACTAATTAATAGGTTGGTTTTTTAACTAATTAAACTAAGAGTCCGTGGGAAACAAAAATACAGGTGTAAATAAGTTAAAATTATTAAATTTCTTTACACGTCTTCAACTTATTTGCAGGATCACAACATTTTTTTTACAGAGATAAAAAATAAAACGATCACATGATCGTTGAAACTTAAAAATAACAAGCTAGCTATTTAATGTTTGTCATTCTTTTTTTCAACCCTCGCAAAATATTGGATATATAGAAGCTGTGAAGTGGGATCAAAGTGAAAGCGAAAATAAATGTGGTTTTCAAATGAATATTAGACGTTAGCACTGGCGCATCAGGGCATTATCAGCTCTATTAATTCCCATGGTTTTAAATGTATGCGGCCAAGCTGAGTGTCACAGTGATGCGTGAATTTGAAAGTAGGTCACCAGAAATAAATGCATAAATAAATATATAAATGAAAACAAAAAACCCCCAAACAGCTGCACTGTGGAGCTCCTTGATCTGTGAGCTGCTGTAGCTGTGCGCCTGTAGATCTGCTTTTGCACCAAATGCCTTTTAGGGCGGTGCAGACCCAGCAGCTTTTTGCGCTTCTTAATATCTAAATATATTTTCTGTCACTCTTTCAACTTTCAGCCATGTAACCCTGTTTACACATGCGCGAAAATTGTCCCACAGCAGTTCATTTCCGGTTAAACACGAGAAAAGTACAGTCGTAAAAGCAGCTGCTAACCCAGCTGAGGAGCACGTCAAACTTGAGCTGGACACGTCCTCTCTCCCACTTACAGCTTCTTGATCTTCACGCGGAGCCATTTTTTGTATTTGTTCGAGACTAATTACAAATCTGCTGCCACTGAACTTCTAAATACCAGCTGTCACGACCTCTGAACCCGTCAAGTGTGTCTTTCACATGACCTAAGCCCTTTGCTAAAGAGGGCCCTGGGTTTTTCAAGAAGCCTTGAAAATTTTACATAATCCATTAACTACATCAGTGTAGACTTATATTATGCTAATTCGACTTTGGACAAAAAGTTTTTTTATTGTTATCTTGAAAAATAACCAGTGAGGAAGAATATGACTTTGTCTAAATGGACAAAAACTGTGTTTTTTGGCGTCGTGTCCTACCTGTCTGAAGGTGAGAGGCCCACAGAGGTCCTCAGTGTGATGATGATTGACTTTCCTGCTGCTTTCTAAGGATGTTTGTAGTTTTGTTCTGTGGGCCTGCTTGTTGTGCTCGGACACCATTAAAAATGTTGACCTTAAGCGAGTCTCGCAACTTGCTTGCTCGGCTTAATCAGTTTTGTCCAGCCTGATGACAGAGATGTCCAGCTATTGGCCGAGAAGGGGAGGGCACGTCATCTCCATCAATCAGGGACTGCTGTTTCTCCTCTGAGGAATGTCCCCACGGTCGTCCAGCCGCCTGACCATGCATGAGAGGCCGGGCATGAAGTGCAAGCCCGTCCAATGATTATGCAGGGGAAAGGTGATAATGACTTCCTATCAAGAGTTAACGGCCGAAGGGGAGAATAGCCCTCTGTTAACGGGCTGCTGCCGAGCAAAAGAGGTTATAAACCAGGACCTGGGCAGCAGGTCTCATCCTGAACTCGGTGGTCGTGATGAGGAGGGGAAAGTGGAGGTGGAAGTTGCCTCGGGATTTTATTCTCCGCGTCTGACTTTGTGCACCTCTTCGGACAGCCCTCCTCCTCCAGGGTTTGAGGCTCTGGAGGGATTCTCGACACTGGCCTGCCCCCACTCGTCCCGTGTCCCCTGGCGGTGCAGGGTGCAGGGGCAGGGCTCTCCAGGACGTGGATACTGCGCGTCAAATAAAGAGAAGCCACAGCGCTTTGGGTCACTTACGGAGGAAATTCAAATTTACCCTCACAATATCCCCGAGATTCACATCACCGTGGGAAGCTCCACGAGCCCGGACTGTAAAGGAGCTGATACGGATGAAAGGAGTAAAACTTTTGAGTGGATGAGAGTAAAGAGGAGTCAGCACCGGGCGGGTAAGTTTTTTATGTGTGTGTTCAGGGACACTGAGCGAGAGAGGGAGGGGTGAAATGACCGCGAATTTAATTTGGGATAATTTGTAAATTTGTTTTGTTCGGTTTTTAGCTTTTAAATAACTTCCCTTTATAGTTGAGAAAGTTTGATCGAAGTTTTCTATTCGAGCAGGAAAAGAAAAAAAAGGAGGGGGGGGGGGCTGACGTGTGTGATGCGTCACAGTGAACGATTTCCTCCGTCACCAACAAACAAAAGATGAATTTCAAAGATAAATGCTCCCTCCTTAAAAAGCAAATCAAAACGCTTCGAAGGCAGCTATAGCTGTTCCTACTCGACGCCACATTTGAATATGCTCATGAGGAGTCGGGTGCAATTTTCTTAACGGTTTCATGTTAATATGTCTGTTAGGTTATTTAACATTTTTTGCTCCACCTACTGTTGCGAGCCGGGTTTAGACTGTGCACAGAGGGAGAAGGTGAAGTACAGTGAGAAGCCTGTTTAGCCTCAGTGTATATTCAACCCAGAAAACAATCAATTATTTACCCTTGCCCTTACTAACCAGCAGACTTTGAATAATGCAACAGACCACTGCCTGTCGAGGCTCACAGGAAGTTGAGTAAAACTTACTCCTGTAAGCTGAAGTGCTCCCTGAGTATTGATTAGTTGTCTGTTTGTAATGAAAGCCCTTGTGTATTGATTTCAGTTTGCAGCACCTTTACATGTGTCCACCTTTTTAACATAATTGCTGTCACAGATCACCATTTCACTGACTGATGAGTTCTGGGCAGAGAGCCCACAGAAGAATGCATATCCCAGACTTTAAAAAAATATATATCAGGAGCATACTAATGTGAAAAATGCCCATCAATCCTCAATTTTATGTGAGTTATAGTATCTTATGTAGATCCTTCATTTGATCAATAATGTCACTTGATTGACTGGCCACTGTACTTGGGCTGGGTTTCATAAATTTTACATGGAAGAAGATTTACAACAGCGGTGGTCCAGTATTGTTTTTTCTTTCTTTTCTTTTTAATAGTCTGTGTCTGCAGTAAGAATGCTGCTGACCCAAATATCCAGTGACCAAATCTGAAACAAACAAAAAAACTATTTGTGGTAGAAGGGCCCAGCTTGTCTTTTAAGGGACGCAACAAACAATCTGAACATAAAATGATGTCATAATCTTTCTGCTACCTTTGTATGCTCTCAAAAAAGGAGAGACATCACATTTGATTTTAATTTTGATCATTTTGTGACTCAACAAACATAAAATCTGTAGAACCCAACTGTTTGCTCAATATTCAGATTAGTCCACCGGACGGTCGCAGAATAAAAAACTGTGTGGCAATGGGTCAAGCTTAAACTAATGAAATAACAACTACATTTTAAAAAAATACAATAAAAAAATCCTTGGTTACATTAGTGGCTTAGCTACTGATCTGCATTTGCAGATTCTTTTAAAGATGTCGCTGTGACAGAAACAGAAATGTGGCATAAACACAGCTGATTTATTATAAAAAATGAAATGGTGTAAGAAACAAACAAACCAACAAACAAATAGAAAAACCTACAGTTCATGTTCTTTAGACCGGATATATTGCCAAAGCGAGGAAGGTAGAAGGTGGCAGGCACACTGCTGATTGATCTCAAAGTCATTTTATCCATCAAACACATTAGAGACACACTCACATGATCCAAATCCATGTGCTTGGGAAAACCATTTGCTCACACCCACCCACGCAAAAAGACATTTCCTGCCAGTATTGTTTGTATCTCTGTAACCTCTTTCTGTTTCTCTCTGAAGGAGATCATCTGTAGGAGTAACTCATTAGGACTACTGTGTAACTTGTAAAAGAGTCATTAGTGAAAGTATGCTTTCCTCTGGAGGTTGTATTGGTTTTGCAACCCCCCCCCGAAAAAAAAAAAAAAAAAAAAGTATTGCGTATTCTTCCATGTTGAAAGGCCTCCATAGACCTGCTGTAACCTGATCTCCTGGCTCAGTGTATATACTCCCAGTGCGTCATTCTTCAATTATGCTTTGACAGCACCTGAATTACTGTGGGCTGGATGCCCAGATGACTGAGGCAATGTGTATTGATCTATCCCTTTTCTTCTTCCCTCTCCTTGGCTTGGAAGGCCCTTCCATTCCCTTTGCTGGCTGGCTATTTTTAAGCATGCAAGTCATTCCTCAAATATTTAGTTTGATTCTTTTATGCCCTCTGGCCGGCATCAATTCTATTATCTTTGGAGCCATTAATCAGAATGTGCATGTGATTTGCACTCCACAAAGCTCAAGTTCTTAATTACGTACAGTTTCTCTGCATTGGTTCTTCATATTCACTGGCCTCAAATTCTCAGGCTTGGTCACCTTCGCATTCATTTTCTTAAAACACAGATGTTGACATTTATCCTATAACTGACCTTTCCATCTGCTATGCTTTTCCAAGTGGCTGGAGGCCTGTTAACCTTCCTCTCTATGAATTGTGGTGGGAGGCATTGCTCTACACCTGGCACACTGACTCCATTATGCAGAAGCAGCAGCCCATTTTCTCAGAGGCAAAGACACACTGACGACTACCCACAATGTCAGCAATGAAAAATCCAGATATAGCTGCACTTCCTGTCATTCATTGCACATAAGTAGCACAGATGATACTTTAATGTGTAACCCAGAAACCTCAGAGGACAAAAATGGAGACATTTGTCATTAATGCAGCGTTCGAAAGGATTTGTAAACTGTTAAACTGTCATTGACACAGAAAGACCCGAAGGCAAATAATTAATGATTCCGATGAATACAGTTAATGGACTGTAAATGCTACAAAGTTGTGTTGAATCGCCAAACATCTGACTGCTTTATATCAGAATATACGGCATATATTATTTTCTATACGGTTTTTAATGAACTCGCTGAATGTTTTGATGAACACGCTTTTAAAATATAATACTGCCCAGTAATACTGCAAAACATCCAAACTCACACTCAGAAGTTTCACTTTAAATCTGATTTCCAAGCTGTGAGCTTGTGGACTGCAATGTGCTGCACAGGTCTTTCTGTTGTTATGTCCCATGTAGATAGCACAACATTTCAAGCCCCTCTGCTTTACAGCAGTTCAGGATTTTGCACCCTGCCTATAGGCTTTTTGGTAAAGCTGATACCTCTGATGAAACATCTTCATTATACAGGGGACACTTTAAATCATTAGACTGGCACAGAGCCAGTTCCTGTAAATGAGTTTTATATCATTTTATCCCCGGTGAATGCTTCAATACTGAACTACTCTTTAAGTAAAAAAATATAATAACGATTATTTATTTATTCTCCATTATCACTGAGATTGGACTGCATATCATTTATTCAGTAAACACTGAATTTATTTTTTTCTGGAAACAAAGTTATGACTTCACGTATAGCCGAACAAACTGAACCTTTCACGTTTTCAGCTTTGGGGTTCAGCTTAAATCGAGGATATGGGCGTGGATAATTTAATTCAGAAAGGTTTTGTGCTTCTTTTGTTAGTAGCCTCATTGATCTTGCTAAAGAAGGTTTTCATGTCCTCTCTCTCTCCCCAGTCAGGACGCGCATGACCTGTGGGTTCAGTATTGTTGACTCGGGCCTCGGTGTGGTGGAGGCTGGAAATCGCAGCATCTGCGCGGACGGCCATCCCACGATGAACGGAGCCCCGAGGATCAGTTACAGCACCAAGCAGCTGACCGAGCTGGAGAAGGAGTTTCACTTCAACAAGTACCTGACGCGGGCCAGGCGGGTGGAGGTCGCCGGCGCCCTGCAGCTTAGCGAGACCCAGGTGAAAGTTTGGTTTCAGAACAGACGCATGAAGGAGAAGAAATTACAGAGAGACGGGCTACTCTCCGACCCAAGGCCCGCGGCTCCGCACTCACACGCCGACACTTTGGACACCTGCCCCTTCCACGGACCGACCTAGCCAAAAAAAAAAAAAAAAAAATCAAAACAAACAAACAAACACCTGCCCCTGAACTCCTGAACTGCATCGTGCGTTACACGGCAAGTCTGCAAATGTTTTGATTGGCGTTTGCATCGTTTTCAATCAGGCTTCACCTTTATTTGCTTACAACGACGGATGCTTAACGCAAGAAGCGCAAAGGCAAGTTTCTTCATGCAAGAACGGGCCCAGACGATTTGTCATTCTCTCCGGCTTCAGACTGGTGCTCTGATTTGAATATTAAAATTCAACTCATCCCATTGCGCTCCTATCTACACAATGTAAACGAAGATACAAACTCATATTAATTGCCCATAGAAACTGTGGAAGTCCATTTGCGTATTTTCTTTTTGTGTTTTTTGTGTTTCTTTTTTTTGTTTTTGTTTTTTACTTTTTTTTTTTTGGACAATTTATTCGGCAAACTTGAACACATTTTAACTCGTGCTTCCCAGTTTCTATGTAAAATGTATTATTTCTATTTATTGAAGATCTATTTATGATTATTATTTATTCTGATATTTTTACAGCATTTATTCACATTATGCCATAGCTGCCGTCTCAGACAAATTAAAGTCCACAATTATGTGGAATTGTTTCTGTTTAAGCTGTTTGCTTCTGACGGCTCACATTTGAGGACAGGAGGAGATACACCTGTTGTAGGCAGAGCCCACGCGTTATGTTACCAAATATTTATCAAGCTAATTTAGCTTCGCTTTGAATCCTGCCTTCGTGTCGTGTGTTTTATCCACTCCCACTGTTTCCTTTATCCACGGAACGATTAAAATGCCATGATTGATGGAGAGATTTATTGACGGGCTCGTATTGGAGTATTGATCCGTGGTGATCCATCCATTTGAGGCACAAATATGTGAGCATTTGCATGCATGTGTAACTGCATGTTAATGGAATGTAGAAACGTCGCGATCGGGAGCTGTTGCGTCTTTTATTGCTTCTATATATGCATCAGAAAATGATAATTTAGCTGAAAGACTCATGCGGGAGAAGAGACAATAAAACGGTGCCTGTGCTGTTTTGCAGATCAACCAATAAACTGTGTGGCCCCAGCAGTTCGAGCAGCTAAATATTCCTTCCAGATTCACATCTCATCTCATATAAAGTAAATGATGGTAAACACGGCCCTTAAACACTGTTATGTTTCCGGTATCACACTGCGTTTCTATCATGTTAATGTCTACTTTAATATCAAGATATGGGCCATCAGGCACATTAATTTTGTGTAAGGGAATATTTTTGTTTAGCTTTCAATTAGCGTGTTTGCACTGGATATGGAGGTTACTGGATCCAAAACGGATATTAATCATAACAAAGGAATTAAACTTGAGTGTTGGAGATTAGAAATAAAGTGCTAGGATAAAAAAAAAAAAGATGAAGAAGAAGAGGAGGAGGAGGAGGAAGAAATTGGGTCGGTTTCAAACCTCTGACGAGCGTTCTCGTTTGAATTTGTATTTGTATCATGTAAGTAAAATGCTACTGGTAATACTCATTTAAAGTAATACAATTGCGCCTTTGTAGGGCACAAGAGTAGACATGGAGGCTGCAAGGCCAAGCTAATATATGCAGTTACACCAGAGTTCACCTCTCACCTCCTGACCTTTGCCTTGCCTCGGAACAACGATGACCCGGTCAGCGGCTCTGAGAGAGCAAGATGCACCATTAATTTGGGTGACCTCGAAGTCTGAGCTTTTCTCTTCCTTTCTTTCGTTTTCTCTTCTTCTTTTTTTCAACAAGCAACTCCAAATGCTTTTGTTCTGGTGTGGGGTGTGTGTGTCCACACAACAATATTTCATCGAGCTGAATAGAAGGGCGAGTAGGCCATATGATAATTGTTCATATTATAATTCCATACCAGGCCAGATAATGGATTTTTTTCTCCTACACCTAGAGGTAACCTAATTTTTGCCCCGTCTCTTATTTTAATAAGCCAAAAAAATATGCTACTGGCTCAGTTTATAAACCGGATGAAAGAGTCTTTTCACCCAATAAGTTTTTGGATATAAACTACAGACCTATTTTTAATAGCAAAGTTGAAATATTAGAGTTACTTGAGCATGCTCAACAGTTAATATGATTCCATGTCAGAGCCAGCATAAACAATATTTGGAACAACTATTCATTAGAAGTTTGCAGTTTATATATTTTATGCATATTTGCTTGAAGAATTACAAAAAACCCCTACACACACCTATTTTTCTCCAACCCCCAAACAATATGTTTTTAATGTGCATCTCATTAATGAAAGCCAGAAAAGAAAAGAAGTTTAAAGTTAAAGAAGAGGGGCCAACTTTACAAACATTTAAAAGTTTTCTTTTTCTTTTCTTTTCTCGGAATTGATATGAATGATTTTACATGCAAGCAGGGCCAAAATATGTTGAGCCCAATTTATCTAGAATTTGCATTTAAACAAAACACACACCATTAAGGCTGCCTTTCTCTAAACAAAATAGCACAAATTGGAATGTTTAACAAAACCATCAAATGTGTTTGTCTCGTTAATGCAAAGTGCGCGCACGTGAAGGTCACAGGGATAATGATGGGCACAGCGATGTTGGGATCATGTCAGTTTAAAGCCATCAACTATAAAAATGTCCACTGTTATTACAGCAATGTGTTGTTTATGTTGACCTTTTTAGGAACTCTTATCATCTTATCATGTAGTGACAGGGCTCCATGTAGCAGGTTGTAATGTGCACAGCAGACCCTTGCAGCACGTGTGCACTCTGACTTTTTTTTTTAAATCCAAACTTACTTAATCACATGTTCTTCTGCATAATAGATACACCTAAAACACACAGCGGGCTCAGTAATAAGGAGAGGGGAAAGAAAAGAGGGAAAAACCTAATGTAAATTAGAAAGAAGAGGTAAATGTAGAAAAAAGAGCTGCTTTATTTTGTTTGAACCATCACCTTCATTTCATTGTGTGGCAGCTTCAGTGTTTGCGTCTCAATTGATGAAAGCAGAACTGCATTGTTTGTTCAGACCTGACATTTAGTTCGAAAGCATTTGAGCGTGACTGCTCTGATGAATTTGTACTCTCCTGTAATTCCTTCCTGAAGATGTACGGTTGGTTCGGAAGACTGACAGCTGTGCTGTGCTTAGACACACGTAAACACGTGGCAAGTGGGAAGAAAGTTAAAGCCAAAATTACTCAAATCCAGATATATTGCTGCCACAGGTAGCACCAGCATCATCATCATCATCTTGGAGCAAGCTTTCCTCACCTTCATTTTTTTCCTCTTTAAATACAGTGGTTATTTCTCATGATGAAAATCAATCTAAAATCAGTTTTATTCTTCTCATTAATTCAGCAAGAAAGCTATTCATATTTAAAATAAGTATAATCATTTGTTTAATGAATAGTTCCACTTGTTTTGCTAAAGTATTCCTGAACAGAAAACACACAGCTGAGAATAAAGCAAATCCACTGATGTATTAGTGTATAATGAATGAGGCTATTGGCAGTCTCTCGTTTCTTCTCTTCTCTATTGTAAGCTGGCTGGTGTGGGCAGCTGTTACAATCCTCCCGAGGAACACTGAGGCATGAGCAATGTGTGCCTTACAGAATACCTTACACTACTTTTTTAAAATGAACATATATAAGTGGGTTCTTTCTGAGCTTGCACTAATTAATGCTAAGTTAACCTGAAATTAACTTAATGCATAATATGCATGTAATATTTTCACCAAGCTCGAGGGAATAAAATCAATTGATCACGTTAAGCTTTTTCTAACTTTATGTGAAGCACTTACAGAACAGATAGCTTGGTTGTTGTTTTAATTATAGGCCATTTGAATGCTCTCCTCCCTTTAGTTTTTTTTTCTGCTTGTCTGATTTTACTGTTTTTCTTTATTTGCAAAGACTTTCATGCACTATTAGTCTTTTTGATCGGCGTTATTCACATATTTGACTACCAAACTATTTGTACATCAAGAAAAGTAGAAATGAAGCGCACCTGTGTGTGCACGAGCGCGTGCCAATGCATGTTTGGATGTTCTGTGTACAATTACACAAATATGTGTTTGGTTTCCTAGGTGCTGCTAATAATGCGCTCAAAAAAGATACAAAGCACCTATTTGAATAATTGTTCACTCGCATGCGTACACACGCGCACATACAAATCCATACATTCTGACAGAGCGGCGCTGAACAACATGCACACCAGTCCAGTCCTTGCCTCTCCTCTCGTGCTCCACTCCAGGGAGCAGATGTTTGGGGACAGCTTACAGCCTCAGCGAATTTCTGTGTACAAAGCAAACAGCAGCACTCAGCACTTCTGGCTGCAATGGGAAATGTGCTCTTGAAGTGGGGGGAGGGGTGGCCTTTGAGTCACTGTAAGGTATCATGAGGATGGGTGGAGAGGGGCAAAAAGAGTGAGAAGGAGGGTACACGCAGAGGTGAAACTGTGTCAAGGTTACAAGTGGCTTGCATAGGAAAGTCCCCCCAATTTCCCGAGACATGTGCTGCTGTGTGTCGAAGCAGTGCAGGGCAGCATCCTGGCTGGTATACTTAGTACCCCTGTGTGACATCATCAGGAAAATCAAGCTACATATCTGATTGTGTCTACATGACCTCTCCAGTGCAGTTCTGTCTGCTCACTAGTTTGGATTGCCCTTTGAAAAGTTGCAGACAAGCATAAAATGGAGGGAAAAAGGGGGGAAACAATGTAGTAAGTCGCCGCAAATATTGCTGATATTGCATCTAAGACATCAGCTACAACATGGGACCAGTTCTGCTAATGATGCCACCGATATAATGCATTGATTTAAAGGTGCTGGTCCTGTGGCAGTATGCTACCCGTGCTCTCTTTTGTTTGCCTTCTATAGAAAAGTAGCATTTTATATTTATTTCAAAAGATCACTAAACGTAAGTTCTCGAGATCGCTTATGAAAATGACAGTATTATTTTGCACTTAAATAAATATTTTGTGCCCTTTTCATCCATTCCAAAATATTTACAGTGCAGCTTTACCGCATATGCTCGTCAATATGCTGCACACAATTAGCTCAAACACACACACACAAGCATACACTTTTACTTGTGCATGCGAGAAGACACATTTTGACCTCTCATCAGTGTATTATAATCCCTAAACAAACCATCATAAATGAGCCCTGCCATGCTTATTTGTCTGAGCGAAAGTAACCCCCCACCACACCCTCCTCTTCTGCCCTTGGGGTGAGGTTGCCATAGTGACAGATTCATAGACATATGGAGAGAGAGGAGAAGAGGAGCTTGGCTGAAGGGGTGGGGCTGAAGGGGTGAGGTGGAGAGAAGACAGAGGAGAAGGGGATGGGTACCAGTTTGAGGACGCTGGCGCTCTGTCTTTCAGATGTGTCTTTGTGTTTCATCTGTCAATCAGCCATCCGTGGCAGTTTGTGCTCGGCGAGGGAGCAGTTCATGAACTTTTACTCTGCCAGACGCCATCTTGGCTGTATTTCACAGGGGGCGGGATTGATTTTCAAGCATCTTCACCCCCCCCCCCCCCCAAAAAAAAAGAAGAAAGAAAGAAAACATGATAGGCTACGTGTGGAGGCAGCAAAATGTGCATTATTAAATTGACTTGCAAATTTGTGTCCGCATATTGCAGTCTCTTGTCGTTTTGTTCCTTATGCTAATGACTAATGAGCATTAGGGAGACAAACATACAGATGTTTTTGCATCTCACTAATTAGATTTGGATGATGTTTTCGGCTAACCTGAGGACAGCTTGACAATGGACAAGGAAAGGGAGAAGAAAGGGAACTAAAAAAGAGAGAGTGAAAGGAAAGGGGTGTAGGTTTGCAGCGGCCATCAGGGCTGGCCTTGGTGCTGTAAAACCATATTTTTTCATCAGACATTTTATGCAAAAGGGAAAGACCAGGTGCTCAATCAAACCTCACGCCCACTGTTTTATTTTTCATCTTCACCCCTCCCAGTGCTTCTCTGCACAAACCTTCTGTGTGCCTTCCCTCTACCCTCACACCATTCTTCTCTTCCTCTTCCCTCTCTGTGTCATTCGTCTTCCATTCTGCCCCTCTGCTGCCTGCTCTCCAACTGATACGAGAGAGTGACCCTTGGGCCCTCAGGGGTCAAGTGATACAAGGTCATTGGCAGGTCATCTCTGCTGACTGGCTGACCTCTAAAAGGACTTCTGGAAGGAGCCAATCGGATCTTGCTCCTTCCCCCCTAAGGCGGATCCCCCTCCCCAGCTCTTTGGCAGCCTGTGTCACATGACCAGTGTGAGGCGTCAGAGGGAGGATGATTAATGATGCTTTTAGTACCTGTTTAGAATGAAGCTGTCCACACCGCACTGTAATTACCCACTCCCAGGCGGCAGCTGCCCAACGTAATTGCTTTTTGTTTGTTGACCTGGTTTATTGAGGAAAAAGATGGCTTTGGCTGGGTAAGATGGTGCTATGTACAGTATACAGAGGTGACAATAATATGTATGTCAAAATTTTTTGGTGTCATTGCATGGTAGAGATTTATGTAAGCCAGGAGAGAGAGGACGTGTACCTCAGTTGTGAGCAGGAGGAGATACAAATGTGGCAGGATACAAAGTCACTTTAGACTGGTTTTGTACCACAAATGCACTTCTTAACACAAAATAAAAGTGGAACGGTATTTAGCCACAAAATGTCAACAACAGATCTACAACCTTTGCACAGAACTCCAAAGACAGCCACAGACCTCCTGTGCAAGGTTACCGCATGCAACACTAAAATACACACATGTTTGGCATGCACAGTCACCGAGGAGTATGTTCTGTCATGCATAATTTATGACAACATCTCAAAGGTGAAAAATTAAAGCTAAGTTCAGAAGGTCAGTGGAATATTGCACCTAGAGGTCCCCCCCTGCCCTCCCTTTCCCTCCCATTTCTTGTTTGGCTACATGCCTAAAGCAAATATGAAAATTTCAGTACCTGCGGCGCAGTGCCACGAGGACAGTGACAATGAAACTCAGATAAACAGCCCCTCGTTTGACCTATGGAGAGCATAAATTTACCACCCATAAATCCCTGAGAGTTTCAGCTCTGTTTGGCGCATTTGCAGTGCCTCTCTACCCAGACTGAGAGAGGCAAGTGTCGGGTATCTGTGCTTCTGTATGAGCAGCTTTCATCCTGCTCCTGGTTCTCACATAACTCAGTCCTGCAGCCTTTATCACCGCCTCATAAATAACGAGGCTATCGCCTGATAATGTCCGCTTAATGCTTAGTCAATAAAGCCCACAGTAAGAGGGGCCTTTTTTAGCCTCTCTCTTGTACATAAATATAAACAGTGCAGTAGATTGATGTGATGGGCAGGCTCTTTCTGCACTGGGACAAAAAAGAGGCAACGTGTGGGCCCGGGAGCTGAAGGTGGGCTGTGGGGCTGCAGGTGTTTAGAGGAGATAGTGAGCTGTAATGAGGGGGCTGCAAGAGAAAGGCTGAGTGGATAGCCTTGACTGATCACCTGTGAAAGGCACATGCACACATATACACACAAATGACAGCACGCAGACACTAATGCACAAAGCCACATGTGCACATCGGCACAGTCATTCACACACCAACACACACTCTAATGCCATCATTAGTTAACCCATTGATGTCGATGCCTGGTGCACAAAAAGCTCATCCTCCCTATTTGAAGGGCATTAGACCATTATGATAAAGAGACCTGGTGAAGTGTTTTTGTATCTTGTTAGCATCTTTTCCTAATCTATTGGCAAATTTGGAAAAGCAACCATATGCCCCTGCCACAAAATTACATCCACGGTTGTACGTTTCATTGTCTTGTGTGCACTTTGCACGGACATTTATCGACCATTCGCACTAGTCATCAGACCATCCAATTCCAGTGCGGCGCCAGAGGCAGCTGTAGCCAGTGTTATGACTAAAATGGGATCAGACTGAGCCCTGGGGAGACAGAAGAGACTGACAGGGATGTTCCTAGGTTGAACGAGGGGGCTGATTGTGATCCATGAGCTAGTCAGTGTAGCAGCACCTGGGCTTGGAGTAGCAGCGTACAGAGACACAGGGTGGGTTCAAACTGAGAGGGATGATACCATCAGCTCATATTGACATGCTTGGTGAGGTGTAGTTGGTGGTTTAAATTTTTAGACAGCTTTTTTACAAGCAAGGGTTGTAGCCAGCATTAGAAAATACAAATGTAACCCTTCAAACCAGGAATGTGAATTTTATGGAAGGAATAGTTATGTAGATTTCTTTTTCACAGCTTATCTTTTAAATATTAAAGGCAGCTTTCCAAATCTTTATTCATATAAACTATACCTTTCAGACACATTCATATGCAGTTAAGCTTCAAGACTCCATGAAAGCAAACAAGTCGAGAATAAATCAAATCTGAAAACAAACAAGTGTTGTGATCTCACTTGCTTTATTTATATTTATTTCAGTGTGTTTTATAATTGAATTATGTGTATGACTGTGTTTTCATGGTTTGAGAAGTGTGTGCAAGTTAAGGACACTGGGAAATATTGATGTTATGGTGTAGTCTAATAATGGCATCTTCTTCTGGAATTTTCCAGAATTGAAAGAAGTTGAGATAAATAGTACAAAGAGGTCTTGTGTCTTTCTGGCACAGTGTGCAGCTCTGTCTACAGCCTCACTGTGTTTGTGTAAATAAAGATGGCTGAAAAGCGGGATTCAGCTTACTGGGAACTTATTTCCACAATAAAAGAGACATTTGACTTCCACTCCTTATTTTCTGCTCTTTGACAGTGTAGTACGGGATCATAGCTATGAATAAAAATACATAAAAGGAAGAAAAAGAAACTATTCAGACAACATGACCCTGGCAAGTGATAACAAAGGAGCTTTTTCTCAAGCCATAGTTAGGTTTACCTCAAACTAAACCTTGTGGGACATAAACACCTCAGAATGCAGACTCAAAGGACTGCCACTTTGAGCCAATGATTGATTTGCCAGATAATGCAGGTCAAATTTCAGTTAGAACTTTAGGGCCTCACACAGCAACTTAAGCAAGCTGAGTCATTCTCCAAACCCAAAGGAGTAAACATCACATAAGAAAAACCTGTTTATCCCCAAACTGTAGGACTTTTATTGCTTCCCAAAACAAGCTGTAAAATGCACAAAATCAAGCAGAGATCTGTGTTTCATCCACACCTCATACGAAACAAAAACAGCAAAACAACAAGGTAGCCTACACTCTAGGAATCACTATTCAAGAGAAAATAATGAACTCATAATTTATGCATAACATGTAAGGCTATGTAAAGCAAATTAATGACCGACCATCCAACCTTGAAGTTGCTGGAAGGACCATTTCCTCACTACAGGGATGAAGCTGCTCTCAGTGTAGCTCCCCTCTTAATATGCTAGGGAGTTATCGGCACCACAACAGCTATTTTTCTACAGAAGCCAAAGAGATGGGATTATTACAGATGAGTTTGTCTGACTCTGGGTAAGTAATACAATAAGCCCATTTGATAAAATGTTGTATGTACTTAAATGCATTACATCCAGCGTGTTTGGAAAAGCATCACTGTCATCTACCGCTCACACTGGACCTCATTTGTCAATATTTGCTTCAGCGAGCATTGCTGGGGTACTCTGAAAAGCTTGAACAAAACAATGAAGCTGACATGCAAAGCTTCAGTCTGCTGCCAGTATTATTATGTTCTCATCATGCATTCTGCAAGAAAATGGGCAATGGCTTGACTAAAATTTGTACTTCTGAGCTTTTAAAGCTTACCAAAGACACACAGGGGCATGCAAACTCATGCACATGCAGTCAAAAACCACAGAAACCTTTTAGTGCTAAAAGGCAAAGCAGAATTCAAACTACACATTCAAATATCTTTACTCCCATTTAATTTGAAGTTACTACATAGGAGGCAGCCATCTAATGACTTAAGCTCCTTGTATTTACAATTTCCACACAACCTCGGGCCACAGATTTGCTGCCTCCCATGTGCTGCACTAATGTAGGAGGTAGTCGCCCAAAGGATGACATGGGGCACGGCCCAGATTTTGGAGAAAGGTTAGCTTGGAGGTGCCCACAACTAGGGAAGGCACTGCTCTGAACACTGCGGCAAATGAATCTCCTGGGTAATGGAGACAAAACTATCACAAAATTAGGAGAGACATTAACTGGGGTATCAATAAATAAACCTCTAATTAGGAAAAAAGAAGCAGAGCGAAGCAGGAGCAGCAGCACGGGGGGAGAATATCAATGGGATGTTCACATCTGTATGCAGGCACAGCTCTCTGACGAGGGGCTGGGCCTCACAGGGGCTTCACCAATGGCACTGGCTCACCCATCCATTCCCATCTTGCCCTGGTGTAGAGCGTGCCCACTCTTTGACTGTGCAGTGAACCCAGTGTGCAACCTCCCCTCCTTCCAAGGCTTCCTCCAGGTGCTCCAGTGTTTCCACATTCTCTTCTCTTCTCTTCTCTTCTCTTCTCTTCTCTTCTCTTCTCTTCTCTTCTCTTCTCTTCTCTTCTCTTCTCTTCTCTTCTCTTCTCTTCTCTTCTCTTTAACCAGCTTATCTGCACAGTGCCCTGAGTGTGCTGCTGTGCTCTGTGACTTCACCATGATTGATTGTGGTGGGGGTCCTCCACTCCCTTGGTGAGAGTGAAAATGGAGGAGCGAAAACAGGAGAAAGCAAAGAAGCCTGGAGAGAGCCAGTGATGGGTAAAGTGAAACAGAAGCACTATTTGTGTACGCATGTATGTACATATGTGGGCCTATATATATAAATATTCATTAGGTGTGTAAAATGTGTTCTTGTTGGAAAGAATGAAGGTTAACTAAGTCTGTTCAGGCCTGGAGTCAGCATGCAGGTATTTATCCAGTTATAAGGCTAAAGACTAGTGATGTTTGGTGAGCACAGTGATGTGCAAGTGCTGCCTAGGTGTTGTGGAGGCTGGGGGTGCGTGGCGCTGACCGCTCCCTGTCTCTCTCCCCCTCTGTTCCCTGGAGGGTAATAAAGACTGATGACACTGATGCTGTGCCATCCGGCTCCACAGTCTCCACTGCACAACCATTTGCGCCATCATTTATCCCGCTCCCCCCTCCCCGTTCTAATTCTGCTTTAATAACCGCCAGCTCCATTCATCAGCGTATTGACAGGCATGACAGGCAGTGCGGCACACACTAACTCCCTGCCCTTTACTCGCTCACAGCCAGGGTCAGTGTGAGGTCACACAGTCAATAATCACAACACACCTCACTGTCACCTTGGAGCGACTACATGCCCTGCATATCTATTCTCATGTATGCCCAAACTGCTCGTTGACTTTACTGCCTCGTAACCAGCACTGTGCACAGTCGCTAAGGTAGAAGTTGTGGCCAGAGGTAAAGCAGTAGTGTAAGAAACATGCAAGGTAGAGGAAGAGGTGATTCTGCTGAAGAGTGTGGACCCAAAGAACCTGCTGTTTAAATGAGTTGGGTAATAAGTGAGTTTGGACCATCCCCAAATCCAAAAGTATTCTTATTCTTACTCTGTCATACAGTCTGACATACAGAAGATCATATCCACTCTTTGCTCCCTCTACTTTTTTTTTTTTTTTTTTTTTTTTTGAAGGGGATGGGCTTTTTGGGTGTGGTGGCGGGGGGTAATTGTGGGCAGTCATTTGTTACAGGTGCAGAGCCTCCTTGTCTCTCCTTGGGCATTCACCTCTTCATATGCAAAACATGTCCTGCTGTCCTCCAACTCCAGCACAGTTTGCCGCCGTGACACATTTTTTCTTCATTTCAGCTTGACAGTGACATTTATGTTCATTTGCTCTGTGCAATTGTGAAGCATCTGGAGAGGCTGTATCCCTTTTTTCCCCTCCTCTCTCACCTCTTTCCTTTTTTTCTGTCCTGACAAAAATATTAATACACATTTGCATGCCACAGTGACTAAGCCCTTGATGAACAGTTGGATTTTTGGGAACACACAGAGGAAAAACTCCTCTGCAATTACACATGGCAAGAAGAATAAGGACTGCAATGGAGTCTACTGTTTTTAGATAGATTACATAGAGCAAGTCAGGATATAGCCAAGATCACTGGTACTGGGAACCTACGCCAGTCCATGAATCTTGTGATGCTGCTGAGTATGGTGGTGCTGGGAGTTGTGGTGCACTGGGGAGCTGAACATGCTGCACACAGAGCTGGGCCAGGTGGCACCCACCCTTCTTCCTGCTCCATGGTCACATGATTAATCCCCGCTCTCTCACAATTCCTATTATTTTCCCTGATCCTTCCTGTGTACACAGATGTGCAAATATTACAAAGGGACAAACAAAAGAATTTTAGATTTACTGTGAAACACGTACATACATGTATGCACAGATTTCCCAACCCACCCCAGCCCTTCTTCACCTTTCCTGGACAGGCAGCAGCAGCAGCCAGGGGTGCGGATGCTGAGGGCTCTAATCTGCGGTGCAGGTCCCATCGGCAAGGATCATTGAGCTAATTAATAATGTGGCACAGAGAGGGATGGCAGTCATTAAGGAGCCATGGCTGTGT
>NC_137939.1:1510000-1512905 GCF_963969265.1 Rhamphochromis sp. 'chilingali' | reverse complement strand
ATGTTCAATTCATCCACCCAGTGGCAATATCTAGGATTGCATGCAATAATGAAAACAAAGCCAGAAAAAACTCTACAACTATGGACTTAAATGGTGAAACTAGAAGGACTCCCAGATAAGAGAATGCAGAGTAAGCAGGTTTATTTTTCCCCAGATGGTAGTGGAGCAAAATAAATTAAATATGATGCAGACAGACGAAACAACAGGAGGCCTTTAAACCCACACAGCTCTAACACAGTGCCCTGGTGTTTGCTTATTTCATAGTGCCTCCTTGCCCTCTACTTTGTCACTGCCAGAATAAATCAAAAGCCTTTTACAATTCATCCCATCAAGGGACATACTGACATTTGTCTCACCCCTTCCTAATATGCTATAATCTACTGAGATTACGCCACGTGGCGTCATGCTGAGTGGTGTAGCTACACTGCTGTTTCACACATGTGTACATGTACCGTATGTGTTTATGTGTGAGTGTGATTGCAGATAAAACTGGATGAAAATTCTTAATAAATCAATGCAGATATCCAGTATTTATGCTTAGGAATTTACTACTAATTAATTGAACCTAATTTTACTCAAATGTGTCAAACTGCTTCCACTTTTACTCCATGTAGCCAGAAACAAAGACGCCTCACTGGCTTTGACCCCTGCTCTCTCCGACTCCCTGACATGTTTTTGTGTCGAATGAGGAGAAGGTAATAAAAGTGTTATGGTGGCAGATATGGGGCACTCAGTTCACCCCGAGGTTCAGTTCAATAGACCATTAGAACTGACCAGCTGGCTCCTAAGCACGCACAGCACATGAGGGATAACATCAGATCAGTACATCCATCACTGTCACAGAGTCGTTCTGGCCGAGCAAATACGTGATATCTACGCTTCACGTGTTCATGTTTACATATACATTTTGTTGCAATATATTTAAAGTTGCTTATATTACTGTAGTAGTAGCTTCTTTTTCAGCTGGACTGTTGCATTAAAATTTACAGCAAACGGGGCCTAGCTGCTGAAAATAGCCACACACGTACACACAGACAGCAGGCACTCCTAGGAATCAGTCCAGCTGGTTAGTGAGGAGGTGACGGGGTGGAGAGGTCATGCTAATGAGTGAGGGGGGGCTAATTATTAACTGCCACTCTCAACAACAGCTGCTGAATGAACACGTACATTTGTACGTTGCGTCTCGTCACGTGCAAACACACTGAGACACAGTGAGGAAAACGTCAGAGCAGATTTATGAAGCTGGATTGATTTTGCTTTTTCCTATACAGGACGGCCACATAGACAATTGATTGGAAGGGCCCTGGGGACGGGCAGCTCAATGTGGAGTCATTGAGATGCAAACCTTTGCGGCTCACATTCACATACACACACCGACACACTGGGAATGTTTAATCACAAAAATAGTCCGGCTTTGTTATGTGGGAGCACTCGTGTGAAAGCTGTGAGGAAATCCGAGCTGTAAGAAGACACTTTTTATCCTCAAAATGTTCGTTTTAGGTAATGCGGTCATACAAAAGGTTTAGCAGGAACAAAGAAGCCTGAACACATGCAAACAAAAAAGTCTGAAAGGCTCACGTGCGCGCGCACACACACAGACACAAACACACAACTGCAGGCTTTAATTGGGCGATTTTAATTACCTTAAATGGGAGCTTTGTTTAACATTGGCGTCAAATTGATTGGATACGGTCTGTGTTATCGTGTGAGTGTGCGCGTGTGTGTGACTTCCTGTCCTGCCTCTGCCCTGGCCTCGGTGGTCCCAGCTGGCGTGTGGGGGGGACGTAGAGGCAGTAGCGTTAAGGGAATTAGGGATGCAAATATCCCTGTCAGGGCTGGCTGCTCCCCAGGGCTGCAGATGAGTTACACTGATTTGGTTTACACTGAGTGCGTGCGGATCCACCTGCCTCTTCTCGACACACTCGTGAACACGCTCCTGCTCTGAAGAGCTGGCCGAGGCACCTTTCATAACGGCCCACTCAGACGCTTGAAATGAGAGTCAGCGAGTCTGAGCGAGACTGTTGTTGTAAGTGCACACACAGGCCAGTATCTCCATCTTAATGCGACTCTGCTCTCAGTCAGAGACACAAAACAAACTGACAGACTTCAAAGCAGCTTTGGTACGAAGGAGGAAAGTGAGCAGGCGTTTTATTTTTGGAAGCCATACTCTGCCTACTGCACCACAACAAGAGGACAGATGGTAAGGCAACACAAATGTACATCGATACGCAAAAAAGCCCCCTTTTTTAGTTTTTTTTGTCCCGTTGAGTGTGGTCAGGTCAAAGCTTGTTAAAATTAATTTCTGCCCTTTGATTTGTCAGATTTGTTCAGGAGCCACGTTCCTGACCCTTAAAAGCAGCAAAGCCAGATGTTTACACGGTCCTCAGGGCTTCAAGTGGTTTGGATGGAGACTGCTTTCAGCTGCACACAAATATTCAGTGGGTCTGTAGAGCCGTGTACGTAGGACCGACTCAAAATGAATCGCAGTGCCTGTCTTTACTTCTAATGATAGAGACCGACACTCAGTGCAACAGTGACTCATTTATGGGTTTTCTTTAATAGATTTATAACCGCAGCGGAGGACGAGGAAGGAGCTGGTGGGTGAATCCATTTCAATTTTTTGTCTTTTTGATTATATTTTATGAGAATCACAAAGGTGAAAAACAAAAATGTCGCTAGCTTGAAAAGAAGAGCAGGAGGTAGGAGTGCCGCAGTGATTATTTGACGGGCAGCAGATGCAGTGAGTGAGAAAAGTGAGGAAAAAACTGCCGTCCACTTGGTTTTCTCTCTTGAGTGACTTGACTCCCCTCTCCATTAGAAACAAACAAACTCCCCACAGATACACTAATGGCTCCGTCCTTGCAGGAGTGCTCTGCTATTTTCTGTGTGTGTGTGTGTGAGTGAG
>NC_137939.1:1360000-1507500 GCF_963969265.1 Rhamphochromis sp. 'chilingali' | reverse complement strand
CACTACTTCCTTAAAGCAGCTAGAACATGCCAGGAGCTGTGACAGGAACAATGGGCACTTTTATCTGAGACTTTTCACAAGAGGAAAACATAAACAGAATAAAAATAGATGAGTACTAAGTATTTCTCATCACAAGGCAAAATGCATTAACTCTCCCTCTGCCTTTATCTTCTGCTCTCTGTCTTACACGCACACACACACGCACACGCACACGCACACACACACACGAATGAAAGAATTCTATATTTTAAGTTAAGTTTGAGCACAAGTGCTCCAATTTGATCAATGAGCACTTAAATCTTTAACAACACAAGTCAAACAAAATACACCCCTGCCACTGTCAGCATGGTACATTACAAATGATTTAATGGCATCACTGCAATAACTTACTTGTTTTTAAGTGATAGGCAGTGTGTCTGTGTGTTGTTGTGCAACAGCAAATGAGACAAAAACAAAGTGAGTACTAATATGATTTAGAGGAGGACGGCAGGAAGCAGACAGCACTAATGCAATGGCTCCTGCATTAGGTCTTTAGACGCTAACCACAGAGCACTGAAAACATGCGCACACACCAAATGAGAATAAATGCATAATCATATAAGAACCTATATGCAGAAACATCCCTTTCCTCTGTGAATACTCGCTGTCACATTAAAAAGATGTCCTCTGTCCTCCTGCTGAAACACTGGTACCACAAATATCCTCTCTGCTGTCTGACTTGTGACAGAACACTGCTGCCCGTCAACTCGCATCAGAGTTGAAAAAGAGGAGGAGAAAGCGAGAGATTTGGACAGATGCTTTATTCCTCACTTTCCTTGGGCATTTGTGTTTGTTTGCTTCGTTGCCACCTCCTCAACGGGAGGACTACTGCCCTGAATCCTTCAGTCAGCAAAGCCCGGGGTGTAACCAGCAATCCGACCGCACCCGCATGACATTAACGACTCAGCATTGCCATCACAATGGAGGAACTGATTATGAAAAATAGCCTGCCGCAGCCGAACGGATGAATACGGCAGAGTATAGACAGGAGAGCGTATCTGGAATATGCATGTGTGAGCATGTGCAAGCTTTGCTCTGACACTTTTTCCTGCAGCGCTTTTAAGTTCTCTTGAAGGCTTGTGTGCTCGTTTGGGTTTGTGTGTCTTCCATTTCAGGCTTTGTCGACTTCTCTGTAGGGTTTATTGTTCCTCAGACAGCTGATGAGCACACAAAGAGGAACCATCAACCACACAAACTTGCCCACACACTCATACACAAGAGAATGCCAAACTAAAATTAAATCACACCAGTAGTTAAGGCCGCATTAATGAGCATCCATGTGTCACCGAGTCACGTTAAGTTCCCTTCTGCTGAGTCTTCGTGCTCGGCCAAAATCAAGACCACACAGCATCTTCTAACCTACATTTATATTCCCTATCCCATCCGAAAAGTAAAACTCCCCCAAATCTCTAACCAAACAGATGCCCTGAGGGCTTTAATCTTTAATTCATTTTAGTCTTTATAGCTGGTCTTTTCTAGGGTGATAGATCTGCGATTAGTGGAACGGGGTTGAATCTTCTCATTATCTTTATGCGAGGTTTAATCCGGATGCTTGGTTCTTGTCTTAGGCTGGGTTCTCTGTGGCTGTGCCTACCCCATGCTGGGAAAGGCCACTGCTTTAGGGGCTTACCCTCTCACACACACCTCATTATGGGTGCTGGATGGGACCGGGAGGTGTCATTAGTGGCAGACATCTGAGGTTCAGTGCGTTGGATTACTCTGGCGACCTATGCTGCTCAGTGCCGCTCAGATCGATACATTTCACTGAAAGTAATGTTTATAATTCTCAACTTGCGTGTCAAACTTTCATTTTAATGCTATTAACAAGATATCATATAATACAAGCTGCATTTGGGGGGAATTAACTCTACAAGTCCAGAGCTGCTGTCCGTGGACACGCAAGTCAAGTAATTCTCTAAATCCAATTAGTGTAAAGCGCTTCATCACTCAGTGGTTAAACATGTATGTCCGATTACAGAAAAACAGATGATGCGAACAGTAATCCCAAATCACCTCACAAGATAAACATAAAAGCCAAACCTTGAAATATCCGGATTGTTTTTTCCTCTTTCTTTTGGCGTGTGGGAGGGGTTTACCCCTTTCAAGCACACAGCTGATGGTCTTGGGTTACACATCCTCATTATAGTTCAATGGCATCTTCATTATCTTTACCTGTTACTGTAGGCTCATCTCAAAAGGACAGCGTCTCAGTGCATGTGGTCTGATGTCATGTAAAATGACATGCACAAGACACAAGCACATATTTTACTCGCAGTAGCTCAAAGCTAGCACATAGCTTCCATAACGACAAGGCCTTGACCAAATTAAGGTTCATTTATCAATTCGTAATACGGTACACTACAGGGATCCATCAGGCTCGTGTCTTCAGGACGTGGAAAAGCAGAAGGTGAGACTGTATATAGGAAGAAGAGTGGATATAAGATAAGATAAGATAAGATAAGATAAGATAAGATAAGATAAGATAAGATAAGATAAGATAAGATAAGATAAGATAAGATAAGATAAGATAAGATAAGATAAGATAAGATAAGATAAGATAAGATAAGATAACCTTTATTAGTCCCACACGTGGGAAATTTGTTTTGTCACAGCAGGAAGTGGACAGTGCAAAAGTTATGACGCAAAAATTAGAATACAATAAGAATAAATACAGTACACAGCTGTACAGAATAGAATAAAATAATATACTATATACAGTAGAATAAAATAGAATAAAAATATACAATAAGATAAAAATAGAATACGAATGCTATATACAACTGAGTAAAAATACAACGATGCCAGAAAAGATTATTGCACTTAGTGTTATTGCACATGTGTGGATGTGTGTGTTTGTTCAGTTAAAGTCTTTGTTGTGGAGTCTGACAGCAGTGGGGAGGAAAGACCTGCGAAATCTCTCCGTCCCACACCGTGGGTGCCGCAGTCTCCCACTGAAGGAGCTGCTCAGTGAATGATCCACTGAACATCCATAATCTATCTTCCATGACAGAGCACACGGAGCAGAAACCAATTAGCCAAGTGTCCCATCGGAAATGGAGAAGCAGATACGATAAAGGATGAGCCCACAGCTGCAAGCTACAGGGCAAGTTACAATTAACCTCTCCCTAACACACATACAAGCACAACACACACACACACATTTCCATGAGTATGCACACAAAGCTACCCTACATACTTGCCCATTTCAGTAATAAACCTCTGGCAGGTAAGAAGAGACCGTAATGACCCAAAGCTACACTGCATTCAGTCATTTCAATCTCAGATAGAAATATAGGTCATCGCCTATTACTATTATTTTCCTTCAGGGTGTCTCTTTCTTTCATTTGTCTCACTCCATGAATCACATTATACCCTTTCCATTTTTTTTGTCGCTAATCTCCATCATTACCAGGTTTTCCTGTCATCCTCCTTTTCTCTTTTTATCTCCCTCCTCCCTACCTGGCTGCCTCAGTGTAGGTGTGGCCAGCAACATCACAACAAGGAACAAGGTCACACACAGATGATACAAACAACACAGTAGATACACACACAGGGCTGCTGGGGCAAGGTCAAACATGCTGCGATTTGGGGCCGTGCTGCAGGATGCAGGCTTGTGTAGAGTGAAAGAGAGTGGAGCAAAGATAAAGGTTTGATGATGAGCAGAAAATGACTTCCTTGCATCAAGCGAGATATTACGACCTACTGCACTCCTCTTCTCATCTCACCCGTTCTCTGATGCTATCTGGTACTCCTAGAGGGATGGAAAGAGAAGGAGCAATAGAGAAATGCTCTCGAGTTTGTGTGTGTGTGAATGAATAATGGATGAAAGGTGCAGATTCAAACTCTGTTTTGACCTATTAATCACAAACTCAGTCACCATCGTCACGGCACACCCACAGCAGCAAGAACTTGGAATATATAATGTGTCCCAGCGCTGCCATGGACAATCTGAGCACACGTGTGACCGCGCGGATGCTCGAACGCTACCTGCCCATGCCGCCACCCACTCACTTTCCCCTTACTCCTCATGCACGTTGCCCCCGGTAACAGGGGGATGGGGTGGGGGTGGATAGTGACCATCTGTCAGTGGCCCGGAGATCAATGAAACTAGAGGGGGTGAGGGGGTCGAGGGAGCGAAGGAGTGGTGCGAGGCTAAATAGGTGGCCCACTGTGACCGGAGCCTGGCTCAATATGCGGCCGTTTTATTTACAGACTGAAGGACAACACTCCCACCAGTCCCACTCGCACGGCCTTTATTAACGACTGACCGATTTTGGCAGGCCGGCAGAAAGATGCCGTTTACATACAGTGATGCAGTAGCCAATACATACGCTTGCTGGTGTTAAAATGTGCTGCTAATTTTAGAATACGTTCCCATGCTATCGAGGTTGCTGCAATAGAGATGTAAACATACACAGAGATCAGGGAATAATGGTGCATTAATGTAAATCTAGCACACTGTGGCAGTGGGTCAAATGAGAGGAGGCAACACTGCAGCGTATGTTGACTAATTTATCAACAACACAACAATGTCAGCCCTGGGAATGCTTACTCCAGCTTCTTTGTAGGAGCACACACTGCTTGTACACATGCACATATACACACACGTACAGACACAAATGCATACGGCACAAGATTGATTTGGCACATTTGAACCAAGCTTGTGTAACTGTTTACAGTGTTGTCAACAGGGGGAAATTCACCACTTTCAGATCAAGGGCTGTCACTATTTTATAGTGAAAAGCACTAAAATAAAACACCACAGACACACTCAAATACACATACACAGTGTAGTGTGCTGCAATAGAGACTGGACTCATTTAAAATGCACTGTTGATGCTGGTGCTAGAGCCAGAGCTGGAGGAAAAGGTTTGGGTGTGGAAAGGAGAGAAGAGCAGAGATATTCAGTGTGTAGAGTCACAATGCTTCACCGTTTGTTTCTGTGTTTCAGTTTCCACTAAAACAGTAATTAACCTCACATCTTTGCAGCCAATTGTAAGTGAGAACAAATAACCCAAAGTAACCAAAAAACTGGGACAGAAATCACAGACTCACCCAGTATTTGGCTGAACAGCAGTTGTTCCAGGTCTCCCAAGACTGTAACCACTAACTCTGGATCCACCTTTAAAAAGCTCTTATCGTCCTCACCCTCCATCCCCTTCCTCTCTTTCTTTTCCTCCGCTGACAGAGCCGCAGGTTTGGATTTCTCCCCTAGTTTCTTGCCATTAGTTCCAGTAGTCCCAGCTCCATTGGAGTTTGCTTTGGTTGGGTGATCAGCTGGGTCTGTATCTGCATTCTGGGCTGTCTCAGAGGCCTTGCTAATTGGCTTGACCTCAGCATAAGGTCCCCGTGGTTTGCCAGGTGCAGGGATTCGACTTGGCTTGCCTATATTAGAAGTCACAGAAGGGGAGCAGAAAGACTTTGGCTTCCCCTGAAAGAGAGACTGTTCTGACTTTGAAAGTGTCCGGGACAGTGGTGGTCTCCCACCACCAGCTTGACCTGCCTTACTCTGCCCCGCTTTGTTGGTCACAGTGCCAGGACGGCTCGTGTCATCATTCCACCTGGTAGACTGGTACAGGTGCAGCTTCTTCTCAGCATCGGTGAGCACAGACAAGTTGCTGAGTGAACGCTGTTTGCGAAGCCCGGACTGACTGGGGATTGGAATGGGGATAGATCCGGAGGTGGGCCGGTAGACCTTGAGCTCTGACCCAGAGGGACGCACAGGCCCCTGGGGCAGAGCAGAGGGCTTGGCGGGTGGTTTCCTTGATGCCATGGCCTGGGATGAAGTATCCTGGCAGGGGACAGCAGCAGACCTGAGGTCCAGCTCTCTGGGCTTAGCCGTCATGCTAATGTTAGCCACATTAGCCTCCAGCATCCCTCCTGCAGAGACCCAAGCAACAGCATCAATGATACACTCTGACACAGACACAAGCGAAAAACACTGAAAGACATGGAGGAAGGAAGGGGAAGCCAAAAAACAAGACAAAGACTGTCTGGTCTGCACTCCCTCTTCACTCCAGGGTCAAGACAGCCAGACTCCCCGTAGTGAGAGACTGTGGCTTCACCCCTCTATTGCAAATGATGAGTGGGTTAGCAGAGTGACAGCCTTACTCACTGCTGGTAATCCATGGATCTGCAGATCTGCGTCCAGCGCCTAAATCCACTCCCTCACAGCATGTCTGCAGCTCCCGGAGCCGCACAGATGACAATAGTGCTGCCAGAATAAAGCACAGCACTGACCAGCGTCTCTCTCCGTGTCCCCCTCTGCTCCTCTCTCCCTTGCTCTGCGCTCCCTCCTGTTCGCCAGGCACACAGCAGCCGACTGACAAGAGAAACGGTCGCAGCAGCGACGTCCCCCACCTCCTTTTTTCTCTCCTCCCTCTAACTCGCCTTCACTCTCTGCCTTGCTCACTCTACCCCCGCTGCCTCATTCACCCTCCCTCTCCTTCTTCCTCCCCTTTCCACCCTTCTTTCCTTCTTCTTGTCTCTCTCTCTCCTCCCACTCGCTGATTCACTGCCTCTCTCTCTCTCTCTCAAGCACACGCCGCATACGCTGCGTTATGCTGCACACCAGTGAGTGCAAACACAAGGGCTTGACGACAAATTACCAGCATTTCCCATAAACTCAGCTTTTTGCTGTTCCTGTTTTGTAATAAAAGATTTCTTTTCATGAGGGAGGGATGCTCTGAATGCGAACGCTGAATTCTACTGTCTCCATCCATTTATATTTAGGCCCAGTTATTTAATAACTTCAATGCTTTTGAAGTTATTAAATAATTTTGAATCAAAACATGCCCCACCACCCCAAAGAAACACACACACTGTTCCAACCCCTCAGCAATTATTCATAATCACATTAACTGCTCTATTCATCCATTCATATTTAGATTTCCTTACGTGCCCTGATCACCAGAGGCCCACCCGTGATTAAGCTGATTTAAATTATCTGGGGGGGAAAAGCCATGACTGCAGGATCAGCCAAGGAGACGAGGATATGCATTTGTCAGTGCTTAATACACAACAACACAGGCCACTAAACACGCTTCAATTAGTAGCTAAAAGACCCCAAATGGTCATCATATAGCTAAACGCCCGCTCCCCACCGGCCACATATCACCACACCACTCCATCGCTCTTTCCTCATTTCCCTTTATTCCTTTCCTTGTTTCCAGCATCACCCCCTCCCTGCCTTCTAGTTAAATCAGATGCACACGCAATTAAGTTTTCAGGGTACAGATTCATCACATTCGAAATCCATCCGACGATACCTCAGTGTTTAAAGCGAGCGCACATGAGCCTGCGTGGCTAAAGTGAATGGATGTTGACGTCTTTGTTTTTGTCCGTCTTCCCGTGCGTGTGTGAGTGTGTGCGTGGGCTTTTCTCTATGAGTGTGTCACATCGATGAGACAGGCCCAGAGAAGCCGAAGCTCCGGTCCTGGGCCTTGGGTTGCTCTTGCACGTTTAGCTATGTCACTTGATTGCGGTAGACATGGCATTTCAATCAAAGAAGGACCAAGAAGAGCTTCTTCTTCCTCATCCACCTTATCATTTTATTGTTTAGCAGTTATCATCGTCATGCCTGTCACTGTTCACTTCAAACACCTGCAGAATCTATTCTCCTGATTTCTCGTAACACACAGGACTTGCTTGAGATCTGATAATACAGCACAGTGATGTATTTGTTTTAATTCCCCATTACAGGTAATAATGACAGCAGGTTATAAAACGAACTTCAAGTCCATCATAACCCATTAACAATCAATATAGCTGTTTGCGCCATCATTTATTTTTGCGTTGTAATGCATCCTGTCTGAAAACTGGTTCTCAGAGTGGAGTGTTTAGGGTCTGGGCGTATTACCATTACTGTATGTCGATTTTCTGTAATATGCAGGCAGTAGTGCCTGCAGCTATGACGTTATCAGGCCTCAAACTGCTGGGAGCAGTATTCAAACAAGCAGGCCGTTTTCTGTTACATTTGCATAAATCAGTTGACACTAAACCCGAATGGAAACAAGCAACGTCCTGTTTGCACACTTTCCAAACTCAGTATTAGAGAGGCGCTTTAAATAACGGCTCGTTTTTTATCAGTAACCAAACTGGCGCCAGCCGAACCTAAAAGTGACGATGACAGGCTCTTAGTGTGCGTGCTCGCCCTTAGCCTAAAAACTATTTGGCCTTGAATGTGTGTGTGTGTGTGTAATACAGTAGCTGAGTACATACAAAAATACAGACGCTCTATGGATGTTTTATTGTGAAAAAGCTATAGCCATCAATTAGAGGCAGCAAACTTTAATAAAGGGCCAATGTTGAGGTGGTTATGCCACACTGAAGCCAGAGGTGCCTGGAGACAGTTATGGGGGCTCTGGGGGCAGGTAGCAGGCCAGCAGTGCGAATGAGGAGTGTAATTTAAGGCTAATAGGTGCTGTACGTCAGCTCTTATACCTCCCTGATGAGGGATTAAGGTTAGTGAGTGACCACATACAAGGCAGGTCTGTGGTGTACAGATGCGTGTGGTGCAGATACGCGTCATTGCTCTTGAAAGCATATACATGCAGGTAAAGTGTTGGCAGCACACAGCCACTTGTTTGTTCCAGTGCTGGTCTCTCTGGCTCCACAGTCTAATCACCTTTATATGGCTGATGTAAACATGCTGTATATTCTCTCCCTCTATACACACACACACACACACACACACACACACACACACACACAGTCTGTGCACCCTGACTAACTGACCTGAGCAATCTGGCCCGACATCAAAGACACTGGCAGTTTCAGAGTGTGATGAGTGCCAGTGTTCAGCAGTAGGCTACACATTCAGCACGGAGCAGACTCGTAGTGTGTGTGTGTGTGTGTGTGTGTGTGTGTGTGTGTGTGTGTGTGTGTGTGTGTGTGTGTGTGTGTGGTCGCGTATGTGGAGGCAGGCAGACGGAGGCTGACCACAGTGTCTGAACCCTTGGGAAACTTCTTATGACATCAGGCAAACAGTTTAATTCCAATATAAAGAGACTTTTAAGCAAAGTTAAGCAAAGGCAAGAGAGACAAGTACAAATAACGTGTGAAGAGTGAAAGGATGGTTTGAAAGCAGGGTGAAACAGAAGCAGAAAGAGAGGCAGACAGACACAGACAGAAGGAAACTGGCTCAGTGCTTTGCATGAATATACTTGGCCTAGCATCTCTAAACAGATCCGCCACTACTCTGATGGAGGAGTCATGTGAAGCAGCCAGTAGGACACGCTTACTCACAGACACTGTGTACCACATTATATTCATGTTTACAAACTTGCACAACATTTCCACCTTTAAAGGAAAAATACTGCGAAGAGGAAAGATCTGCAGATCTAGGTGCAACTGCATGTAACGCGGACCCCTAAACTTGTAGAGGAACAGTTCCCATTCAGGCTAAGCAGATGGCATGTGTTCTCACTTCTCACGCACTCCCTCTAGGTTCCTCTTGTTTTGAGTTTGTTTTCACGAGTAAAAATAAAAGTTGCTATGAAGATGAGGCATGCAACAACGGAGTGAGGACGTGAGAAGAAAATGACGAAGTGTGATTGAGAATAGAAGATGCAGAAAAACGGAGCAAGTCAAAACAAGGGGAGACCCGAGAGCATCAAAGAAGCCTAGCAGATGATATTAGTGGGGGAAAAGTAAAAAAGAAAAACAGTCAAGTTATAGCCCAGAAAGCAAGTCAATGAAGAAAGTGAGAAGAGGAGGAAGAGGACGGGTGAGGAAGGATCTCTGTGTGTTTGCCAGAGAAGCAAAGGAAGTCTGTAAGACAGAGAGGGGATATCCTGCTTCGCTGCCTCGCCACTCCTGCTACATTTGCTTTTGTCCGCTAACACACCAACGCGTGGGGTCCACAGGACACACAGAAGAATACCAGACCATGACACACTTCTCCACGAGGGACAGCTCATACTCACACACATGCTGGTACAGCGCAAACACAATGACATGGCTATTAATGTCCTGTTTACACACAAAACACTGAAACGGCAATCTGACTGATACATACAGTGTGTGGCTTCCTAGCGGAATTGCGTGAATGAGGGAGCGAGTTGTTCACAATGACACCTCTTTAGTGGTCTTATCGAGCGCTGATGATGCACAGCATGAGTCACTGGCCTGAGCATTTGGGAAATTCAGCTATCAGTGACAATAATGTGAGTGCATCAGTCAGCTAATCCAGCGAAAACACCACCAGAGCGAATGCCAGACGTTGGTCAAATCTCCCGCTAAACCAACTAAAATGCAGGGAATATTTGCAGGATGTGAAAAGGGAGAATTTGTGTGTTTTAAAAGGTATAACTCTTTGTAGACGCTCCCTCATACATGCCCCAATGTTGACATTATCAGCACATTTCCCAGGAGTATCCCATAATGATCTGCTCCTGAGTGTGGTTGCCTAGCTACAGCGTGGTGTGCAAGCAATAGTGGATCATCATGCGTATAAATGTAGACGAACAGTAGTATTTGCCAAAAATAAATAAATAACATTAATTTGAAACCTCCTAAAGCTACAGTGTGTGTTTATATGCTGGTATGTGCGTGTTTTTTGATTCCCCGTGGGTTATTAATTAGATGTACTTGTGACTTCATTCCTGTGTCCGTGGGCGTGTGCTCCAACATAGACAGGTTACACGCATGAGTGACTTAACTTGACTCCCTGGGCTAGGAGTCACCCCACAGGTCAAGAAGCATCTTGCGTATGCACTCATTCACCCGTTCCTCAATTCACTCTTCTCCCTCCATTCTCTCCTCCTTCATCTCCAGCTCTGTAATGCAGCTGTGCATTATTGTGTTCCCTCTTCATTGTGAGGAAATGACCCTGGGAGGGAGCAGACAACAGGAGGTGGCTACTCTGACATAAACTGAAGACTGGGTTGTTTTTCTGGATTTTAAAAATATTGGAAATATCACTTGACTGAATGCGACCAGTTATTTTGTTGCTATTGGCAACGGTAACTCAAAACACATGCCTTTGACCTGCAGTGGCTCTCAGGGATCAGTCCTTGGCTTCTTATCTGCTGACCTCTACATGCTTCCCTTAAAAACCCTAACTCCATATAACCCGTTGCTACTGATTCTGAGTCAAACTCTTGGGCACATTTCACTGAGACCATTTCTGGTGAGGTTTTAGTGAACAGTAGACGGGTCTATTGAAGGCCCTACGCCAGGTGCTCGATTCCTATTTTTAAAGGAAATGATTTTCATATCCTGTTCATGTAAGACAGATGATGTTCATTTTGATTTTTTGAAGATGTAGCATTGCATCATGTATTAACTGACTATTACAAGTTTACCAGTCATGTAATAGCAAGAAAAAAAACAACATTTTATTATTTTATCATCTTAAAATCACAACCAGACTTAAGTCCATCCATCCATTCGCTTCCGCTTATCCTTTTCAGGGTCGCGGGGGGCGCTGGAGCCTATCCCAGCTGTCATAGGGCGAGAGGCGGGGTACATCCTGGACAGGTCGCCAGTCTGTTGCAGGGCTAACACACAGGGACAGACAACCATTCACACTCACATTCACTCGCACATTCACATCTAGTGGCAATTTGGATTATCCAATTAACCTATCCCCACAAGCTGCATGTCTTTGGACGGTGGGAGGAAGCCGGAGTACCCGGAGAGAACCCACGCAAACACGGGGAGAACATGCAAACTCCACACAGAAAGACCCCGGCCTGATGGTGGAATTGAACTCAGGATCTTCTTGCTGTGCGGCAACAGTGCTCACCACCGTGCCACCGTGCACGACTTAAGTCCTCTTTGACAAAATGGTTTATCTCTGGTAAAACGGAATATTGTAATAGATGGCATCCTTAAAAGACAGTTCACACCAAAAGGACCATATTACTGTAGTTCTTATGTCTCTACATTTGTTGCCCTAAGTCACTAAATTCATTTTAAGATTTTTATGACTTACTTACAAAACCATACATGGAGCTTTCCCTAATTATATTAACCTCCTGGGACCTGCGTCCACATATGTGGACATCACATTTTGGGTTATTCAGACCAAAATACTAAATTTTGTTCTACAAGGGCCTGATATCCACTTACAAGGACATTATACTGCTACTGTTCTATCAAAATTTTAAATGAATATCCTCATATGTGGCTCTTATTTTTTTTAAAAAAAACAAAAATAAGGTAAAAAAAAATCTGGTAATTCTTTGTTTTTACATTCATCGGGCCCCAATGTGCCCAAATATCAAAGAGAAATTAAAAATGCTGCCGAGGAAGAGTTCGGGTCTTAGGAGGCTAATGCTATGCTAAAGCAATTTAACACTTTAAGACCTCTTAGATCAATGGGAACTGTATGGTAGTGGTGCGTAGTGCGAAGTCAAAACAAGGAGATGTGGCATTTAGTCTTCAGCGTAGCGTCTTAACCCTCTCCAGGCAGGCGTTGCCGATTTGCAACAGTTAAAAACTAACAACCTGATCACCCCACATACATATTTTATGAGATTTTTTTATTCAGAAGTACCACTGCAGGACTTGGTTGTGCATTAGCAACAAAAAGTTTAATTTGAGCCTGAGAGGGATAAATCAACTGCCTATTGCACAACAACTACTCCAAGAGATATGTTGAAACTGGAGGCTTTTATCATTATACCCCAACAGTGAACAACAGACATCTTGAAAGTTCAAGGTTTGGGTCAAATATAAAGTAAGGCATGACATTAAACCATAAATAGTGATTGCTGCCTCACTGCAGGCGATGAGCACGGAGATAATCTAGTCCATTCTTATGTCTGATCATCTTCCTAAAGCTACTAAACCACTCATCACTATCCAACGCCAACTCGGCATATGTCTCCCCGATTAGATTGGCCAAAGAGGATTACGCACTGTCTAGTAGATGCAGTCAGGTTTACCAAAATGCTATTCGCTTGACTGTCCAGGGGCATTAAAGGCATGGCAAGCATGACATCTATAAACAGTAAGTTGATTTCAAACCTTCATTACTAAAGATTTCCCTGTTTCTAGCTTAAAATGAAAGGCACTGAGGGGTTTTTAACATCTACTTTGCTAAATGAGATAATCCCAAACTGAGGTAAAAAAGAAACACGCTGACCTGCAGGAGGGTAAATAAAGATATACCATAGGGCTGTGCGATATGACCAGAATCTCATATCCCGATATAAGACATCTATCGTCCGATAACGATATAAATCACAAAAATGCAACATTTTCTGTAAATTCTGTGAATCTCGGGCAGCTCGACTTGCGTGAAGTGTTTCCAGCTGGGCGTCCTGTAGCTGGAGTCGAGTGTTTTAACCGATGCATGAAACGATACATTTTTAGACATAAGTTAGGGCTGCTCAATTAATCAAATTTTAATCACGATTACGATCTGGGCTTTCAACGATCATTAAAAATGACTGAGCCGATTATTAGCCCCTCCCTCATGCTTTACTCTCGCCCTGCTCCGTGTGGCAAATCGAGCGCACCTCTCTGCATTTCGAACATACGTCACAACAATGAAGAGGACCCGAGGGAAGCTCGGAAAGCTCAGCAGAAGTTATTTGGAGAGGAGAGTGACGGCCGTTGGTTAAAAAGAGGTAAAAAAAAACTTCAGTGGTTGGAAACATTATGGGTTCAGTCAGACGTGGATCAAGTAGACACAGTGTGTAAACTTTGCTACGGTGTCGTAGCTGCACCACAGAGCAACACTGCAAAGTTCACTAAACATAGATGTTGACATTTTTCATTGATTTCTTATATTGCAAACATTTGCACTGTTATCAGTATTTGCACACTGTTTTATATTATTTTTTAAAGTCATTATTCAACACATTGTTAACCCTTTAAAGCCGGTCAGAGCAGCACGCTCCGTTTTGTGTGACTATTTTTAAATCCCTGTAGAACCTGAACCGTGTAAGCTAGCAATAATTTGTTTTGCATATGAAACCAGAGGAGTTGTACTTACAGCTTATGTCATCAGCTTGTCCTCGGTCACGGTTTCCTTCCCCATAAAGCTTTGCAAAAATTGCATAAAAGGCGCTTGCAGCAACAAAAACATAATACTCCAGAAACACGCTTTGGCGATCCGATCAGCTGTTCGTAACACGTCCCACATTGACACAGACGTCACCCTAACTATGCATGTCCGCCATTTCCTGCCCGAAACCGGAAGTGACGTCATTTCGCGGAAAATGTAGTTTTTTACTTGTAGACCTTAAAAGCCTATACTGGTGTTTTTATAAGTCATGTTTGACTTTTCTGAATAGTTTCTGGGATGCTTAAAACTCGAGTTGCACTGCTGGAAATAGTTTATTTTGATGCACATGCTGTTTTCTTTGCAAATTTGCATCATAGGATTGTTTTTTGTTTTTCCCTGCAGTATATAAAAATTGCTGTATCTCCAAAATAAAACTATGAAGACACTCAAAATAAATTTCCTGTTGTTGTAAACTATTTTTTGCAACTTTTTTGTATTTAAAGTTTTGAGGGATAAGCCTCTTAAATTTCTCCAAGTAGAAATATATGTAAAAAAACCAAAAATGATTTTCAATTTTTTTGTAGTTTATTGCACTTTTTTGCAATTAATGTAATTACTATGGACTTAATGCATACATATTTTTAAAATATGGGCTATAACAGTTGTATTGATGTATAGCAACTTGAAATGCTCCCACAAATGGCACTACAGCATGTAAACATATAATATAAGCTCTGGCGGACTTGGTTCTATGGTAGGTCTTAAAGGGTTAAATAAATATCGTCAAATAATCGAGATCTCAATTTCAGTGAAAATAATTGTGATTATCATTTTTGCCATAATCGAGCAGCCCTAACATAAGTTGTAACGGCCGCCGTTTTCTTTGTGAGTATTTATTACTGCTGCGGGGAAAAGCCTGTTCTAACGTTTGAGTCTAAGGTTTATTTTTTTGCTTCTCATCCGTAAATAATCTGCTCTTTCACGTGATTCAGTTTATTTTGAAAAGTCTCAACAGGATCTTGAGCTTTATTGTGAAAGGTTTATGTGGAACGTAAAGAAGCGGACACGCGATGGTGTTACCGTCGTTGTTGCTAACGACAACCCATAAAAACAGGCGCTTGTCCGTCCGTAGTGTGGTGATATTAAATATAAGAGAAAGAGAGAACTTTAAGAAATGAATATAGCCACTACAGTGACCATCAAAACCATGAAAACATATTGCCGTAAACAGTTTATTTTGCGACACCACGAAACAAACGATAGCGTAAAATGAAACGATAGACGTTTTTATATCGTCATCCGATATATATCGTTATATCGAACAGCCCTAATATACCATATTTGTTTATGCAAGCTTATATGTTGATATGTTGATTCTTAAATTATAGCCATGTATTTTAAAATTAGCCAGTCATACCTCGATTTCTTTTTTGTTTCCTACATGTACTGGTGTCTGTGGTCTGTGTGGGATGATGTGTGATGTTTTATATCCTTCACTATATGAATGGTGTTTGTAGGTGTCTGTACAGTGTGTGTGTGTGTGTGTGTGTGTGTGTGTGTGTGTGTACTTGAGACTGCGACATTTTGTCCATTGGGAATTTTAGGACAAAATATTGCAGGGATGAAAAATGATACACAACCCACGTCACATTTATCTTTCAAAAGCCATCTGTGCACTGTCACTTGTGCATACATCAGCACACATACACACACAGCCTCGGATAAAAGCCCATTCTCAGATACACCTCTCTAGAGAGTAATAGGGTCAGGAGTTCTGGGGTCTAATTGAAAGAGCACATGGTCCTACAATCACATTAAACGTTCAGATCTTCATTAGGGTATCAGTTAAAAGATGTAAGAGCGGATCGTGTTTCCCTGATTCAATCTAACGCATATAGAGAATATTACATTTAAGGAGATCGACTCTCGCCACAAAGAGCAGCCAGTCCCACATCAAATAACTGGGCTTTATCGTGTTTGCTCACCACCAGGAGTTTGTAAAAATTTAACCAACATTTAATAATCTGTCTTTTCATCTCAGTGCACACACTTATTGTTTATTCTCTGTCCTCCTTACACAAAATGAAATTCATCAACCCACTGACCTCATTGGTCTTCTCCTTTCATCTCTCACTCCTCTCCCTCCTTCCTTCCCTACAAACTTTGCTTTCCACCCCGTTTCCCTCCCTTCCTCCACTTGCTAAATTACAGTTATTACAGTGCCAGCCCACCATCCATGTAAATGCAGCTTCAGAGGAGTCAAAGATGCTTTGGTTCTGTTTCTAACGCCTGCTAGGCACCAATTAAAAGGCCAAAACTAGCCCCAAGACAGCAAGAGGCCCTTAAAGACTAGGGCTGGTCCACCACCAGTTCCCATCCCCCTTTTCCACAACCAGATGGTTAAAGGTTTTATAAAGGTTTCATTTGCAAATAACTCTATTCTTGTGACACAATGTATGTTCAAACTCAAACTACTGCCTTGAGCTTGTAGTTCTGTGCCAAGCAGCCAAGTTGTACTTTACAGCTATCTGTAGAGATGCATGCGCTGCAAGAAATGAAGGCATCCAGCATTTAGCTAGTGTAGGCTGTCTGTCTGTTGCTTGCCAGGTATCCATGTGTATTTACTCTGGGTGAGTCTAGAGGACGCCGTAAATATTTGTGAAAGGACTCCAATCCAAGTTGATGAGTCAGTGAAGCTCGCTTCTGTTCGATGGCAGCAATACTGAGGTGACTTGTTGACTTTTCTGTTGTTAAGTGTTGCTATTAGCCTCTGATAGCTACTGTTAGCCTCTGTTAGCTGCTGTTAGCCACTCTTAGTGAAATATTCTTGGTGGATCACTGTGACACTCAGAATGTAATCAAAACTGCTTTCACAGGGAAACTGTGATTTTTAGGACACTTAAGACTAATTGACATATTGTTAGCTTACAGCCAGCTGTTATTGTTGTTTAGCCAATATTTAGTCAGCTGTCCAGACAAGGCAAAAATATTGGGAATAAATAAGCATGTTTGTGCACTTTTGTGCATTAGAGCTCTAACTTCAGTTCAGTTAATGAGGCTTGGGGTAAGGAGGAAGAGGTTGAGAGATACCAGTCGCATCTTTGCTTTGCATTTTCATTTCCTTCATATCTTGAGCCTGAAGGTGTAGACACTGATTAGATTTTGCCTCCACAGCACGCAAACGCCTACAAGTAATCTTCTCCTCTGCCTTTGCTCTACTATCTATGTGGCCAGTCTCAAGCTGCATAAATAAAACATGAGTAAGGAGAACAGCGATCTCCATGTCAGCCACTGTGTTCAAGATGGCGGGTCAGCATGGCGGTTTGCACAAACCAGTACCCACTCCTGTCCATTTTTTATGGATTAACTCTAAGTGTATAAGAAAGGCTCAGATTTATGAATTCAATATTCTTTCTTTTTCCACTAATTAATGACTGACTGTACCTTTACAGGTTTAAGTTATTAATTAATTGACACTGTGCTATATTGTCCCTGAACGTAGACATTACATATAGAAACAGCTGTAATTCACCTAATATATGGCACAGTGTGATGCATATGTAAACCCAGTATAACTATTTCGGACTACACTGTGCATATTTTAACATACATATAATAACTAAAAAGCAGTTGATCTTCTTTCCGTTTAACTGACACCACATCAAAAGGAATGATTCACTAAGCCACTGAAAAAGTCATTTCTCAGAAGCACGTTGACATTCTTGGGCTCAGACTGACCACTACAATGCGTAACTATAGCCGTGCGTACAGAGCAAACCATTACTCAAAAGCCACAGGATCAGGACAGGGATGGGGTCATGCTGGGACTGTGGCTTTTTAGGTCAACGAAATCTGAAAAGAGGAACTGTGAGAGGGAAGAATGGGTTCGAACTCTACAACAGCTCTTGGATGAATATGAAATCAATGTGCATATAATGCTGCCTGGCAGCAAGTTAAGAAGTGCCCCATTTCATCCCATTACTGACCCACATCACCAGTGTCAACATCCTTCATCCTAACATCCTGAGCACATCTCTTCATCCAGGGACTACGGTACTCAGCAGAACCCCAGGCACACAGAAAACTACACCACCTAACTTCAGACATGGCTCCTGACGACTGATGAATTGCAGCGTGACAGACATACATTTGGACAAAGACTGGTTGTCCCTTTCACTGAGTCTATTCAGGTTCTACAATGAGAGCCAAAGGTCAGCCACTGGCTTGTTGTGTCTGACGCCACTTATGACTCTGTCGCAGTAAACGTCTGGCTGCCAGAAAGCACACATCACTCGTACCTGCCAGAAGTGCTCTTGGCATCTTGGTGCCCTAATATTAACGAGGCAGAAAAAACTGGACCAAATTTTGTTTAGCTAAGGGAAGGGAGAAAGGAGAGGAGATGTGTGTTACTGCTGTGTGAGTCTAACCTGGTGTCAGGTCATCACAGCAGACTTCTATGGATCCAGATGAGCAGTCACTCAGTTCGTCCACAGAAAATTCACTCACTTGTGCCTGCAGCCTGTCAACACATCACAAACACAGCCATCACACATCTGTTACTGAACATGCAAATCATATCCTTTACAATCAAATGCATAACCTGCTGTGTATGACAGTAGAAGAAGAGAGGCGATGACCATCTCAATTATTTCCACAAAAGCAAATCATATAAACAGAAAAATGCTGAAACAGTTATGTGCAAAGAACTGTGTATAATCCTGTCATTAATAAAGAAAAAAGAAACTTCAAATGTTTTATTAAATGTAGATTTTGTACACTGTGCTTCTAGTAACATAAAAAACTGTGTGCATGGGAGTATACGGTGTCAGCCCAGGGGCTACAAGAAGACACTTTAACAATCAGCTCTGCTCCAGAAAATCTCCAAGTGTGTGTGTTGCAGGAAAAGATACTGAGGCCTCTGTGGCAGGTCTTTAGTGTCCTGAGGATGACTTCTATGTGTAAAGAAAATGATCACATGATAATTACAGGGGGGGTCAGTGGTAAAGGACTCATAATGGAAGGCTTTATAACTCTTGCTTCAGTTGTGCTTGTGTGATGAAAGACCCCTTACCTGTGACTGAAGGGAGCCACAGCAGCCATGTTGACTCTGGGTATGTGTGTCTCTTCAGATGTTGCCTCCCGATCCTGTGTATCAACAACCTGCTTGGATGTTACTGGCATGGTAAATGTGATAGCTGGCAGCGGTAAGGGAAGAGGAGAGGAAGCTGGACTGCTATCCTCAGGAG
This sequence comes from Rhamphochromis sp. 'chilingali', assembly GCF_963969265.1. Lineage (NCBI taxonomy): Eukaryota > Metazoa > Chordata > Actinopteri > Cichliformes > Cichlidae > Rhamphochromis > Rhamphochromis sp. 'chilingali'. The sequence goes on along the minus strand of NC_137939.1, from coordinate 1,488,255 downwards.
TTCCCATTTCCTCATCTGATTGGCTGCCAGAGTCACTATGATCTCTGATGGTGTGCTGGTTTGAGTAAAGAAGAGTGGGCCGAATGTTACAGTTGCTGAGTATGACAGATTTGGCTGGATGGTTTTTTGGAGGCTCTTCCTTCCTTCCTGGTATCGCATCAGCCGTTGCTTGGGTTACAATGTTTGAATTGTCTCCTCTGCTAAAACTGAGCGGTGGACGTAGGTTGCCGGCTCCATACGCTTGATTCTTATTTGCAAAGGTGCTTCTGTTGCGATTGCCATCCTGGGGTAATTGGGAGAGGATTTGCGATTTTCCCAGGTCTAGCGTGTCTTTGGAGTGTGGCGGATGTACTCGGCGCTGGGTCAGCGGGCTGCTGTAGGCAGATCTTGACACCTGGGGAATTGGAAGAGCTCCGGTTCGCTGGAAGAGCTGACTTTTAAGGCAGGCATCTCTCAGGGCATCTGTGGAGGAAGGCCCAGGGATACTGGAGTTTCTTGGACAAAGTGACGGGGAGTGTGCAGGTGTGTTCGCTGGCGTGTGCTTAGGGGTCTGTTTCGAGGGCTTGGGCAGGTCACTCGCCCGGCGGCGTGGTTCTGTTTTAGGAGAGGAAGGCAGAAGACTGCGAGGGAGGGGTATTCCTGATGAGGGAGGCCCACGGGGAACTGACTTCACGTTGACCCCCCCACTCATTGTGACCTAAATCAAAAGACATAAAGACAACAAAAAGTTAAAAAGTTAGGTGAGTGCATGTTCACAATAGCATGAGATCATTAAAAGCCTTCCCAAAGGGTTTGGTTATACATTAAGAGTCAGTGTTAAAGTTCTACTAATCTAATCAGGCTGAGAATTTGCTTTTCCTTTCACAGAGCTGTGCAATGTGAGCCAAGTACATATGACAAAATGAGTCATGGTAAACCACGAGGTGAACTTATTTTCAGCGGAGCATGGAGTTTCTAAGAAATCAGATTTGCCTGCTAGGAGTTAAAAACACAAAACCAGCTTTTTACACATGCACACACACACACACGTGCCAGCTTTTTATACGCTTGTAGATCCTTATGTTCTTGAAAAACAAATACTGAAAATGAACTCCAATACAACATCACACTTACCCCGGCACAATGCATACATATAACAGTTTCAGAGGAGGCACAGGATGTTGCTCACCTTATTTGCTTTGACTGTCCTTGGTTTTCTTACTCTCTTCTGTGTCAGAATGACAGAAACCCTCCAAGAACTACGAAATCCTGCTTGAGCTTTGTGAGCCCGCCTATGCTAATTCTGATCAAGTGAAACGTTTCATATAATTTTGCTGCTTCGTGCTGCTCTGCTGGGAGGGGAAAGGGAGGCAGTGAGTTTGGGAGAAAGGCAGGGAGGGAGGGCAAAAAAGGCGGAAAAAACATCAAGTGCACGTACAGCTGCTTTTTAACGTAAGTATCGGCCAACAACATGGCAGGAGCTCAATTCCTCTAATATGTAGACATTCTCAAGACGGCCTGCTGAAGTTAGATAGGTGATTTAAGCGGCTGTAAGTGAATGTGGCGTGACTCTCGGTGCTAGCCGGGCTGGTCTGAGCATTTCAAAACTGCTGCTCAACTAGGACTACGGTTTACAAGAGAATTGTCCAAAAAAAGAAAAATATACAGTGAGCAGCAGGAAAAAAAGCTTTGTTAATAGCAGAGGTCATAGAGAGTGCTTTGAGTTGGTAGGAAGGCAACAGTAGCTGAAATAACCACTCGTTACAACTAAGGTAAGCAGAAAAGCATCTTTGAATGTGAGATGCTAGTGAAACCCTGAAGCAGATGGCTACCGCAGCAGAAGACCACACTGGTGGCCACTCCCATCAGCTACATACAGGAACGTGAGGCAACAACTTGCACATACATTCCACGATTGGAGTATAGAAGATTAAATATATGATGTCTAGTCTGATAAGTCTCTAAGATTCAGATGGTAGAGTCCGAATTTGGCATACTCAGCATGAATCCTTCTGCCTAGTATGAACTGTTCAGGCTGCTGGTGGTGTAATGGAGTGGGGGATATTTTCTTGTTATACTTTGAGCCTCTTAATACCAATTAAGCATCTTTTAAAACCACGGCCTACCTGAGTATTGTAACTGACCACGCTTTAGGACCACAGTGCAGCCACTTCCTGATGCTATCATGTCAACAAGGACCAAAATATCTGACGAATGTTTCCAGCACATTGTTGAATCTATAAGAGGAAGACTGACGATTGTTCTTAAGGCCAAAGGGGGTGCAACTCAATACTAGCACGGTTTACCTAATAAAATGTCCAGTGAGTGCATATATTGAAATGTTCAAATTCACTCTAGATTCTCTTCCTGGTTGCACTTAAAAAATGGTCTGAGTGTGTGTATTATAATTACACACACACACAAACGCAGACATACTTAGAAATATACTAGAGATTTAATGCTTAACCCTACTTGCCCCGTCTTAAAAAAGCAAAACTTTTGCTGCCAGAAGACTTTGTGGGAAGCTGTCTTTAGTGAAGCACTGATGTATCAAATTAAGCCATCAAAGTCACAAGGATAAAGTGCTGGATTATTTGACAGTGCATCTAATCACAGCATTGCACACAGTGTCATGTGGATCACTCAGACACACATTTCCAGCAGTCTGAGAAAAGCAGGAGAAAGAGTGACTGCTTGAGCTTGAAACTCCGATGAAGAAAAAGGACGGATTCTCTGCAGGAGGCCTTCCTTCCACCTACTTATAGAATCAGACATACTAAGACAAGCAACTAAGAGCTGTGCAGCATTTTGATTGATGCTAATGTAGGCCTGCGCAGCAGCGTACAGCTGCAGTGATGCAGCAGTAGGTAAACAGAGACAGATGTGATCATCCATCCTCCTTTTCCCCTATTACTCCCTACAAATTCCTCCCCCTCCTCATTGTCTGTTTCTGTATGTCTTCCTCACACACTCCATCTCTTGGGAGGTCCAGACAGAAAATGAGCATCAGAATTTCTTTCTGTCTGCTGTAGGTCCTGCTAGGATTTCCAGGAGCACAGGTGTGGGCTGACTCGATGTCTATCTGTATGAAAATTTGATTTTCCCTTGGGGATATGCCGGGGTCACACCAACACTTCTGCAGGCTGTATAAGAACATACAGGGGCTCAGCTGCTGATGGTGATGTGTGTGTGTTTGTGTGTGTGTGTGTATTCATATCTTTGTGGGGACTTAAAAAGGGGAAGTTTACTATACTTATGAGGACCAAAATCCTGGTCCCTACAAGTTTGAAGGCATTTTTCCACAGTCAAAATGTGGTTTAGTGTCAGGGTTACAATAAGGTTATGGTTAGGTTTAGAGTAAGGTTTAGGCATTCATTTTTCAGGGTTAGGTTTATTGGGCGGGGCTAGGGAAAGCAGGCTGTGTGTGTGTGTGTGTGTGTGTGTGTGTGTGTGTGTGTGTGTGTGTGTGTGTGTGTGTGTGTGTGTGTGTGTGTGTGTGTGTGTGTGTAAAAGAAGGAAATACAAATAAGGTGACTGAAACCAACAGCTGTAAGTTATGGGAAAATAATCTAGTTTAGTTTGATTTCTTTCAGTTATGTTATTATAGGATAGTTTGCAGTACAAACGTCTTACATGTGTTGGATACATTGTATTTGTCATGTGTTCAGACTTACAGGCTTCAAAGTTTGTTCTGTATCATCCTGTCACATAAAAAACTTTACAATACACCGTCTGTTGGCTCCTTTCACTGTACGTCTAACTCCATGTGATGTCTGTGTCTAAAGGAATGAGTTTGGTCTAAGAAGCGTTTTTATTTTTACTGTTTGAGGCACGTGCAAACGCAAAAACATGAAGCCATGTTTATATTGCTGCTCATTAGTTTGACAGTTAGCGCTTCATTAGCATCAGAATCAGCTTCATTGTACATATTTGTAAAGCTTCACCTTAGTTTAATATTTCATAGTATTTGCAAACAGCACTTTAATAGCTAAAAACATAATTACATATCTTATTGTGTGACAAAATAGTTGAACAATCAATCACTTTTGATTTGAATTTAAATCATAAATCAATCTGCCATCACTATCAGTCACTGTGTCTTTAGTTCTGCAGACCCGGGCCTCAGGGCTGACATCATGATTTAGCTTTCATACTTAAACCAGCTGAAATAAATAAAACCCTTTTCCCTGAGGTTTTGAAGGACATCATCGTGTTTGTACACTGACGCAAACACAGCACAGAAGCCTACAGAGAAACTGGGGTTTTGCTACAGATCAGTGTAGTTATTGTGTGGGTTACTGCATGGACCGACTACGGTCTCTCCTTCACTCTGCTAGGGTGGTGCTGACATCTACTGGGTACTGTCTGCAACTGCAGGAGCACAGCGTCTCATTCATTACAGTCCCGTATTATCATTAATTATAGCTGCGAGGTGAATTATGCAGGCTTATTAATAGCATCTTTTACACTTATCAGAAACATCAGCCATATCAGGTTTATCTCCTGAAGGACAGAAGAACAAGGATAGCGTTGCAGCCAGCATTATGCTACATGTTAACAGTGTAATTTAATAACATTACACTGATTTCGCTCAGCTTTCCCATGGCGGCCTGTGGCTGACCTGAGTTACTCTATATCTTATGAGAAAAGCGTGTATATCCTCTCTCACAGACATGCACACTCACCCTCGTGATGAACACCCTCTGACTCATCACAAAATCAATACATGAGTTGGTAACACAGGCCTCTCTGTCTGTGAAGGGCATCAGCAGTGCCTGTGTGTCACACAGGCTGGAAACTACAGTACATTGAATTAATCACCTCCACTATGACAGCAGCCAGAACAACAGCAGTAAAGTCCTGCCGTGGAGCAGAGAAGCTAGTGACACCCAGTGGTACAACAAATTCCTGGGAAGGCAGTTTTCTTAAAAGAAAGTCATCATAAGATAAACGTGGCAATATTTTTAGCTCAAAAAGAACATACGAGTCAATTTCAAGGCTCTGCTGTGTCGCACGAAAGTCTTACCTGTCAGTGCGCCGTTGGGCTAAGCAGACGGAGCCGGCCAGAAGCAGGTCACACTTCTCTGACGTCCCAGGAACAATGGGCTGTTTTTTCCTGGATCACAGTTGCATCCTCACCACTGCTCTCCCATTGGTTCACAGCTCCTCACCATTCACCAAGACAGGAAGCTTGAACAAACAGGAATGACACATTCAGCCAATCAGGGGCCTCTCTTTCGAGGTGACTCATTTTCAAAGTGACTTTCTTTGATTCTAACCTTTCGCCAAAAGGAAAAAAAAAGTCATTTGGCACATAGATTCAAAGAACACAGTCACGTATCTGCGACCTCAGAGGGCATTACACTAACCTAGATTCATTTTCTGGAGGCTTACTCTAAACAGCAAGCTCTCGTTGTAAAGTATCGTGTTTGACACTCTGGGGAACAGCTTTCGTCCCCATTATAAAACAAAAGAAACACACCATCATTATGTGACGGCGTAAACAGGGTTAAGCTCACACACTGTGAGTACTACCTGGACCACACGCACATACACACAAGAACTGAAGAGTGTTTATGTTATCATGACTCATTTGACCAAAATGGAAATGTATTTGGCATGAAGTTACCCAAAATGACACATAATGTGTCACCATCAGAAATCCCACAACACAGCACAAAGTCATCTCCGAACCTCGAGTCTCCAAATTGCACTGGGACAGTAAAGTAAATGAGCCTCGCCTGGTGTGATAAAATGGGTTGTGTGAGTATTTAATGTACTGAGGATAGCTGCTGTACTCCTTTAAATAAAAAAAGATCTTTGTCTAACACGTCCTCTGCACATGCTCTTATTATAGAAGCCAGGGTACAAACACACGCACCCACAAAGTAAACAGGAGAAAATATAACCCGACTACTGGCAATATAAATATCACCATGGGAGCAGCAGTTTGCCTCCATTCTTCTCAATATCAACCAAATGTACCACACGCTACAATATGTATACCACACATGCTTTACTGAGTCATACATCCAAGCTGCTGACTCAGGTCAACTGCCAATCATTTCATCCTGTAGATACTGCTGCTCTCTTTCTTTTCGTCTTCACTGGCCCATCTTTTCTCTCTTATTTTTCTAACTGTCACAGCACCATGAACATAGTCCTCGTATTAGAGTTTAGTAACTCTGCGCTTTTAGAATCAACATGAAATATATTCAACAAGAGACACAGATTCATCAGGAAACAAGACAAAAATGTACTTAGAATTAGAGAAGGATCTGAAATATTAACTAGCTAAAGTAAACACGAGCCTTCACTCACCTGACTCAGTCTCCAGTTGGAGTCGGATCTGTATGCTGCAGAGCGTGGCTGGCTCAATCCCTGCCTCAGCTCCTTTCTACTTTTTCTGGCTGGCCTCTGAGCTGCAAGCATGTGTGTGTGTGTGTGTGTTTGTGTGTCCGTCATTCTACTCCCCTATCACGTCATGCCGCTCTGCTGCTGCCGCAGTACGCCTGCAGCCGTATCCCCATCTCCTTCTTTTTTCCTCCCCTCATCCCGGTCTCTCTCCCCCTGTCTGTCTATGATGCTCTCTCTCAATAATGGACCTGTTGGCTTCGTTCCCTCCCTCCCTCTCCCTGAGTGAAATATAAGCCCAGCTAGCAAAGACCCGGCTGGTCCATTAGCCGGATGAGTGCGGTTTGTGTGTCTGTGCGAGCGCAATCACGGCTGCCTCTATAGTGTGAGTAATACATGGTAATTAAGCAGATGTAGCCACAAATGTGAGAAGCCTAAACCCATCATCTGGCTTTCTAGACCTAATTGGTGGTCATGGAAATCAGGATGACAGGAAAAAAAAAAAGTGCCACCTTAATGACAGATTTTCTGACGACAAATGAGAATGTGCACGTCACTATAAACACACATAATCACACAAACGGGCACACACATAGACACACATCCGCCCTCTGTATCTGTTTATATATCAGTGTGCATGCCTGAATGAACCGGCATCGTGAAGGAGGGCAGCTCATCCATCACTCCTCTAATTTGTCCCACGCTTCTAATGAAAAGAGGGGAGGCGAGACAGAGTGAGAGATAAGTGATGCAAACGAAGGCGAGGAAAGAAGAGCAGGAGGTGATGTGATGGAGAAAGAAGCATGTGCAGAGTAAACCCTTTCCTCGCATCTTTTCCCAGGTGACACACTCGGAGTAACATTACAAAAACATCCCAGATACCTGACCTTGAGCTTGTCTTCCAAACTTTTCAATACTCATAAACTATGAGGACTATAAAGATCTCATCAGACATTAGGAGGTCTACTTGAATTAAACAATCACATCAACAGAGAGACAAATGCGGTTAAATCACTGCTGGTTTATGTCATTTTACTGCTGGGCAACATCTCTCTGGTCATCTTTACAATTTATTCACAAACTCTTATGAATTTATCAAAAAAAGCACTTCTTATTGTGATAATTCTACGTTTGTTACCTTTTGTAATCATCGGCCACATTTGTGCCTCTCTCTGCATCTCTGCTCATATTTCTGCTGTGCTGGCCAAGAGTTCGAGCCACTATTATAAGAGCCAGTGCTGCATATTTAATGAAGACTGTGACATGCAACAAATTCAGAATCCCATCCTTCCCTTTTACAAAGTAGCTTATGGATCAGCTTCAGTTATTGGTTACGTCTTAAGAGTTTCTAACTATGGGTGAGACTTTGGGGTCTGTTAGGTTGTTTATAGTCTTGTTTTGGCAGGAAAATACAACCTGAGCCTTCTATGGCTGATCACATATTGATCAAGAATTGGCTCTGCATGCTGAGAGATGCATAAACAATGAAAACCAAGCACAATAACTGGATGTTTGCTATTAGAACACATGCATACTGCACACATCCCCCCTCCCTCCTACTACAGGCACATACTACAGCATTCCCTTCATGCTTTCGACCACAATCACTTTACTGCTGACCTCCAAATACTCACTTTAATGCCACGGTTGCTCCTTTGCTTTCCAGCTACAGAGAGAAAAGATTAAAGTGTGCGAAACTTCTCCAACAAAGTCAGCCAAAAGCAGAAAAAAACAAACACATGATCTGTTGCTTTGTCTCATCGTGAAACGGGAAGTGACTTGTGACTGAGGATTATGGGTAGGAGTGTGCAGCCATCTGCATTGATGCATGTGTGCGTGCATATGTGTGTGTGTGTGTGTGTGTGATGGGTGTTTGGGTGGGGGTTAATGTCACGGCTAATCTTCTGACGTTCCCCAAGGCATGTATCTCCCCCCCCCCCCCAGAGACAGACCCTGACAGACGCTGTTATGACAATGAGACACTTGTGTCACTGTCACCCTGAGGGGCATACGGTGGGGTGGAAGGGGGGCCCCGCTCTAACATGTTGACCCCGTGCTGTCTGGAACACGGAGCCTCAGATGGGCAGCTTGACCGAGACAAATGAAATTAAGAAAAACAAAAGAAGGAAGGAAGCACAAACAAAAAACAGAGCTATTGCAGCTGAGGGGAAGTTCATAGTTCTCTGTGAAAGTGTACACAGCATCTAATTAGAACAGTGCTTCAGCATCTGAGCTTGTTCCTACTGGATTTATGACTCTGCTTTGTCTGAATGTATGATTGCCACTAGATGGTGGCAGAGTATCATCTTCATATTACAGTATGTTAGTTTGAGACCAGCAAGTTCAAGCAAAGTCTAACCGGTGGAAAAGCTGTAAATCACAACGCCAGAAGGTTTAGTGAAGGTACAGAATCAAGGCAGACCTGCTAATATTATGTTTTATTGTTAAATATGGTAATAAATATGACATGCATTACCTATATTTTATTATTATTTATTTAATGTCTCAAGAAAAAATAAGAAGCTCTGAAATACTTAAATAAAAAAGGAGGTGCTGTAAAAATGAAAGCTAAATCATTACACTGATCACTGCAGTTACACAGTCTGCATATAAAAACTGGGCTTTCCCTCTGGGTCTACAAAATGAAACCAAGAATGAAGTGCCTAAAACCTTTCTAATATCCAACCACTTTTTTGGTTTTACACTAAATCTGTACGAGAAAGTTTCTACTGATCACTCGATCTGTGATCTCACTGAACAAATTCGGCACGTTATAGCTTTTGTCTCCATGTTATTCTTCCCCTTACAATATAAGGAACCTTGAAGTGACTGAGGCTGCACAACACAACAAACAAGAAGGCTGTTCTTTCACTACATGACAGACAACGATCAGTGGATGTTGCAACATTACTGCAACCTTCAAAGTCTTAGGTTAGATACAACAACATCATGCACACACTTTCCAGAAGTCACAGCTCTGCAGATCGCTGAATACTGTTGGGTTCATCTTGAAGGCGTTAGCTGTTTGTGTCAGGGTAAACTTAGCATAAGGGACAACACAGACAGCAGTTGTCCTTATTTGTATTACATGTTAATGACCAAACGATGAAGCAAATAATAAATGACATATAGAAAACTGCAGAATGCTGCTCATGTGGTGATGCGAGGCTGCCTTGAAGTCAGTGGCACTATGAAAACGTGAGCACTGACTCGGCACACAACAAGACAATAATGAATCTGTCACTTGATGTCCTGAACTGCAATTAGTCTCATTTATTCTATGCATGCTGCACGAGCTAATCCCATTTCACTTCAGCTTGATGGAAAAGGGGAACTGAAAGAATCTGACTGCATTCATCAACACTGCCTGTCATTGAATCTGCCAGCACCAAATGCCACCAACAGAAAACGGCTCATTAAAGGGCTCCTCTTGCACACTTTAATGTCAAGTGGCTTCCACTGAGCTTTGCTTCTTTCTGCAAATTAGTACACTCTCACTTTAGGCCATGTATAATCTCAGCACATAATTAAGAGGGAATGCCCACATTATTATTATTATTATTATTATTATTATTATTATTATTATTATTATTATTATTATTATTAATCTGCTCAGGTGAAAGCTGAGGAAGAGGTAATGTAATTGGAGCAGTTTGTTTGTCTCTCTGTGAAAAACGGGCAAAAAAGAAGCCATTAAAATAGCATGAAGATCTACGTCAGTCACTTCTAAACTCCAAGCGATGCTGTGACTGTCTTAAAGGGCAGCTTTTCACACCTGCAGCCCTCAAAAATCCCTCTACACATATGAATAAGAAAAATACTATTAGGTTTGTCAGCCGTGGTACTCTAAAACACTTGGTTGTACTACTTAACTTTTATTAAATGAACTCAAACACTTTATTGCAACAATGACAACATCACAGGCACCGTGCCACCCGGGCATTGAAGGGTATCATATAAACAAGCCGATTAGTTTTGAAAAAGCCTTGAAAACTTTCTCCTTTTCTTCTTATTCCCAGAAAATGACAGCACAAGTTACCCAGTAAATTTCCAAAAAGCATCTAACATTAAAATCAGGAATGCATCCTGCTGATATTACCCATCTTAACCACATGATGGCAGTAGCGTGAAGTCAGGTTAAAGCTGGATGCTTCATATACACATTTTCACATCTGTTTCTGTCGTTTCTCATCCATTAAGCATATCAGGGTGACCTTTTGCTGCTCGTGCCTAAAGGTCATTAAATGCTCTGGTAATAAAATAGAATCACTCTGAAATTACATCACGCTGAGAGCTGAACTCAAACTGATTAGCTGTTAAAGGTTAACCTGTGAGCAGGTAGTAGAACAGAGTAAGAAGTCTACTGATTGTGAAGCTTGTTAAGATGAGATGTCACAAAAACACGAAGACACAAATATTTTAGAAATCTGTCAAAAACGAAGCTAAAACGTACATTTTTATTTATGAGGCAAATGACAAAACGAATTCATGGTTTTATGCTCAAATCTGAGCATAAATCTGAGCCAGCTAACTGCATTTCTCAGCAAAGTCAGAAATTTGACAAGCATAACATTCAACCAATAAAACTAAATCTTTTCTGTTCAGAAATACACGTAAATAACTGTAACTTAACATCTCAATAATAATAATACTGTTAATTTAGGGCAGCTGTGGGGTAAACCTGACATTGGGTGCTGGTCTAATAAAAATGCTAAGCACCGTATTAAAACATTAACAATAATCGAATAAGCGAATTCTCTGTGCATTTATTTCAAAGGTCACTTTTACACATTCTTATTACAACTTAAAGAAATCTAGGAAAGCCCTGTGTTCTGTCTGCATTTCAAGAAAAAATATCCTCCCTGATCACAGTTTGGAACACTAATGTTTATGCATGATGAAAGTCTTTCAGCAATGTGAAGTTCATGTAGTTTAGTATCACGGTTCAGTGTTTGTTGGCGGCTGTCTGACAAATTGAAGGGCAGCCCTTGTGCAAGAGAGTTGCAAAACACGGAGTGCAATCAACAAGAAAATCTCTCGGCTGTGCGAGCCAGCACACAGCTTTTGAAGCCCGGCTCACTCCTGTTCAACCCCACCTCCCGCTCTCACTGCGTCTGCTCTCACTTGGAGAGTAAGCTCCCCTGATCCTCCACACAGACTAAGTTTACAGGCTGAAGCAGCAACAGCAGAAGCTCCTCCCTTTCGACACATCTGGAACAGTGTTAAAGCGGAGAGGAGCGCACCGACACTCTCCTGAAGGATAGCAACACAGTAAAAGTTGTTCAAATCAGGTTTTTAAGAGGACTGACCTTTTTATTTTTCTTGCATACTTAAAGTTAACTGTGGACAGCTGGTTTCCTGAACATACCACACAGCTCCATTTACGCTACTCTGACCTGTGAAAGATCTTCCTGCCCATCATCCCTCACTGACAGCTTCTACTTGCTGCAAGTAAGTAAAGATTTTTTATTTTGAGTTCTGATGGATTCTGTTTGCTTCTGTCTAATTTCTTATTTTGTTGATGCATGATGGGAAAGACACTTGCAACACTTATGATACCACAATACCACAGGGTGCCTTTATGTTTCCGTTACAGCAAAGTGTTTCAGAGTGAGCAGCTAAACATTAACGCAAGAGAGGAATAGTAATGCACAATAAAGAAAATACAGCACAGCAAGTTCCTACTAACTTTCACCAACATTACGCTCTGCCTGAATCACACAGATATCACATGCTGTCACATTAAATTTGTTAGTGGACTTCCTGATTTGTAGGAGTTTCCAGTCCTTACTGCTCCTTCCCTAAAGCATTCTCATATCTGCGTGTCCTTGCAGGTCTAAACATGCAAAGCCACCACAATCAGCATGAGCTCGAATTCGTCCTGATGGAAATAATTTAGCAGATACACAGAATATTTATGTAACGTATATGTAAGGAAAACTAATGTCTCCAGTAACCTTTTCATCCATCAAGTGACAATTCTCCCACTTCTCTATGAATTTCCCCTCCTGTGGTCAAACTGACTGTCAACTCAGTCCCATTCTATCAGTGAACAAGCATCAACAACAGCACCACACAAAGTTAAGCAATTACTGATAGCCTTGATTATCCACGAGCATTTTCCTCACCTTCTCATCTACATACTCGGTCCTGAAGCTGGGAGCCGGGCTCATTGCTAACAACAAAAGCTTTTAACCACTGATGCTGATGGTCACCCTTCCAAAATGACATGGAAGAGTGAGACATTTATCTGAGATTTCAAGTCATAGTTTCCAAAGTCGGCAGCTGGAAAACTCTAAAATGTTTCCATCACTGCTTGGTCCAAAAACATTCCCGGCATTTCTGCTTTAAGTGGGATTGAGGAATGTTCCAAGACTGTAAAACTACGCAAACTGCCATCCTTTATGAGCGGATACTGAAAATGCCAGCTAGTCTCCATCTTCCTCATATAAACATTTACGATGCAGACCTTTCACTTTCTTCTGAGCTATGCATCCAAAACTCTCATTCACCACTGCTTCCCTAAACTTTACAGTTTAGACTTCCGTGGCTGTGCCTGTGGTCTCTTTGTGAGTTGTAACTGTGACTTTTTCAATTTCTATACAAGACAATATGACTGAGCTTCAACTTAAAGCTGCAAAGCAAAGCCATTTATCAGTGATTACCAAGCAACACAGCCCTGTTTTTATAATTATTTTCATTGATAGTAGCACTTTTAAATTCTACATGAAAGATGTAGGGTGCAGAATAATTTAACACACAAGAATCCATGTGACTGTACACGATATGTATAAATAACTCGTATAATTTATAAACTGGAATAAGAGTTTTCTAAAGGCTCAGCTACATCCAAGAAAACTGCATTAGTTCCCTTAACAGAAACTGCGTTTACAGTGACAAAAAAGGCAGCGTATGATTCTGTATCATAGTGAAATGAGCTCATATTCACAGTAAGTATAAGTACTAAGTTATTTTTAACATTTTCAAATAGAGTCAGAGGCCATGTGGTACCGCCTGTTATTTCTGAGTGAGTCATACTGTATATTGTGCCCAGAAGTCTTAGGTAATCTAAGTTAGAAAAAGCAAGCTAACCTTGATGGAGTTGTCAATTTTTTTTGACATATTTTGAGCCGTATAAAACACAACTGCAGGTATTAGGTGCTGTGTGGTTACGGGCTGAAGCTGTAGATGATAAATGTGAGACATGACCATGAAAAAGGGGGTGGAGGGTTTACACGGTCAGGAATGTGGAAGTAGATATGCAAGAATGGACAGGGAGGGTTGTGCTAATAGCACATTGGACAGAAACAGACTGGATGGCAGGGTTTTCACATGCCATCGACTTTAACATTCCTCAGAAAATCATGCTTACGCATAACTTCCACAATGACTGCTTCTATTTTTTTAAGAAAGAGACCTTTCGTTTTTGGCCCTTTTACAGAAAAGAACTCTTCTAGAATTTTCCACTGCAGTTCTGGCTTGATTTTCCGTTACAGAAACCACAAAGAACTGGCAGGAACATAATTACTAGCCTAGCCTTACAAAGCCAGATGTACAGGCAACCAAATAAGGCTGTTTAAATAGGTTTCCTAAAACAATAACGGTTTGTGTTTCCATGATGGTTCTATTTAACAGTCCACTGATTCATCTGTTTTTCTATTCAGGGCCCTTTCCACTCATTAATTAAAGCACCTTTAAGGTCCTTTTGGTGCATTTCCAGCTGTTTCTACCGTCTGTTTTACCAAAAGCTTCATTTCATATCAAAATATGTGTGTTTTTCTGTCTGTGTAACATGGATCACTAAAGGATGCCTTTGGGAGGAGGAAACAAGTGTGGCCGCTGTTCAAAGACGGTTTACTTTGCAGAAGAGGTTCTCTGTGACGGGCGGAGCTTCCATAGATCCTGCTTCCTGTGCAGTGAGTTAACCGATTGCTGTTTCCTGTGATTGTGGAGCCCAGTGAACTTTTGGCACGTATTACAGGCACATGTAATATTAACCTAATGTGTATGAGCCGTCTGTATGTGCAGACAAAGAGAAAATGCTGTATAAGTCTGGCTGAGCTATATTTGAACTACATCTTGGTCTATTAATTTTTTTGTGTGTGTGTCTCCTAGAAACTGAGCCTTAAGCTGATCAGTTCCCCTTTCGCTCTAACTTCCTGTCAGAGTCTATTCAGATGAGCTGCAGAGAGAAAAAATATCAACACATTTCAGGATTAGCCAGCTTCATATAAAAGTCTTGTATCTTTATAAAATCCAGTTATTTACATTGATGTGTTAGCACTACAAAACCTTTTTATCTTCCAAGGAGTTGCACGAGCAAAAAGTCTACTAACCTAGAGGAGTCCTGTGTCTTTATAAAATGTGATTAAAACAGTCTGCAACTAGGCCGATGAAAAAACCAAAAGGACGCCGGTGTATTTCTGGCCTCTATCGACTTCTAGATTGGTTTCCTGCTTTTTGTAAACTTCTGGGACCATTCCTGTTATCGCTGCGTCACTCCCTGGAAGTCCACTTCAAAAACTAGGAAGAAATAGCAGCACATTTCAGGTTGTTTATGCTGAATGTTCTCCTTAATATGCATCAGGATGGTAGAACTACCAGCGATGAATTTAAGGTGGAGAACCCAGTAAACCCCGGGCGCCATCTTGGTTCAGGTTGCGCTCCTAGTGGTGCTCCTGTTTTTGGCTTTTTCTGGCTTGGACACTGATGGCTCTCACACTGAAGACCACTGTTTAGTGTCTATTTGAGCTTTCTTTTAGTTGTTCTTCTTCTTTTGGCTTTTCTCTTTAGGTGTTGCCATAGCCAATCATCTGCCTCCACCTCTCCTGAACTCTTGCAAACCCTATCCTAGTCAAAAGTACTATAGTTACTGGCCTTGCACCGATAGCAGTTGTTAACCCAGAAAATAGAATTCTTGACAATCTGCATCTTTTATCTGCCAACGATCTTATACCAAATACCCATCCTGACGCATGCATCCCCATCTGTCCGAGCTTGGGCTCAGAACTAAGAGTACACTGACTTGTGGCTGGGTTTGTCTTCACCAGTTATGATCCCCAACATGTAGTTTAGGTCAGCTTGGGTCAACAAGTTGATGTTTGTTGAGCTGTCTGGTAAAACTGCAAATATGCATCTGCGAGTAATGGAAACAGGATTTCCTGGAAGTGATACAATCTAGCAGGATTGCTAAAATGCTCACAGCAATTCAAAAAGGAAACATCAGACAAAACATTTTGACCACTCCACATACAAGTATTCATCTCTTGTGTACTGTAAATCCTTCATAATGATAAATTGGATATCTTGAAAGAAATGTGGGTTCATGGGGTTTGGAGGAGTTATTTGTGTTCTCGCATCACAATCAAACATTCCTGTGATGGAATTTAGATGAGAACATGTTCCTTCAAACAAAATGTTCCTTATAAGGCAAACAGTTGGGAGCCTTTATAAACACATGAACGTGCTCAACGAAAAGTGCAAAGGTATGCAAAACAATAATAACGTGTCTCTTTGTACAGTGGTGTGTGGGAAGAATTTGGACAGCACAACTGTTGCTGTTCATATGGATGAAGTCTACTGCAAGGCATGCTATGGTAAGAAATATGGGCCAAAAGGCTATGGTTATGGCCAAGGAGCAGGAACCCTCAGCATGGACAAAGGAGAGTCCCTGGGAATTAAACCTGAAGAGTGAGTAACACACAGGCAAGCATACTTTTTGATGGTTTTAAGGCTCCTTATCCACATTTTGTTGCCTTCTTTACCCATCAGACCCGGTCCCCATCGTCCTACCACCAACCCAAACCCCTCCAAGCTAGCTCAGAAGTTTGGAGGATCAGACAAATGCCCTCGCTGTGGCAAGTCTGTCTACGCTGCTGAGAAAGTGATGGGAGCTGGGAGTGTAAGCAAAACACAAGCATATATGCGCGCATGCAAGAAAAACACAACTGCTTTAAAACGAGGCTTGTATATGTTTACAGGCATGGCATAAGTCTGGATGTTTTACATGCGCCACTTGTGGGAAGAGCCTTGAATCAACCACACTAGCTGATAAGGAAGGGGAAATCTACTGCAAAGGTAAAACTCTCTCTTTCAAAGACTTCTATAGAACCAGACAACAGCACTTACTGCCACCTGCTGGCCTTTAAAAAGAATGCAGGTGTAACATACCTCCACATTGGGTCCAAACTTCAAACATTTCCCATGGGTCAATGACTGTCACAATTAAGATGTGTTTCCATGGGCGCAAAGCTAGGAAAGCTAACCCATTCAGGCCCAGGAAGGATCTGAAACAGATAATATAGGTGATAGGAACACTAAATATATATAACTTGGGCTGAAAGAAAAAAAAGTCTTTATAAATGAGGCTTGTGGTTAAAAACGAACTCCTTTTTTATAAGAATGGCCAAATGAGTTGTAATAAACCCTAGAATACAACAGAGGGTGCAGTTACTCAGAAAAATAGAAGTTTTATGATTTCAGTTGAACTCTAAACCTGGGATTCAAAGTTCATGCCTGCAACAAGTTAAACAATGACTCCGAAAGGTTCTCTTCATCAAAATCTGTAAGCCTATTATAAATTAATTACACAAACTATGCACTGTATAGCTATCAAGCTATGTGCTAAATGAAAAAATAACTTTATCTATTACTTTCTGACTCATTTCAATAAATACCAGCAAACACTCACCAGCCACTTTATTAGGTACACGTTGCTAGTAATGGCTTGAACCAATTTTGCCTTGAAAACTGCCTGAATTCTTCACATCACCGATTAGACGAGGTGCTGGAAAGAGATTTTGGTCCACGCTGACATGACAGCATCACGCAGTCGCTGCAGATTTGTCCGCTGCACATCCATGACACAGATCTCCGGTTTTACCACATCCCTAAAGTGCTCTATTTTTGTAGGGTCTTTAACTATAGTAAGAAGGGCTTTGAGGTAACTGTTTTTGTGATAATGTGCTACAAAAACAAAATGAACTGAACTTAATTATTAGATTGGGATGTGGTGAATGTAAAGACCCTTTGAGTGAATTCACTGTCATGTCCAGGAAACCACTTTGAGATGATCTGGTGAATTACTCTGCTGAAAGAAGCCATCTGAAGACAAGCAGTAGCACTTGGGTAGGCTGTTTGTGTTTAATCAGTGCTCAAGCTGTACTAATGGGCCCAAAGTGATTCAAGAAACTACCTCTTACACAACTACACCATCAGCAGTCTAAACTGTTGATAAAAGGCAGGATGTACACCAAATTCTGACCCTGCCATGCCATCCAAACGTTGTAGCAGAAATTAAGGATAGACAACATGTTTTCAATTTTCTATCATCCAATTTTGAATGTTTGCACATAGTAGCCTCAGTGTCACAGTCTCGCTGAGGCAGACTGTATGTGTTGTGAAGAGTGGACCCAAAATGCAGACATGAACGAACTTGGAACAAAACTTGAATATTAACAAAAGGCGAGCCGTTTAATAAGGCTGACAAAAAGACACAACAATGAGCAAAGACAAACTAAACATTAACCTAAACAGGTGAACTAAAATACAACATGAAAAACCCTGATAGTAACAGACCTGGAAACACGGTGAAACAACAGATGACCTGACAAAGACTGAGTGAGAGAACACGGACTAAATACACACAGGAGGCTAATGAGGGAAGTGGGAACACAGGGGGAAACAGCTGACACACAGGAACATAACAACATCACAGGGGAAACATAAAGCTGAATACACTGAACACAGGAACACGGGACCTCTTCAAAATAAAACAGGAAACATAATGAAACGCAGACGTGACAACGTGAACTTGACAACAAAGGACATGAAACATATAAAGGACAAGAGAGACTTAACACAGGGGTTGAAAACACAAGGGGAAACTAATAAACAAGTGAACTTAGAAAACCCAATGAACTTAAACATGAATCATAAACATCAAAATAAAGTAAAACTCAAAACGTTGGGTCAAAAAGACCCAGGATCCCGACACTCAGTGCCGTTATTAGCTGACAAAGGAGACAGAGGTCAGTCAGAGAAAGATGTCCTTGGTTGTAACAAGTAGTTATTTGAGTTATTATTGCCTGGCTATCCGCTTGAAACAGTCTGGCCATTCTCCTCGGACATCTGGCATCAAGAAGGCATTTTCTTCCAGATACATGCCACCCACTAGATATTTTCTCTTTTTCAGAGCATCCTCTGTAAACCCTGGAGATCGCTGTGTGAAAATCCCAGTAGATCAGCAGTTTCTGAAATTCCCCATAGTAATTCTACAGGTCATCTTGATCACATCTGCATGCTTAAATGCACAGACTTGCTGCCATGTGATTGGCTTATTGGACATTTGCATTAACGACCAGTTAAACATGTGTACCTAATAAAGTGGCCGGCAAGTGTATAATCCAACAATGTTGTTAACACAACATCACAGGCTCATATTCGTTTTTATTATTTTGTCACAATACCTTGTAGGTGTGTACTGTAAATTGAACCCACTGGTGATGAATAGCGGAGCTTATCAATGCTCCCAGGGTCCAACACCTTTCAGCTCAATATTCTGTTATATGGGCACATTAACCCCTTTATTGTGTCTGGGACAACCCAGCCCCATGTATAGGCACATACAGAGAAACACGTTTTTCAGGTACTCAGTATGGGCTATGTAGCTGAGGAATATGAGACCCAGCAAACAAAGTTCAGAATTAAACTGCTGAATTAAAGTGTTTACTCATTCCTGCAATCTAACAGCCGCAAAGGTGTAAATCTAACGCTGGTATCATGTTTCAGGGCCGAAACACGCCACAGAATCTGCACTTGAGCGGTAACACTGAGCATTTAGAGGCGCACAAATGAAATAGTCTGTATATAGAAGAACCAGCATGGGATGGGAGCTGTGGTGCAATATATTCTTTAGTTTGCTCATATGTAAAATTTATTTGTTAAGGCCGTTGCTAAGTGGTGCACACCAGCTTGAGCTAATGCTAACTCAATCTGTGAGTCTGTAGATCCAGAAGACAGCATGGCCTAAAAAACACATTTGAGGGGGAAGTCAAAAGTCCTTCTACCAACAATCCTGAAGAAACTTTGGTCCCTGTGAGGAATTCAATCGAGGAATATCATGTTTGCCAGATGGAAATCAAACACTCACATCAAAGCTGATCCAAGCAGGCCACCGTGAGCTATATGGGAGGATGGCAAAGTGTGGAGTCTTATGGCATTACCTTTGTTCTCAACAGCTTGTTACGGCAAAAACTTTGGTCCCAAAGGATTTGGCTATGGACTGGGAGCCGGGGCGCTGGCGCACACTCAGTAGGAACCGCGTATCTTCAGCAGCACAGCTCCAGATTACTGCACTGCCTGGCTCTTCCTGCAGGGGGCAGACGACCTATATCCACAGACGCGCTTGATAGAAAGCTGCTTTTATAAACTGTACAGTCGAAAGGATGACACCTTCATAATCCCATAGAAACAGGTGAATACTATTGCAGTGCTGCCACATATGCACATTTAGTGAACATGAATATCTATGTAAAACTGCATGGGTGATTTGCACTCAAAAATATCGTCCTCTCATTAAGAATTATTTTTTCTCTCAACACTTGCAACCCCTGGTGTTGTCATAAAAAATGATCGCCTGCCAAAAACGATTTCCGGTATTTGGCCCGAAATTATTGTTCGTACTTAAATGGTTGTAAATCACTTGTTGGTCTGTGAAACGTGTGTCAAACATCTCTCTTGGTTGATATCGAGCCACTTGAAGTCAGAAGATATATTTCTGTCATGAGGTAGAAGCTGCAATCAGAGACTTTTATACATCCTTTAATAACGAATGTAAAACTGTCACTGCAGCAGAGGTTGCACCAAATAACACAACAGTTATACAAAGATGTTTTAGGTGGATTGATTATATTATAGAATATAGAGTGTGTACAATAATGTCAAAAAGAAACCTGCTAAACAGATGAATTTTTTATTTTATATATAACACCTTCGTAAATGGTGCTGACTGCAGACTATTTATCAATATAAACAGAGATATTAAAAAGAACAGCACACAAACACACACAAAAAGACATACAATCAACGGAAATCACTTTTTGTCAGACGATCACCTTTTAACATCACAAGATAACCTATACAGCCATCTAAAATTTCACAATTGCGGTATGCTTTCTGAATAGCATGATGATAAATAAACTACAGAGAGAATGTATTTGGTGTCATTGTTTTTATTGGCACAAAGTGAAGTGAAACTGCCTCCTCGGCCTCCTTGTCTCGGTTTGTGTCTGAGGCGAGTATCATAGGTGGTGGTTTCTGTTTTGGTTTTAAGAAACGACACGTGCAGGATACATCGTATCCATTCCTCTCACACCACGCGACACACTGGGACCAGGTAAGTCCAGTATCTTGTAAAATTAGGGGAATCACAGATACACTCCACCCACAAAGCTTATCTATCACGTAAGAATGTCAGAAAGAATTTACCAACAAATTCCACCACATTAGTTCGACAGAGAAGTGAAAGCGGAGCTCTAAAGTTATGAAAATATAATCTGTTAATCAAATGAAATATACATTTTTATTTCACTAGTTGTAAATATTTCATCCTTAATGTGAAATCTGTAGATGAGGCAAATTGGACATCTTTGCGTGTAGCCCTACCTTGTAACGACATTGTTTCCAGAAGGTGATGATCACTAACCGGCTGATTAGTCATTCAGCAGTTTGAACTCTTTATCCAACTTTATCCGCCATGCCACCCACTCACATTCCAGCTCTCAGAGAGGCGAGATTACATAGTTTCTAATAAGGAGTTTCAAGGCTTATAAATGAGCGCTTATTGCACTTTAAGCATATTAGCATTTTAGTTTACTCATTTATACAGAAAGGTGTGTTAGCAGGTTTTTCTACAGGTGCACTGCGACCTCAAAGGGAGATGGTCAGGCCTGAACCCATCTACTCTGTGTTTACCTTTGTTGTGGAATTCAGTTTTTAAAAAACGTTGCACTTTCCTCCACAGCTCTCACGTTGATAACGAGTTACTTTGAAGATGAATAGCATAAACAGAAGAAAAAATGGTAACCAATAATCAAGTTAGGCCCATAATTACCACTGGCAGCATTAAACATGAACATACTGGTGTACTCGTAATTATAATCCATTATTCTGATATTGGCCATTCTGCACTACTTTTGCTTATTTAATACTTTTTTCTTTTTACTTGAGTGAGCTAACTCGTAAAGACTAAGAAGTATATTTACCCTGGTGTTGCTATGTTAAAGTTCTGAGCACTCTCCACCACTGAAACACATAAAAAGGCTGCTATGCAGAGTGCTGTAAAACACAACTGTCAGCGTGCACTAACTGACTCTCTGTGCCTGTCTTTCTTTCGCGCGCACTGCACGCTGACGCACACACTCAAGATGGGAATTTCATAAACAGCCCGGATCTTCTCCTGCCGTCACTGAGAAGGAGGCGGGTGCTAGTTGAAAGGGGGAGAAGGTCCAGACAGGAGCCGGGCATGTTCAAACATATCCAGGCAGAGCAGCCTACCAACCCGCACGGTGTCCTGTCATTGCGCACAGACGGAACTTATTCACAAACCTTGTTGTAATAGACAAATGTGTTTAACATCATATTTACTGTAGCGAATCTGTTTCCCCGAGGGACGTTGATACGGCAAGACACGCGATGCGTATTTAATAGATTCAGTATCTATCAGAGGATTAAGTTGTCTAGTGTCTGGTACTGAAGAGGTTCCTTCAGCGTGGAAATGTCCTTCGCGGCCAAGGCGATGAGAGACGGACTGCTAGAGAAGCGCAGCAGCGGACTTCTCCAGCTGTGGAAGAAGAAGCGCTGCGTCCTCACTGAGGACGGGCTGCGCCTGCACAACTGCAAAGGAGGCGGCGGTGATGCTCCGGGTTTGGCGTCGAGCTCCAAAGTCAAGGAGCTTCACTTTGAGCGCATGGTCACGGTGGACTGCGTGGAGTATAAGCGAGGGCTGGTGTACTTCACTGTGGTCATGGTTACGGGCAAGGAAATTGACTTTCGGTGTCCGCAGGACGGCACAGCGTGGAACGCAGAGATTGCTCTGGCTTTGGTGCGCTATAAGAACCTACAAGCCGTGCAGACCGGGAGGAACCGGCACCTGTCTACGGGACACCTGGGCAGCACTGGGGAGGACGAGGAGCTCTGATTGTCGAAGGTATCCTAAGTTGTTGTCTGGTTGGACTGAAATAGCTAGAAGTCAAAGTGTGACTTATTGGCGTGGGAAAGCTTTTATTTCATTTATGTAGAAATCATTTTATCTGGGCTCTGGAGAGAGTGGCACCACACCCTCTCATTGCTCAAATATCCTCAAGTTCACTCCCAGTAACTGAGACTGGCAGTGAATCCCAAGCAAATACCTCAGCTAAACAAACATCATCATCATCATCATCATCATCATTATTATTATTATTATTATTGGTTTTTCAAGCAATTGGCAGCTAAACGCACAGCCGTGTGCCGGCAGTAAAACACCTGACTTAACATGTTATTTCCTTTTTGTGCTAATCACCAAACAAGTTGTTGCAATAGCTGGATGGAAAGGAATGAAAAGACCGAGACTCTTGGGAATGAGGTGACACAGAGCTGAGAAGCACTCACGTTAAGCTCGTGCTGAAGGTTATTTACAAGAACCACTTCAGTGTTTAGATGTTCCACCGAGTTAGAGTCCTCTCCGAGTTTTTCTTACTATGCTCATCTGCCTGTACTACACCTCAGTAGACACAAACCAGCTTCACTTGAGGACATAATTAAGATGCAACGTGAGCCTTCAAAATAACATCTGCCTGCCCCTCCCTCACCAAGCAGTCGAGTATTTTTAAACACGCGCACAAACACACACACTGACTTTCCTTATGGGTTTAGTTGACATGAAGCAGTGGGACACTAAGGGTGTTAATCTGTCGTTGTGACTTTTGAGATCAAGGGTACAGTCGTCACCATCTAATGGAAACAGAGTTATTTAATGAAACCGGTCATCTCAAATGAACTCCTGACCCAAATGTGTGAGTCTGAACTATGAGCTCACAGTTTAGGAATCTGCAGCGATGGTTCTTTAAGAGAGCAGCTCTAGTCAAGTGCCTAAATTAACTTAGGAGCCGTGGTAACAGTGCAATTTAACTCATTACAAATGCACTTTTGAGCGACCCTGCTGCTGAACATAGACGTTAATAACCATATCTGTGCGTGTGTTTTAAATTATTTATTTCGTTTTTCAATGGTAAAAAATAAAATAAATAAAAATCTTTTTCTCTTCCTTCAGCCTTCCTACTTCCTTGGAGGGAATCAATAAGAAGGGGAAAGTAGTACAACTCACCAGATCCAGAGGATGCACAAAAAGGTCATCAGTGACCATGGAACAAACGACTGAGAACAAGTGTCACAGAAACTCATCTTGTCTTCCCTCATTCACTTGCAGTCACTCAAAGTATAGGAATCTGATAAACTGTGGATAAAGACTTTGTTTCTGTCCTGATCTCATTGCTTAAGGACAATTTGGAGACTCCTGCATAAAAAAGCTGTTTTCTGGGAACAGTTTACCCTTTGTGCCTTGATGTTTCAGTAGCATCTTCATTTTTGAACATCATTTTGCGACAGTTTTTGACGCTGCTGAAACAGGAGTCGATTTGTTCTGCAGGCTTGTTTTTGAAGGATTGGTATGACTTACTTTGAAAACTTTAACTTACAGAATGAGCAGATCTTTGAGGTTTTCTAAAGATGGAATTGAAGTATTTTGTTTCTGATATATTGCACTCTGTATACTACATATTTGCTTAAACCATGTACAGTATTAGAACTGTAAAATAATAATAATAAATTTTTGTAATCCAGATTTTTCTGACATATTTTAGTTGGTCTTCTATTTTTAAATGGTGTTTCACTTCATTTCACTGTTCACTGGGAAGTCTAAAGTCTTTTAGCACTGAACTGTCAGCCACAGTTTATTTTAGATTCAGACCATTAATTGCTAAGCTCATCTGTTTCCGGTTGTGCGTTAACCTTGCTGTTATAGCCTCTGGAAAACACACACACACACACACACACACACACACACACACACACACACACACACACACACACACACACACACACACACACACACACACACACACACACACACACACACACAGGGGCATGGTTTTCCTGCTATTGCGTGTGTGCTGAAGTCAGGGCACCTTTTGTTCTGAGCGGTTTGGAGGACTAATGAGAAGCACAGTGAGCCTGAGGCATGTGCACACAAACATCCACCCACACAGATTCACCTACAGGAACGTGTGTGCACACCCAGCATGAAGTTCATCCAGACCTAAGCATCAGCAGATTCTTGTCAAGGAGACATAGAATTTATTGTTCATTTAATCATCTTGTGCATGTTTTTGTGTGTATATCAAGAATATAGCAGTCTGTGTGTGATATGTTTAGCTGTGTGGCTCGGTGCACTTTTAGAATAAAGGGCTAGTTGTATAGCAACTTCTCGTGTTCCTGTGGAAAACCCCCATTGCCACACCGCATGAGTCAGCAAAGGACAAGGAGTGCTGCAAGAAGTAGAGATGGATCATTGTATTAAGCAGTATGTTTGCGTGTGTGGATTTGTGTGGAGAGCAGGTTTCACAGAGAATATATGTGAAGTAGAGCCGTGGAGAGGTTACACCTTTAAAGGTACAGTGTGTAAAATCTCACCACTAGAGGTCAGCAGATTGCAGTCAACAGAATTTAGTTTGCTATAGTGGCTGTTCATCTGTAGTGAGTGTAATCCAGGGGTGTCAAACAATGAGGTCCGGGGGCCAGAATCGGCCCAGCAAGAACTCTGATCTAATCTAATCTCCCCACAGTCATTAATACTACACCAAAGTAACTAGGTGTATGTGTCCCCTGATGTAAAATGAGTTAGAATGCCCTGTTTAGGCTTTTAGTCTGCTGTTTACCTCAACTGCCAATATACCTGTGTCCACCTCTGTTTACTCTGGAGGAGGCTGTGAAATTTAAAGTGTAAAGCTGATGAGTCAGTGAAGCTAACTTCTGTCTGATGAAGGCACTGAGGTGAGTTTTTGTCGGTAAGCACTGCTGCATTGCAGGTGTTAGCTGCTTGTAGCTGGCGTTTGTGAAACTTTCTTTGAAGAGAATCTAACATGGTAGGACTCGGACACTTAACAAATAGACTCTCATATGATGTGAGAATGTAACTAAACTGTTTATCAGAGGGAAACTTTGTTTTTTAGGAGACTTGAGACTAACATTAGCTTGCATAAAGGTAGATTTTAACCAGCTGTTTTTGTTTATTTAGCTAGCTAGTTGTCAGCTGGTTGGTGATAGTAAGATTACATTTATAACCCTCTGACAATAAGCAATTGGGCCAATATCTAGAATAAATAAGTATTTAAAAAAGTGTTGTTTTGGGGGGGTCGACTAGAATGTGATGGAACAGTTATGAAAGTGACAAGATACCAGCTAATAGCAAACATGTATCTACAGTATTATATGAAAACATACATTAACTTGCATCTTTTTCTCCCTCACAACACCAAAGTGTCATCCACTTCTTTTAAGCGTGTCTCAGTGCAATTATTCATTTCTATATGGGAGCTTGAGGGTCCTGCGCAGTATCTTAGCTGTTCCCAGGACTGCGCTCTTCTGGACAGAGATCTACGATGTCGTTCCCGGGATCTGCTGGAGCCACTCGCCTAGTTTGGGAGTCACCGCACCGAGTGCTCCGATTACCACGGGGACCACCGTCACCTTCACCCTCCACATCCTCTCGAGCTCTTCTCTGTTTAAACATCATCTTTCCAGGGAATCTGACAAACATGGAAAATAGAGCTACAATTAATTAAGAACCAGAGTGGTGTCAGATGTGGACTCACAATGTTCTCCTGATGTTGACACCAATGGGACCGTCTGTTGATTAGTTTATGTTGGAGTGCATTCTTCACTGACCAGAGCTCACTTCAAAAATCGTTGGCAAGCCTCCAGCTTCTCAGCTTCTAGAGATGGAGCTGCTGTGTAAATATTAAACCACTAGAGGTCTGTCTCGCCACTTTTAAGTGAGGAAAATGTCCGTGTGTGTGTGTACACCAGTCTGTGTGCATGAATCTGTGTCGGGCTTATCCAAGTTCTCAGATAATCTGTGTGTTTAAAAAGTTTTTTTCTGTTTTTTCCCTCTTTGGTTTACATTCTCCATTATCTGTTGTCACACACTGTGCAGGACTGCAAACAGAATGCCTTTGTGTGTGTGTGTGTGTGTGTGTGTGTGTGTGTGTGTGTGTGTGTGTGTGTGTGTGTGTGTGTGTGTGTGTGTGTGTGTGTGTGTGGTTGACTTTTATCAGTTTCTGGAAATTGCTGTTGGAAAGTTTTGGCCCTCTCTTTCTTTAAATGTTGTTTCAGTTCAGTTTCCAGGCATTTATTTGTACACAGCTCTCTTAAGGTCCTGCCTCAGCATTTTAATCAGACTTAAGTCTAGACTTTAACCGGGCCATCGCAACACCCGAGCAGAAGCCGTCTCCTTTCAGACAAGCCATATTTGCTTAGCCTTTTTCTAATTGTACTGTCGTGAACTTTAACCTTTAACATTCTCACTGAGGCTTGTAGAGTCTGAGTCACAGCGCTTAAGTTTTTTGCAATTTCACTGAGCATTGCTGATTCCGACTCTTGAGTTAAGGTTTATTTATCTCTCAGTTTACACATTTTACACATAAAATCATCTCATCAGACAGCACCTCAAATTATTAGACAATATGAATATCTTTGTATATATCTGTAGGAAACTCAAGCAACCTATTTATAAGTAATAGCAGACATGTGTTTAGAATTTCTGTGGTGGGACTGTGTGGGTGCAGCCACCCTTTTGTCTTCATTTGGATTACAGACGGTGTGGCGAGGTTTCACTTTGTCCATCAAAGACGCCCTCACATGCATGTCTGGCATTTTAATCTCTCCTTCGAGGTTCAGGTGTTAGTAAACAAAACCATGCCCCAGGTTCATGTAGCTGTACTCACTATGACAATATCACGAGTTAAATATGTTAAGCGTGCTAAGATGTTAATATGAGAATGTTAACATAATGTTTATCATTGCTGCCTAAGCCCTATTATTATCACCAGAATGATTGCGTAGAGAAGTCTGGGACTAATCCCTCCTCAACATGCATGCCTCGATCCAGAAGGAAAGGGACAGACTGCAATGTCCTTTATTAAATCTCCTTTTAATATGCAGTGTGAGAACTCATTTTTTGGTGTATTTGATGGTTTAACTTCCTGGTCTACAGTTTTGCACTTATCAGTTATAGATGATCCTGGAAACCAGATAAATAGAGCCAATATCTCCCCAAATAAAGCGCCTTGAGGCGACTGTTGTTGTGTTTTGGCACTATGTAAATAAAATTAAATTGAAAATTGAATTGAATATTTCTTTTGTCTTGGAAGAGGGTCTCTTCCCCCCTGCCATGTTCAGATTACCCCTTGTTTATCTGATATGGGGTAGATTCGATATGATGACAGACGTCTTGGCACACTGATGCCAGTTTATATTTTTCCATTTGTCAGTGTGACATCATGCTTTTTATTGCACTGATTGCTTGCAGGGTCGTCTACAGTATGCACTATACAGCTATCTGCAGTCTGTTAATAATGCCTCTTTGACACTCCTAAGAGGTGATTGACCAGTTTGCATTTGTGCATTGGTCTGCTAGTGCCATATTAGTGTCATAATCACAAAAACTCGATGGAAGTTTAACTCTTGATTTTCACAAGCAACGAATAAAGTGCAAAGTCAAGATACAGGGAAGTATTTAGTAATGGAGCGCGGTGCAGGGACTAAGCCGTGGAGCACCAGAAGACTGCAGGAGAAGATAAAACAGGTTCATGGCGTTTTCAGGTGAGTCTTGAGAGACAATTTTTTATTGAGGATTTACTGGAATTGAGGGGAAGCATGCAGTGGTTTTAGAGGACATGAGTTTTCCAGGTGAACAATTTATTCAGGTTGTAGGTAACATAACTCCAACTGAGAGAGAAAGGTCAGATAACCAGAAAGCACACATAAAACGAGTCATAATTTGAGAGTCTTATTACCACCACAAGGGCAACAACAACCAGCCAGAGTGCAGGAACGTACACTGGCCTTTTATCCCTGAGAGGTGATCAGCGAACGGAAAGCAGGCGTGCAGGCAGCATTCAGGAGCCGAGGTAGACCCACCCACGGACAGAACAGCAAACCAGAGCACTGCCCAAACTCCACCTTAGATCAAGAGACTAACTAGTCATGAATAAAAGTATTAAGCTTGTTTACATTTCGACCCAATCGTGGTGCAAGAGGAAAAGTTCATATTCCCTAAAGGGAACTTAAATATCTGCCCCAAACTTTGTACCACGCCTGTTAAGTTGACTCAAACAGAAGAGACAAAGTCATCATGGATCAAAGACACGGCACGGGATCAATACAATCAAAAGTCCGGAAACCTTTTGGGTCACTATTAGCTTAAGTTTCACCGTACCTAAGTTATTAAAACACAAGTCATAAAAATGTTCATATAACCCTTGTTTGATGTTAAAACTCAACTTCCCCCCCTTTTTGACACATGGGAATGTGTCAAAAAGGGGGGGAAGTTGATCATTAAGTAGAAGTTGATCACCACTTCTACTTAATCTACTTACAAGTGTTTTTTCCCCCCTTTATTTATTTATTTTTTACATAATTTCCTTTTCCATGCAGTCTATGGCCAGCTTATAGTTCATATTCATATTCACCTACAATTTGTCATTTGAGTTACTCTCATCAGCCTTCAGGCTCCAACTATATTGCCATTGTTTACATGAAAAATGAGCAGAGCAGGATTATGTACCAAGAAGGACGTGGCTGACTAATAATAGCGTCCACACAGAAAAGAAAGAGAGATCTGGACAATGGGCGGTGCAGTTAAATAGAGGGCTCATCTCTGATCTGTCCATCGAGCTGCATCCATGGTCACATTTCTCCTGCCTCTGACTCTGGTAAGTTCCCTTCATAATACGCTCTGTGTGTAGAGTTAGACACAAGTTTTATATCTGTGCTTTCTTGATTTACTCTCCTGATATTTAGACTGTAGTGTTGATATTTTAACCTTTGCATTTGTCAAAAATGTGTCATGCATCTCTGTACAGTGAGAATACAGATTGATCTAGTGTTAGTTTATTCAATATGTCAACCTGGTGAACAGCGGGGACATAGAACAGCAGAGACATAGACAATAATAAGTGTTTCAGTGCTATTTTGCTAGCAGCCCAGGTCCATCTTTGGGCACAGACTGTGTGTACACTAAAGCTGTGCTACCATAAAGCCAAAGCAATGGGATGATCAGCTGAAATAATACAAACTGGGGAGTTTAAATCTGCAGCCAAAGCAACTATGTTCAAATCCGAGGTTGACGTAAACTTTCCAAAACACTGTGGGTGGGTTTTTTTTTCATTGCCAAGTTGGCCGCACCACAGAGGGTCATAAGCATCCATGAGTTACTAGCAATAAATCCCTGATCCAGGCTGGGCACCCCAGAGCACAGTCACCCACCACAGCTGTCTATCAGTTGTCCCCTGGTCTATTTGGGGAGACAGGCCACTCTAAATTCCTCTTGGCCAGATAATCCTGAGGAGAAAGACAGGGATAAAGGACAGAAGAGATGGATGAGGGACGGCTATCTGTCTGGAATTTTCCTAATCCGCTAAGGCAGATTGTAACCCCATCATGCTAGGTGGTCTTATGTGGTGCCATTCTCAAATGGAGCCAAATAGTGAAATGAGAGGGGAGGTATGAGGAGAAAGGCTGGCTTAAATTGAAAGAGTGAAAGGGTGAGTGCTGCAAATCACTTGCAAATTTGATGAAGGACAAAGGGCACGAGACTGAGGAAAGGTAAGACCAGGTAATAACAAAAGTGAAAACAACACTTTAACAATGAGGTGTGACGATAAATTAAGTATCTTAAACACATCTTAGTGGTGTTAATGCGTCACTGTTTTTTATGGCATGTGGTAGAAAAGCAAAACTGCACTCGGTAAGTTCTGTGAAAAACTAGGACACTGATTCCACAAACATTTTGTGCCTGTATGATATTTTCATGCACAACAAACACATTTTCTTAAACATGCATTTAAAAAAAGACAAAAAAGCTTCAGCAACCTCAGACTTTAAAATGGATTTAAGGTTGCCTAGACCAGCAACTTCCTTTTGTCCAAACAGGTGAAGACCGCTTAACACCTCTTATCCTCTGTCAATTCATTATTAACAATTTCCCCACCTATTGTTTGGCTCCATTTCTATATTGTTCGGTTTTAGACTTTTATAATCCATCCGCACGTGGATTTGTATATTTTTTTATCTGATCCGCTGACAAACAAATACTGCCAATGGTTCAGGGTGTGTGTTTCTGTGTGTGTTTCTAATCTCTCCCGTCTCTTTTCCAGTGAGATCTCAACAGCAGGATGCCTGAACATGTGTGAGTGTTTTCTTACTATAGATACACAGACATTAAAAAACACAAAAACGAGTATTTTAAATTATGTATGTTTCTCTTCTTTTACAGCCAAGAGGTAAGACCATCTGGCTGCTAACTTGTTGATACAATATTCAACAATTTTTATAACTAAGTTAAGCTACTAAACTACATATACATCATATTTACGGATAATCTTGTGAATCATCTGAACCATGCAGCGGAAACCCAAGATCTCAGCCTCAAGGAAGCTGATGCTCAAGGTACGAGAAATCATCTGCAGACTTATTTGATTTATTTGTGTAATACATGTGTTCAGCCCACAGGAGGGCAGCAGATACAGACAACTGAAAGAAAGCCAGCATCTGAATGTTTCACTTGTCATTTGAGAAAAAATGATGTGATGAGGTGTTTTGAAAGAATCTGAACGCATATGGAAAACATTATTTTATGTTGGTTTGACAGAGTCTGATGGTGGCAAAGGCCAAGGAGGAATTGGAGCAGGAGATTTTAGACAAAGAGGAGGAGAAACATAGGTACCTGGCTGAGAGAGCGCCTCCTTTAAACATGAGTGGCCTGAGCCTTGGCCAGCTTCAGGTATGTTCCCTACAGATTCCCCCAAATCTCTCATTTTTCTTTCCATCCTTTGCAGCTACAACTTAGATCATTCCCAAATTATGTCAATAAAGCAAATCAGGACAAGAAACCAAGTAAAGAAAGGACTGCACATGATTTCATACTAAGTTTTCCTTTGTGCATGTGTAGGATCTCTGCAGGGAGCTACATGCTAAGATAGATGTAGTTGACGAGGAGCGATATGACATTGAAGCTAAGGTCATGCTCAACACACGCGAGGTTGGTACACTTTATTATCCCAGCGCATTTCCAATAAGTAGAATTTGAAATGTTTCATATCAGTTATACGTATATTATGCAACACTATGAGCACCATGAGAAACTCCTACATCCTGCTCCCTCCACTCTGTGTCACTCGACCAGATTAAAGACCTGAATATCAAGGTGCTGGACCTCAGGGGGAAATTCAAGAGGCCTAATCTTCGACGTGTCCGTGTGTCAGCTGACGCCATCCTTCGCTCGCTGCTGGGATCCAAGCACAAAGTCTCCATGGACCTGCGAGCCAATCTCAAGTCTGTCAAGAAAGAGGACACTGAAAAGGTGCATGAAAAATGGATAAAAGAGAAGATGCAATCATGCATATGCACACAGAATACAATGAAACCAGCCTGAGCAATGTCTGTGCCATCCTTAGAGCACAGATATGCATTCAGGTACTGTAAGATACAGACATGATGTCAGCGCTTCAGATGTCATGGAACACCTGGAAACAGTGTGTGTGAAAAGTGTGTTTATTAAGACACCGAGTAGGAAGCCACTGCAGGGCGGGGGCCGTGTGTTTGTGAGAGAAGGCACCGAACACAAGACAATGATCCCATTGTACACCGAATATAAGCTTTTGTGGCCACGTCTCCCAACTCCTGAGTGCATGCATGTGCAGATTAGCTTGTTCCGGTGTGTGTATACCTGTGAATGAATGTGTGTCTCTCCAAGTGTGAGGTAAACCAGTTATACTAGTATGGTAATAAACAATTCTCCAAAGGGCTTCCCATTGAATTGAACAGGTCTCAAAGGCTTAGATGCAACAATAACATTTTCTGAACCTGCTCTACTTTGCAGCCTCTGTTTTTAGTCTTTTATACTCTCTGTTGCACAATCCAACTGTCTCCCTTATCTGCAGAAGAGGCCAGTGGAGGACAGTGACTGGAGGAAGAATGTGGAAGCCATGTCAGGGATGGAGGGAAGGAAGAAGATGTTTGATGCCGCTAAAGGTTCTGCGCAGTGAAGCCAGGAGGTGGGCTGGGGTCACATCAGTGACATCACTCCCCTACATCTGAATCTGTCCTGGTCTTCCTGGGTCTATTGTGGCGTCTGTGTTGTTGTTTCGCGCTGATGTCCCTGCGGATGCTCCTGCCATGGAGGTGACAGTATGCCCCCACACCCCTGAAAGGCTTTCAACTATTCTGTCAGCTTTGTTTTTGATAAGGTGTTCAAATGACTCTGTCTGTTATGTAAGATTATTTGTACTTTTCACACCATGTTGCACCAAAGCCTCAGACAATCGGCCTGATGTTTGTATGGCGGACAAATGTGCCAAATTAAACTGTACGTGTGATTGTTTTGCTTGGGGATAAACTTTAACCTTGTAATGTAGATTATCAAATAATAGTGGTAAAAAAAAAAGGTGCACTTCATTGGCTGGACTGAAAGGGAAAAAGAACGAATAAAATATCAAAAGTATACTTTACATGAAACATTTTTCTGTGTGATACTCCTTCATGTGTGATCAGCTGCTGTATTCAGATATATAAACTGCTTTTATAAACTCTGAGAATTTTAGTTTCTGTGATCCTGTCGCAGTAGGACCAGCTTTTTATTGCAGGTTGCAGACAGCAGATAGAGCAAATGCACATAAGAACACGTGCAGTTTAAATGGTTTGTGTGTGTTCTTATGGCTAAAATATCATCCACTACTAAAAAATGCTTATTTCTACTCCAGTCTGAACACAATTTGTTCAGTCTGTGATGCCAACCTTGCCAACAACTCCCATATGGTTAAGACATTTAACTGCTAGATCATACTGACTGGGATTGACTCCCAGGACACCTGGGATTAATGGGAACAATACCTTGCTGTGCTCAACCTCACTAAAAGAAAGTTCCTACTTTGATCCGATGAATCCGCTCTGCAACCTAATATATACTTAAAAACAGCAAGCATCACTACTGCTAATAGCTTTTCAATATTGGTTACAGTTACTTGTTAGTTTGAAGGATTACTGTTTGCTGCAACAACTTGTACATTTGAACTGATATGCTTTGTGTGCATGCTGTCCAGATGTAAAGCACTTCTGTGTGTTTTGCATGTCCATAAAGCACACTCTGCTTCAGTACTTTTTAAAAATCGCCTTACCCAAATGGATGCAAAGCACCCGCAGTCGTCTTGTGTCTGTAAATATAACTTTTGTTGGGAATGCCTTTCTGTTTTATTTCCGTTTGTTTGATCAGGTCTTTCCTGAAAATGTAAGACTAACTTTAGACACAGGAACATTAGAACAGACTGAATGGACACTGATGCATAAACACACAGAGTTCATTACAGGACCTAAAATGATACAGCACCGGTGCAGGCAGGGGCATGCAAACTATTTCCATAAGATAGCAGATGCATGATAGACCAACAACGCATGCTATAAGACAGCCTCTTCTTTAAATAAATGGGAAGCAGACTTTCACAGGTGAAACTTGAAAGAGTCTTGATATGCATCTTATGCTATGCCTCAGTTATCAGTTACGATAATATCTAACTTTGTTTACTGAGGAACTGCACAGAGTATAACAGACACAGATGTGATATAAAGAGTGTAGGTCAGAGTCCAACACACATGGGCTCCAGAGAAAGGTGTGGACTCACACAGCAAACACTCTGACTCAGACTGTAGTGAGAGTCCAGTACAAGAAAGGATAACATATATTTGTATGCTTTATTATTATCATTTAATAAGAGTTTGATTGCTATTAACTACTTGTTGTACTTGTACAGGTTTTCCTTTTAGCTACAGCCTGTAAGATCCACACAAACAAAATGAATACAAGTGTAAGATTAATTATTCTGGGATGTTTTATTGCCATTGCCCGAATAAGCGAAGTGTCCAGGGGCGGGAAAGGAGTGCCAGGTACAGGTATTACGCTTTCCACACTTCCACTTCCACCATACAAGGTGCTCTCTGGCGCGCGCTCTCCCCACCCCTCACTCAGTCTGTCAGGTGGGGAGCTTACCTTTGTGGTCACGTGACGCGTCTGTGCGCTGCACCGGGCTAAAGGTGGACTGCTTTGTGCCGAGGTGACTGTAATTCGACTGCCGTCGTCTGAGTGTCAGTCGACTTCGTCTGTGATCGTAGCTGGAAACTATTTTATTTTCTCAATATGTCTGTAAGTCGGAGAAACTGGTCGGCTTTGTCCAGGTAAGATTCAAGGACTTCTGGGTTTCTGTAGCGACTAATTACCTGTGTTACCTGCGTTTCAGAGCGATGCCCGCGCCTATGCTTTTTAATAGATGCTGGATGTTTAGGAACGCGCATAATTGTTGCATGTTGCAGGGTTTTCACTCTGGCAACAAAGCATCCCAATTTGGAAGAAATGATTTATTACATTCATATAGTAACTGTGTAACATGCAGTCAAACTGTGTCGGTTGGTGTCACTGTTATACTGTCACTTCTGCCTTTTTTTGCCCGTTACAGTCTAGAGATAACGGAGAGTTTTGTTCTGTTTGGCCCTTGTTGAGCTCAGTTAAAAAGGAAACACCAGCCTGCCGCTCTGCAGCTGGCTGATTGAATCCACTGATAATTCTTTTTAAACAGGATGCAAAATACAGCCACAAAAAGCGGTTGATGAACAAGTAAAGCAGGTTCCCTGTAACGCTTATTAATCTTTTCTTTTAAAGTACAAACCAAAAACAAATAGTGTGGAGGATCCACTCATCAAGTTCTCATGTACAGCACGCTGTTTTACATGTGTCCACCACCCGTATCCTCACTGAGCCTCTGTTGTTTTTGTTTGTTTGTTTTTCCATATTCGCTGATTGTCTTGATTCAGCCTTGCACGACAGTGGACAATGGAGGACGAGGAGGAGGTGGAGCGGGAGAAGAGGAGGAGGGTGAAGAGCTCAAGCACCAGTGCTGACCAAGATGATGACTTCAGCCCCACTCCCACTCCTACAAACACATCTGCCAGCGAGAGCGCCTTTGGGACAGACTCCTCAAGTGAAATGTCCCAAAGCTCCAACAGGTTGTTCTCATAGTTTAGTAAAACAAATATGTCACGTTGGACTCATACGCTGTCTAAACACAATCCTCTTTGTGGACTTTGTCTGTGTGACTGTTTTGTTCTTTTGGTTTCTGAAGGCCTTTTTAGTGGTTTCAAACTAGCAAAGGGATGATTCTCACAGTTTTGCCCCATGGGAGTGTTTCTGTATACATTTCAAACCCATGAAAACACCTGATACTCACGCAGGGAAAGTATGAAATGCTGTCAGAAACCCCGACAGCTGAGTACCTGTCTTCAAAGAGCCTTTTATAATAGAAACCTGATCAGATGCAGGAATCTTTTTAGGTCTCTCTAGAGACCATTCATCACATGTGTTGGTCATTAATGTGCACATATGTACTGTTTATTGCCAGCATGGAGCAGGTACAGCTTGACTTTGTGGAGATGCTGCGAGTGCGTGACGAAAGGCGAAGGATGAGGCACGTGGAAACGTTGAGACAACAGAAGGATGGAGGGGAGGATGAAGCTGAGGTCAGCAAAGGAGGAGGTGCCAGGGTAGAGCTGCTGGGAGACATGGATGAAGAGAAGGAAAGTGTTGTCAAACCACAGCCACCAGTAAAAACATCTTCTCACAGTCCCACCAGCAGCAGCAAAAGTAGAACCAGCATCTCAAGCAACAAAGTAAGAAGGAAGTTGCTCCTTAATTTCTGGAAGAAAATCTAAAGAAAAAAACATCTCACAGATCTTTTAAATGTGCTTGAGTTTCACAAGACTGCAACAGTGAAAGTCTGTAAGTCAGCTGCCAAATAACGATGTAAATCGAGATTTTTCACGTGATTATTTAGAACTTTTGTCCACCTGGAGTGGAAGAAACAAGGTCATAACCTCAGTTTTGATTAAATGACCAACAGAGAGATTTTGTTGATTCTCTGAGAAACGTTACAAATGATAAAACATGAACTGACAGATCCTTTGACAAGAAAGCACCAATCTTCCCTCACACACTAAGTCATGACACCAGTAGCAGCACCCTGTACAGTTAACTGCTATCCCACACAGAGGGGGGAGTTAATTATTCTCTAGATTTTACAACAACAAACCGTTTTTTGTAGTGCAGCATATGATGTCATTTTTGCTATTAAAGACCAACGCTGGTGTGGGCATTTTCCTCCTGTGCTCACAAGAAGAAGTTAGAATCTACTTTTAACTTACAGCTTTAGAAAAAGAAGACAACCCTTTACTCCCCGTCTTGTTTCCGGACTTGAACTCTCCCCGCGAGTCAAGTGACCATGCAAATCATCTCTAAAGCTTTGATAAGACGTGCTTAAGGCCATAATTTGAACTTTATCTTTTATTACCTTCGCAGGCTGCTTTAGCTCTGTGTATCTGCAAATGAGGCCATAACCGCGCCGTGTTATGTAATGCAAGGTGTGTCGTCTGTACAAAAGCTTGTGTGCTATGTGCTCATGCTGATTGTCTGCCTGTTTCTTCCTTTGTCAGCATGAAAATGAAGAGTCATCAGGCAAAGACCCTGATCCAAAACCCTCCTCCAGCCCAGCTCGCAAGTTTGTCAGGTTAACAGTGACATTTCTTTTTTGCTGCTCTTTTGTTCTTTGTTGGCTGATCACCTAAAAGGATCAAATGCATTTTATTTAGATAAGATAAAGGTTACTGATTCCACAAATGGAAATGAAAGCACCAGAACAATGTAGAAATATAAAAGAGAAAACAGGACGTATAAGATTGTTTTGTATAGATTGTGAACCACATAAAGAGAATAAGATGGAAGAGTAAAAAAAATCTGCCTTCAGTTTTCACGTTAGACGCACTTTAAGATTTAATTTAGGCAACAGATCAGAGAAAACTGTACTTTCAGTGGTCACTAGTTCCTTTCTCTTCAACTTCTCCTTAAACTCACTTCTCTTTCTTGCCTTTCAGTTCTGTCTCCATCTCACTTGACAAGAGTCCATCTGCCAGCGGGCGCACAACTCCCATGAGCCCCGGTTCTCCGTCAGCCCCCTGGTCACCTCGCGAACACTGGACTTCCCCCCAAAGCCCTGTTCACAATGGGCACACAGAGGAGGTAGTTCACC
Source organism: Rhamphochromis sp. 'chilingali' (assembly GCF_963969265.1). Lineage (NCBI taxonomy): Eukaryota > Metazoa > Chordata > Actinopteri > Cichliformes > Cichlidae > Rhamphochromis > Rhamphochromis sp. 'chilingali'. The sequence continues at coordinate 1,450,483 of NC_137939.1, read as the reverse complement.
ACACACACTCGCACAAAGAAACACAAACACAAATAAACTGACATGTTCGTCTCAGCTTCAAGCTTTGCTTGTCAAATGCTGTATAAGGCCAGGTAAGCACTGACGCTGCATCTTATCAATCCAGTGTGGGCACCAGCGCCCTCTGGTGTTATAAAGAGTAAAGGTTCCTTATGGCGGTAAAAACAGTCTTGGCTCCAGAGAGGTACCTGCAGCTAAACAGCAAACCTAAGTTGTTTTAATTTCTCTCAGACCGGCGTGAATCGCTCCACCAGTGGAAACTTTGAACAGGCAAACAAACCTGCCTTCATCAGACAGAGCTCCAGGACTGTATCTTTCAGGGTAAACACTGACACACACGCACACACAAATACATGCACGAGGACACAAAACCATTCAGGCATTCTTCCTGGCAAACGTCAGCATGAACTTTTGCCAATTTGACTGTTAAAACACGATTTTATCTGCCGTCAGCTTTCAGAATATCAGTTCAGGATAATTTGCTTGTGCCAGTCAAGCTTCCAGCTCATGTTAATAGCTACATGAATATTGACCAGCTCTTACTGCTGACTGGTTGCTTTGTTAACACCCAAACACATCCCCGTGCAGAGGATTATTGAGCAGGTCACTTGCTGTAAGTGCCGCTAACACGCACTCACACAGGCTCGGTCTTCCACAGATGATGAGAAAGAAAGAAGAGGATCCTTCGCCGCTCCAGAGGAGGTAAGGAAACAGCCTTGTGTTCATTTTGTATCAGCCTCGCTTAGTTGGTTTGCTGACTTGCTTCTTCTGTTGTAGCTCCAGTGTGAGGATGGCCTCCAAGAAGTTTGAACCCAACACCGTGAGATAACTTTAATTGACTTTCACCTAATATGATTGATAATCAGTAATCATTCATCGCTTATCCATTATTTTCTTGTTTGGCACTTTACAAAAACACAATTATATTTACAGTTATAGGATTATGAGATCTGTAGACCTGCTAGCACTACACACAATGTTATGCACAATTTACAGTGTTGATGTTTTGAAGCAGGACCAAAATGAGGATGAAAACAAAGCGTCATCTTTCCAGAGAAAGTGAGTTTGACAATTTTTTAATCTTTATTTATTTGTTTATATTTTATTGAGTGTAACTGATTACACTTGTACATTAATGTATTCTGTCTTCCCAGCTCTAGGCAGAGGATTTCATCTAGATCCATCCAGGAAAAGATGGAGAGGCTGGCTCAGGCAGCGCAGGTCAGCCTCTCAGCCCTCCATGTACTAAAGGGGAAATTATGTTCCTGTGTTCTGTAGCAAACATCAACTGTCAGTCGCCAATGGTCTTCTCTTGGCTCTTCATCCACAGAAGTCCGAGCTGACGCGATTCCCAGATGTCACCCAGAGGACTCTGGTCCTGCTGGAAGAAGTGTCCAGGAAGAGAGAGATCTTTGAGAAGGAGCAGCAGGTGCAGAGCCCCACCAGCCCCGGAGTTTCCAAACAGGTACACTCATCATTCGCCCAAAAGCTCTTTTCAGTATTAGATGTGTGCGTAGCGTTAGTTAACAAATGATTTTGTAACTGTTGTTGATTTCAGGAAATTAGAGGCTTGACATCAGGAATGTCAGAGCGGATCAACCGCTGGCTCCACAAGAGCAACAAAGCTGGGTCTTCGCACAGTCCTGCTGTAAGTGCAGTGTATGGAAGCCAGGGGGCAGTATTACTCTTTGAGCTGTAAGTCCTGGCTGAGCAGGACGTAGTTCGTTGTTTGTGTTGCCTACATTAAATTAAAGAGTTTGCCATTATGTAGGTAACTACGTAAAACGCATGACTGTCGTTAATCGTGAAGAAAGTTCTGATCAATTAATTCTTTTTTCTACTCTGGTAAACTCAGTAAAGTCATTTAGGCATTAAATGAATGGGAACGTTTCATTTAATTTCAAAAGTAGCTCAAAGAATTTGATCTTAAGAATTTAGAGTTGGATGTTTAACTTAATTAAGCTGTTCAGAAAGCTTCATACGACATACCCAACTTGCTGTTAGATTTAGCAGTGCATGTTTTTGGCTGCAGAAATCTTATCTTTGTTATATCTGAGCAGAAACAATATCTATCTGGGTAAATTCATAAGCACACTTTAAAGCAGAGGGTCGCCTACAGAAACACTGGCATGACTGACTTCGTGCTAATCTGTCCTAACATCACTTTTGTCAGAGTAGAGTGACCCGTTCCTCCTGCTTTGTGCCATTGGCTTTTTAGCAGTTATCTACTGAGCATGAAGAAATGCTTAAGTCAGTCCAAATTGTCAGACGACATAAAGACCATTTTAGGGTGTGTTTACAAAACTATTTGCCCCGTAAGAGGTCCCTGCTTCAGAAATATTTCAAGACTCCAGATTTAAAGAGTGTTTTTTTCTTTCTCTTCACTGTAATAAGAACTGATATAATGATTCTGTTTCTGATTTGTAGGATTTGAGACATGTGGACATTTCTAGTAAGAGGAGCCTGTTTGAGAATAGCGGTGAAGACAGTGTCTCTAAATCCAGCCCTGGAAAAATCTGAAGTGAAGGAAGTTTATTTATAATGTCCAACAGGTAAGGATACAAGTGCTACTGAGTTAGTCTTACATGCTGTGGAGGCAGATTTACCAACTCCACAAATGAAGCAAACAAGAGGAAGCCGTACATGTTTCACTGAACTTTAAAGGCGCTCCTTCAATTATAAATTGCTCTTATTGTGCTTGTATTTGCAGGATTGCAGGATTTTAAGATGGCGAAGGGAGAGGCAGAGATTTGGAAGATTAACGGATTTGATGACTGAGTGATTTTTTTCCCCTTTGCCGTCAAAGCACAAATGTAAAACAGGCAGGAGGAAGAGAGAGAAATGGCCTGTTGGGTTGTATCTTTAGAGGACTGAAAAGGAGGAAACTGCTTTTAAAGTTAAAAAGCTTCTATCTTACACTTTTGCTTTGTTTCTTTAAAAAATAAGTGTGCCTACTTTTAACATTAAAATACCCCCAAAAAAACGTGTCAGTGATGTTTTATTTGTTCGCCTTAACGTTGTGTAATTTCTTTGAGCACTTTAAACAGGTGAAGGTTTAAGGATTATATCTTTTACTGAATTACACTGCTGGGATTGCTGGAGTTGTAATATGTGTGTGTCTTGTTTAATTTGCCAGTGTAATTTTTTTCTTTTTTTTTGGTTTCATCTGGACTTGTGGACGAGATTCTGTCTTTCTAAGTAATAAAATGTTTTACTACCATAACTGTCTGTCACTATTTCTTTTTAAATAGCCCTGGATGAATAAACGCACTTTACCTTATCTCAGACCGGGATGCATATAGATAAGCGCTCCGTGCCTGTGTTTCGTCTACAACAAGGTGCCATACAAGGAAACCAGAATGTGTGTGTGTGTGTGCGTGTGTGTGTGTGTGTGTGTGTGCGCGAATCAGCTGTCTGTGATCTTTTTGGCTCTGCAGCCCACAGTCATGCCTTTTTGGGAAATGGTGATAAAGGAGAGTACATGCTATCTAGAAAGTTATTAATAACACAACAAGGGGTCCTAAAGCCTCATCCGCACAACACAGTCCGTCCTTCACCCGCTGACACTCACCCCACGCTCCCGTTAGAGAAAGTGGGACCTGTCTTGTGCTGCAAATCCACTCTCTCCGGGTCTCTGTCTTGATCCCTTCATCTGATCCTCAGGTACGATTGACTAACTGTAACGTAACGTGTGCACACGAAAGAAAGTGTTTTAACTGGAAAATATTGAAGCTTTTATTGATTTGAACAGAAAGTGAAAAATTCATGATTGGCTTTTTTCCCAAGTAATCAGATTTGCTGCCGCGCACCTGAACGCGCCCTGTCATGTCAGACAACGAGGAAGTGGTGGAGGAGTATGAGGAGTAGGTTGGATTTTTCTTCTACTTAAAATACTTCTAAATGTATCCCGAGAGTACATCCACCGTTTGTCACTGACACGTGGTTTATTTGCAGCAACTGCATGATCATTTTACACTGTCATGCATTTGTCTTTTTGATCATAATAGTAACGCGCCTATGTGATTCATTTTCACAGGGAGGTGGAAGGTAAGACCTCTCATCATGACTCATACACAGCGCAGTCACTCTGTGGTTAAAACCCTGTTGTGCAGGCAAATGCTTTCTCTTGGCTAATCCGACGAGCGTGATGTAAAAACTGCTGTACTGTATACTCAGTGCGCTCTTATAAGGATTTAAGAGGAATGCAAAGACATGTTGCTAATTGTGTGTAGTTTGAATGAAATGTCAAGATCATCCATAAATCAAACGTAAATGTTCTGCCTGTTTGTCAACTCCTAATCAGGTGTAGGAGGAGGTTATTATATGTATGTGTGAGAGTTACAGAATTACCGTGTAAAACGTTTTTCATGGTAAGTTTAATTATAATGCAACACAAAAGCACAAATTATATGTGAAGTCAGGAATCGCTAGTGGGAAAGGTTTGCCTTAAGGACTTCCTGCCAGAAAGTTTTCTTTTCTATTCTTTTGTTGCAGCTCGGTGTGGTTTAGGTAAGGATCACAATCTGGATTAAAAATGAGCGAATCAAATGCTTATATTATGATTACTCGTAAGTCAGTGTTTCATTAGTTAGTATCATTAATTGATTTGACTTTGTGTGCTAGAAACAACAGTTTGTAGAGTTTGCACTTTTGATTATGTGAAAAGATTGTTCACGTGTTTCTCTCTGCGGTTTCTCCGGCTGCACGACACAGAAGAGGAGGCCGCTGAAGGTACTGACGGCGCTGATATTTATAAATGAGTGTCAAGGTCATCGATGAATGCTTTTGTCACGTTTCAATAGCACACATCAAGGGTGATGTGGAGGAGCGGTCGACAGCAGTTATCCTGAGAGTCTCTGGGATAAATAGCAGCGCTGTGACTGAGCTTCATCTATAAACACATTTAAAGTGATTGTGATTAATCTCACTTTGAAAGAGATTCTTTGATGTATTTGCTAACTTACTTTGCTTGCTCAGCTATTCTTATTTATTTAACCTCCTTACATTACTTTAATTACTTGACTTACTCTGTTTACTTACTTCACCTACTTCTCATCGCTTTGCTAACTACTTTTCTGCTTTGCTCATCAGAGGAGCAAGGGGTAGATGAGGAGGAGGAGCAGGAGGAGGAAGAGGAAGGTATAATTGGGCAGATGTAATGTTTTTCCCCGGCACAGTGCATTGATAGCAACCTGAGGGTGAATTTGTTGATGTGGAAACCACATACTATGTTTGCTCGTTGCCTGTTTGTTTATAGAGCAGTTTCAGTCTAAGAAAAAGAAAACAAAACGATGTGGACGCAAAACATTCAACAGAATCAGACAAGACAGAAGATATCAGTTATGTTCACAGGATGACTCCTCTCGTCTCTTTCCCTGTGACTGTACTAAAGAGGTTATTGATCAGGGAGAGTGATTATTCAGGCTTAGTGAAAGTTAACATTCTTTCTGTGATAAGTCATTATTTGCTTCCTTCTCCACCAGAGGCTCCACAGGAGGAAGACAAACCTGCTGCAGAAGAGGAGGCCAACGAAGAACAAGGTAGACGTTACTAAAAACTTAATGCAGACTTCCCCAAATGGGGGGGCGCAGAGCCATTGCAGCAGGGGTGCGCGGTATGAAAAGGAAAAAAAACAAACAAACAAAAAACAACAACGTTTGGACACGACCTGGGGCTCCCACACAAACGCAAAGCAGGAGATGAAGCATCGCTGAATATGTTTCCAAACCAACTTCATTCTAAGCCAAAGACTAGAAAATCTGGTGAAGCAAATCTGCCCTTTGGCTTCACCTGCACAGGTGCGGAGGTAGGTCTCCCTGCAGGGTTGCTTTTCCCTGCGTGGGGAGCAGCGCTGGGCTGTTTACATCACGGACAAACAGGATCCCACAGCTGTTTGTTTTTGAACCCATTTTGCACAGAGAAGCATTAAAAAAATATATATATATCGATAGCAATGTTGAACATTATTACACAGGAAAAACAACCACGTGTAAAATAATGACACCGTGACGCCTCTGCCTTTGTAATGGAGGGACAGTAACTGCGTGTAAAACCTGCAGATAGAGACACAATACTGTTAATCTGACTGTCTGCTCTTCATCTCATGTAAACAATAACGTGGCGCACAGCGTGACGCGGAAAAAGGCACATACCTTTGACTTTGCGATGAGCTCTGTATTCCACGTCCACACATAAACGCAAAAAATGAGTTATAAAAAATCTCCGTTCTCGGTGATTCGAAACGCCGTTTACGTGTGAACGAAACAGCTGCGTGTTCAGAAACACCCGTGTAGGTGCGGCCGCAGCGTAAAAGAGTTTATTTTATTACCTGTAATTTATTGCAGGTTACTTGTATTTGCTTAATTGTTTACTAAATGTTTGAGGTGTAAAATAAACCGCAATGGAGCAAAATGTGTGTGTGTGTGGTTGGAGGATGTGTGCGTGCGTGTGCGTGCGTGCGTGCGTGCGCGCGCATGGGGGGAGGGGGGCGCGAACATTTTTCTTGTAAAACAAAGGGGGCCCAGCAAAAAAAGTTTGGGAACCACTGATTAATGGGAGAAATGATATCTTTGGGCCTGTGTTGACAGCACAGTGAAGATGAGTAATGTCGTTTACCAGTAACCATCACTCACAGGCAGGGAGATAACATGCTATCTCAGACACATTTCATTTTGGTATGTGACAGTCTGCACTTGAGGAGGTTTTCTTAGTCACACCAGAAGGGCCAGCTGGGCTGAGAGTAGTCCTCCAGCCCCTCCCAGCCCCAAGGCTTTCATTTCTTAGTCAGAACCAGGTGTTTTTCACTGTTTCGGTGTCTCACCTGCTCCCACTGAGATCATTTGAAATGGGAGGGATGTTAGACTTATTCTTACCTTTTGGCTCCTTTATACTGATAAACACCGTGTGAGCTGTCACTTTCCACAAAGACAAAAGGCAGGCGACTTGTTGACGTGCCAAAAAAAAAAAAAGCACGACTACACCCTTCCCTTTACCAGTTCAGGTTCTAATTAACCAAGTTGGCAGCATAGGAAACTAGTCTGGGCCTATCAGCTGACTGGACGACGTTTTAGGTTTCAAGCACGGTCTAGCTGTCCTCTATTATTACGAAAACAAAAAAAGAACTTAGCTGCTTCTTTTGCAGAAAGCTAAACTAAAACTAAAGTTTTTCTGGCATTCACTCATAATTATTTGGGTCATTCAAAGGTCACTGATCCTGGACCTTCTTGAGAAAGGAACCATTTGCTATCAGTGCTTGCATCTCTAGATAACGTCTCGCTTGTCCCGAGTGCATTCATGCAATGTGGCACATGAAGCAACACTTCACAGATGAGCGCCTGACTTCCTCGGTGCTCTCTTTCAGTCTTTCCCGTCTTCTCACTTACGCTCTTCTGTCATGTGGCCATCATCACTCACTAAACGACTGTTTACTGTGGCGTAATGCTCAGTCATTTGAGATGTGCTCTCACAAACCCTCTCTCAAGCATGTTATTTTGGTTTCAGATGGAGAAGGCGAAGCAGAGGAGGGAGAAGGTAAGTGAATGGGAATCTCGTTTTGTGGCTCTGTTGTTCTTGGATGTTCTCCCTGACATGAATCACACATCATTACTTTTATTATTAATATCAGCACAAATGGTGTAAACAGACTTCAGTGCCATAACTTGCGGGGGGAACTGGCAGAATTTGTGATTTTGTGCAGTCTCATTATTAATGTGTGGTCTGCACTAACTCATTCATACTTTCTGCTTGACTGTCTTTCATTAACAGAGGAGGAAGCAAAGCCCAAATTCAAGTAAGTAAAACGCACGGATAAACACGTTTTACGATAGCATGGTTATGAGTAACAAACATACGACGCATAAATAAACAAAGAGAGGACTCACACCACTGTGATCCATTTGTTATGTATCATACCAGCAGCAAGCTACGTTTTCACAACTCAATGAGGTTGCTTGATACGATCCTTCTACATCAACATCTTAAGCTCAAAAGTCACAAAGTCATTTCGTTTTTACTTTGTTTTAAAATCCAGGAAGTGCCCCCCCCCTCGATTTAAACTCAAACTGTGGAACGTCGTTCCCCTCGCTGCCAAATTAGCTCCCTTCATTAAATCTATTAAAACTCACTGCCATTTGAGTCTGTGTGATTCCTCATTGTGTATCCTGTGGCTTTTTAGAAATGTCCATTCCACCTTTTCTCAGCACGTTGTTTTTTAAATGTGCTTTACAAATACACTTGTGTTGAGAGTTGCATTGACCATAAGTGGCCGTTTTGATTGTTCAGATTGAATTACTTTGATTTAATAAAAACATTTCCAGAGATCTCTAGGCTGTGCCTCTCTGCTCCGGCACTAAGAAAAGAAAATCCCAATTTCTGTCTACATATAGTGCAGTTTGTAGAAACTACAGATATGCAGCTACTTCTGAGCAGCAACAGACAGCAACACGTGCAAACACAGAGGGGACATTTGTTTGGCACATGCTTATTGTTTTTGATCCTCATTTAACACCAACTGTCATCACAACTCAATTTCCCTGTTATTGATCTTTTTTTTTTTAACTAAATAGTTCTTATTTAACCCACGCTTGTTAACTTAATATCTTTTCCTGCTTTTTCAGGCCATTCATCATGCCAAACCTTATTCCCCCTAAGATCCCAGACGGCGAGAGGGTGGATTTTGATGTACGTGACACAATACAGTACTTACTGTGCATGGGCTTTTGTATCCTGGTGTATTATGTACAGGTCTCAGGGTGGAGTAGACATGTCTTCACAGCTTTCACTCTGTATTTTTCTAGCTTTCTCTAAGCCTGCTTTTAATTTAGGACCAAAAACAAATATGTGCATCAGTATAACATAGAACTGGGTCACTGAATCCAACAGGATATACATCGCAAGAGAATGGAGAAGGACCTGATGGAGCTTCAAACTCTAATCGAGGTTCACTTTGAAAGCAGAAAGAAGGAAGAAGAAGAGCTCGTTCAGCTCAAAGAAAGGATTGTGAGTGCCCCACACTACAGCCAGTCAAATGTAAACCACTTCCCACCTCAGACATTACAGATCTGCTTTAGGATCTGTTTTAATGAGATGTGATGATCTGTTGCTCAGGAGAAGCGTCGCTCTGAGCGAGCAGAGCAGCACAGAATTCGCAGCGAGCGAGATAAAGAGCGACAGAAGCGTCTTGAGGTAGAGTCCTGTTCTACGCGCTTTAACACGGTCTATAAAGTGGCACGCGTTTCACCTCGGATCGTCTTTCTCTCGGGGTTCTAGGATGAGAGGATTCGCAAGGAGGAGGAGGAGGCCAAGAAGAGGGCAGAGGATGATGCAAAGAAAAAGAAAACCCTCACCAGCCTCCACTTTGGAGGTTACATGCAAAAGCTGGTGAGTCAGTGGAGTTTTAACAGTGGGGGTTTTCAAAAAGCTCCACTAGTAACTTTTATAACAGAAATTATTTTATTTTTAAAGACAGACAAACGGAGTGGCAAGAGGCAGACAGAGAGAGAAAAGAAGAAGAAGATCCTGAACGAAAGGCGCAAATCTCTGGACATCGAGAACATGAGTCAGGAAAGACTCAAGTAGGTTCAGACGCACAGAGCAGGACTTAGAATCTGTAGGTTTGTTCACTTACAAAGAAATGTGGTTTCATTTTAATGGAGAGAGACGAATATGAACCAAAAATTAATCAATGCACTGCCTCAACTCCCTGTGTGTATCAAGAACACGTGTCCATTACATGCAAATCATCTGATAACATTTTGGTCATGTGGAGGTTTTATTTCAGGATTTTAGTTAATATTCTGTCTCCCTCCATTAAAACAAATACTACCATTAAAAATAGAGACTCTTCATTTCTTTGTAAGTAAGCAAACAAATTCAGCAGGGCATCAAATAATTATTTCTCCCACTGCATGTTTCATTATCTCACACAATAGCTATTGCATTTTTTCTTCACGACACACAAAATTAAAATAATAAAACAATGAAAATAATTCTCGTTATAATAATTTGTTTTCCAGAGAGAAAGCTAAGGAGCTGTGGGAGTGGATCCAGCAGCTGGAGGCAGAGAAGTTTGATCTGCAGTACCAGTTCAGCAGACAGAAATATGAGGTGCGCTCAGCTAATTGAAGAAACAAAGACACGGCATCAGTGAGACCTGGTCACAGTGTAACAAAATGTTTTCTTCATTCCAGATTAATGTGCTGAGGAACCGTGTGAGCGACCATCAGAAAACGTGAGCACAAGCTCGAAATCCCATTTTAATTAAAAGTTTAAAACATGTAGTTACCATAGAGCGCACATATGATGTCACACAGGTGTAACAAAATGCAACAGACAGGTGAGGTTTGGGACAATAACTTGATTGGAGAGTGTCAAGCTATGTGTGTGTGAGAGCATTAGAGTCATGGGAATTTAAAACTTATAGTGAGGCGGGGTTAAAAGAAAGAGAGAGGGAGTGTAACACTTTGTTAGTAACAATAACCAAAAAAAGTAATATAATTAACAAACAAATGCTTTAAGAGGTGAGGAGAAATCAAACAAATCATATATAATAATTAAATGAGTGATCAAGAAAAGAAAAGAGCAAGTGTGGACAAAGCAGCAGGTCACCACTGGAGAGGCCAATGAGATGAGTGAGGAGAGGCTGACTTTTAGTTGCAGCTATGAGTGAAAGCCCTGAACGGTCGTGCATCTTCCTTAGAGCGACTTGACAGAGTTTTGCATGAATCCCTTCTTCTGTGATTCATGCCGGTGTTTGTGGGGGAAGCTTTTTGTTAAGAAACGACCGTCTCTGAGGCCCAAGTGGAAAAGCTTTTTGTTTTCAGACTCCCTGCAGTGTCACCAAATATTGTGTATTCACAATCTCACAGCCGCCTTGTCCTAACTCGGCGAGCTGGCTGCGTTTGGTCATCTGTCATACCTGTCAGGGATAAAGTGAAAGAACATGATGTCACTGTTATTTTTGAACAGGGTGCAGGAAGATTTCAAAACGTAACCGTGCAACCTCGCTACGATCTGTGCCACATCAGTTGTGTCTGAATCACAAACGCTTCTGTTTTTCAACAGGTCAAAGAGGACCAAGAGAGGACTGAGGAAATAGATGCTGATGTGCTGAGTGACAAGTATTATCATCCGCCCTGTCATGCAGCCACTGCCTCAAACCAAGCCCAGGCTTTACGGCCACACCCAAGTCACACTTATCTTCTTACGGTTGCCTTAAGCACAGCTTGGGTCCAGTTTTCCAGCCTTATCTCTCGCTCTACTTTTTCAGGATAATGGGGATTTAAAAGTGTAAATAAACAGTCTCACTTTAATGACTTGCTTTTTGTTCTTCCATAGTGTGCATGAGTTGCTTTGTTGGCAATGAAAAAAAGTCATGCAAGACCCGATGACAGAAAGCTTAAAGCAAAGACATCCTCTTACTGAAAGACAGGCTCTAACATGACTGGAGCTGACATGATGCTTTTTGAGCTGACGCCCAGACATCCACCCAAAGTTCACCTATGAACACACCCACACTAAATTGAAAAAGAATGAATAATTTCCATTATGCATATTGCAGGTGGGAAAATCCTTCTTGTCCTGTAACTTCTCAAGTTACAGGACAAAATAAAGAACTGCCAGGTAATATTCAGAGTATGTTTTTTTTGAAAGAAGGAAGTTATAATTTAAGGGGTTTTTGTAACTTCAAAACAATGAAGGTACGTACTACAAGAAAAGGCTTTTGTGTTTCTGTTCATGGAGTGAAACTATGGAACAAACTGAATATGGAATTAAAGCAATGTCCAAACATAAAACTGTTCAAAAAGAGTTATAAAAATATGATCTTCTCGATCTATAAAGAAAAGGAAAATATTTAAATTAAGTGAATGTCTCTACTTAAAAACAAACAAACAAACAAAAAATTCATGATGTGATATTATAGTATATAGTATATCAGAAATCTGTTCACTATTTTTATTACAAATTATATCAGTAAGGAAGCTGACTAAATATTCACTGATAATTTATGGGACAGGGGTGGGATTAAATAAGTGTATACTTCTTCCCACTCCCTTTCAACATGTAAATTAATCAGAATGTTTTTTTGTATGTAATTTGTATAGTATTTTTTTTCTCTCTTATTTCTTTTCTAAATGTACTTGTATATTGTTCACATGTTGAAATAAATTACCAATCAATCAATCAATCAATCAATCAAGTGTGTCACCAAGTTTCATATGAGAAAAACTGCAGTTTCTCAGCAAACAGGCAGATACAAGCCCAGTTATTTAGTCTGAAAATACTCAAAATATGCACAAGAAAGAACAAAAACGCTGAAATGAGACACTGAGAATGTCTTTGTGATGGCCATGTGGTGTATAACTGGTCACAGGAGCAAAGAAAATGCACGTCATGTTTTTAACTGCTTCTCCTCAGCAAAGCAACAATGGTTTGTCATGTTGTTACTGATAACAAAAAACAAGCTCTCAACCCACCAAACAGTCTGGTGTCTCAGTTTTCCCACAAACCTCTGGGGATTCAAAGGGTGAAAAGAAAAAAACGCCTGATTTACTCAGTGACCAAAAGAGCCTTGTTGAGACCTGCCTGATCCAGGATCAGCAGAAAACAAAGGCACAGTAAGAAAGAAAAATATTATTACTCATTCACAACAGTCAATTCTGAATATTGCATTTGCTTCAGAGTGATTCACGGTTTTGAAAATCATGCATAGATTTATCACATATTTTAAAGGTCGCTGGAAAATTAACAAAAAACAAAACTCGCAATATTTTTGGCATGTTTTATTTATTCTGAGTGAAAGACAAGCCTCCTACTTATGCGCCTCACAAACACACACACACATTTCTCAAAAATATACATTCTAAGCAAATACTGACATTGATCAAATGAACCTCAATACAGCCATTTCCCAAGCAGAAAGACAGCCCCCTGCCTTGTACCCTGTGGCCCTGGGAAAGCCCCATAGCTGCCTGCCATCGTGTTTCATGGCAGGTATGTTTTATGACGTGTAATGGTGGTTTTTCCAAAAGCATTTCATTTTTACAAAAATTTAAAATCTGTGTTCAATAAACAGGCAGTTCGGTTATGACGGCAGATATCCTGCAAATAACCTCTTTGTAAGCTGCTTTAATAAAAACAACTATTAAACATGACACACTTGTAAAAGCAGCTCCTCTTCCCTCGACTGGTGCGCAGTTCGTAATTCATTAAAATGCTGGTTAGAAGGCACGGCCCCTTCATTGTCTCCACAACATTTATCTGAATTAGGTCAAAGAACACTCAGAGTCAGCCAGCAAATTAACTGCTGACAGTGCTGACTGATAATTTACTGCTGGTTCAAATTTCTACACATAGTTCATGAGTGAGGCAAAGTGATGGGTGCTAGATGCTGTGTGCTACATCCCAGTCTTTCCATGTCCCTGTTCCCCACAAGAAAACAAAGCAATACTTAAAAAAGAAATATATATAGCATTAAAAAAAGTGAATATTGACAAGCACTCAGTACTAAGATAGAGTCCAAAACTGAATACACGGCTAATAGCTGCTTGAAAAGTTAGATAACCTTTGTCCTGTATATAATGAAGCTACTGCCAGCAGTCAGTTAGCTTAGTTTAGCACAAACCCTGGAAAAAAGAGAAGGTAATTTACCTCCACTGTCAACAATTCTGTTTTATGTGGTTTAATGAATAATGAAGACACTACTGAGTTATTCTCTGAGCTTGTTTTCAGTCTACATGCTAGGCTAACGAGCTGCCAGTTGTAGCTTCTATTTCATGTACAAACAAAAGCATGATATTAATGTCAAAGAAAGCAAGTAAACACATTTAAATGTTGAACTAGTGCTTGACTCTTTAGGGTGACAGAATGTTGATAAAAAATAAAAGTGCATTTGTACATTAAAAATAGCGCTTCTTTGCTAACCTTGAAAATCAAAGTACTGCTAAAGTGAATCTTTGCTTGGACCTTTTTTATGTATTCTTAGTGCATTCAACATGAAAATCTATTACCTTCACTAAAGGAAATCAAGAAATGGGGCTGTGGTGGGGATATATTATTATTCTTTTAAAAGAAACAACCTTCTTTGAATCATATTTCTCAACATACTGCAATTATACCACAAATACAGTCATATTTGTTTCTTTGATTTTTGTCAGAAAGCTTTCATATTTGGCTGCTCAGACCTCTCTCTGCATATAACTTTTAGTTATGTAGTCGTAGTTGTGCAGACACGTTTGACAGTGATGGGAATCAAGTAACATTCTGCTGCAGGTAACACTGTCAATCCACACTGCCTGGTGTACGGTGGCTGCCTGGTGTACGGTGGCTGCCTGGTGTACGGTGGCTGCCTGGTGTACGGTGGCTGCCTGGTGTACGGTGGCTGCCTGGTGTACGGTGGCTGCCTGGTGTACGGTGGCTGCCTGGTGTACGGGGACTTGCAACCTAAAACAAGCCAGTTTCAGCACACACTACACACACGTCTTAAAGCACTCTCAGCCTACCTACGTAGATACAGGCAAACATTTCCAAACAGACCACAGGATTAATTGTAAAATTAAAAGCACTCTTTCCTTTATAATATGTACAAAGCATCAATCAATGAACAGCAATTGTCAGGCTCTATCCAGATGGTATTAATAAAAAGCATCATTTTTCTCTCTTTTTTTGTTGTCTTCGTTGGAAGGGTGTGGCAACAGCAGTGTCTGAACACGTCGGTTTCTATCTGCAAGCACGGGCACAAGCACACAGGGGAAATGAAAAGAAAGAAAAGCGAGTGGCAAAGAGAAAAAAAGACATCTTCAGATTTCATGTTGCTTTGATCCCAACTGGTCTGAAAATGTGAACAAATACAGCCACTCAAACTGGAATCGTACCATTTACGGTTACTGCTGCCGATCCCGCCCGATCACTGTCCTTCGAGCTGCGAGACCACGTGGGTTATGTTGTCGTTGATGAAGGCTGATTTGGTCAACCCCATCTGTGGGTTCAATAGATTCCATCAGTTAAAGATGTTGCAGAGATGCACTAGTCCGCAAACACGCGTGGTGTTTGCAACACACCCCTGCAATAATTGTGAAGCCCTCTGAACTTAGAGCGGCGAGGGGAAAAATGTTTTCTACTCATCTGTCACATTTTTTTCTTTACTAGTGACGCATTAATCTTTGACAGAAATGGTGCAGATAGTGTTAATAAGGTGAACATAGCTGCATGAATCTAAAGAAAATGTCTCATATTCCTTCGATCCTCCACCTCAGGCTTTTATTGTGGGGGCGACAGCCCCAATTTTCCACGGATTACTCCTCCCGTATGAAACCGTGAGCACTGAAAACAAGTCTACCAGGATTCCAGTCTAATGTTTCTTTATTCACTGATGTTTTGGGTGTGGCAGAAGGGAAGGGAAAGTGAAGAGTCTGAGGAGTCATGATAAACACCCATCCATTTGTCCACCAATAAAGCTGGGCCCTCCCAGCAAGGAAGTTTGAGCATGAACTAGCATGAAATGTAAAGACAATAAGCACATCACTGAAACGTCACCTCAGCTGTACCATTAGGCCATTTCTCCCTTTTCTAATTTACCTTTTTCACAGAGCTTTGCAAATTCTTGTCTTGCCATATGCTGTACAGCAGCAGCGAGGCTGCGCTGCTTCCCTTGGTAAGTTTCCTAAAAAGAAAAGAAGTCATCATCGGTCATAGAAACACGCTGAAGCTTGCCACCTCTGCAAATGATATTTAAAAAAAACACTCACTTGTCTTCACTGAGGTCAAATAGCGACCGAATAACGGCATTATTGATGACCTTCTTGCTGGTGTCACTGTTTGCTGACATCAGTCTTAGCACTGTGTTGCAAGCTGCTGCTACAGACTCGTCAGAATTTCCCAACTGACTGGGCCCACCCTGCAGGAGTTCTCCGAGCTGAGGCAAGATCTGCTTTGCTAAAAGAAAACAGCAAATCAATTGTATGTGGACTAAACTTGCATATCTGAAAACTGGATAGTCAAAGTCTTTTGTGCGCTACCATTATCCTACTTCTTACCCATGGTGCCTTGCAAACTGTCGGTCCGAGACATGTTACCCAACAAGGACAAGGCAGTGTTCTGAAGCTTCGGGTTAGATGGCTTCAGCAGAGGTCCAAATTGACTCAGATCTCTGGACTTACTAACCAAAATTTGGCTCACAGCATCTGACCCCTGAAATGGTTACAAAGAGGAATTTATTTAATTTTTGTGTTTATTTAACACAGGGGAAAAAACATCAACAACACCCACAACGGAATTAAGGAAAAGGCAATTTGCTGAAAACTTTCTTAACCTCCACATATGTGGACATCACATTTTGGGTTATTTAGACCAAAATACGCTCTGCACAGGACAAAGGGGAAAAACAGATCCTTACAACTGGTGCCTGAAGAGGCTTGAAAACACTTTTCAAAAGAGTTAAAGAATTATATCGATTGGAGTATGAATGTCACACAGGGCAACTTGCCATTTGTTGCATGTACAGTTTCTTTTAAAAGAATCAGAGAAACATGCATGTATATATGTATAAATGTGCTCAATAGCTCATTACATTATGTTGTGACTTACACGGTTAACTAACGTGTAGATGTTTTGTGTTGTAAAACAAGTGAAATTCATCTACAAACCTGAAATACAAAGACAACTCCACCCTTTCTCACAAAACTTTCACATCTTTCCTCTTTCATAAATCAACCTGAGCTAATCCAGTTACAGAGTAACACCATAATCCTAATAATTAACTTCTTCGTACTCACGTTTCCCTTGCTGGCAGTGAGGTTCTGCAGAGCACCACAGCAGGCCTCTAGAGTGGCTTTGTTCTCGGACGATTCCAGGAGGGACAGGTAGGTGTCTATAGCTTTGGGATGGGACAACCACTTAACACCTGATGGGGGGCTAGCATCCACAGTATCAAAGGAGAACTGAGAGAAGCAGAGAAGGCAAGTTTAAATGAAAGACTCCAACAAACAAAATAGTCTACAGGCATTGTGCTTAGTGCCCACCGTCTTTTGGGCCTTGCTGCTCTTAGGGCTGAAGCATCCAATTGTGGGGCTTTTCTCGTGTTGGGCATCTCTACTTGGGTTGTAGTTTATGAAACTCACGGGGGACTCTTGCTCCAGTTTGTAGGACAAGTTATGGAGGATGCATGCACAGTTCTCCAAGGACTAAAGAACAGGAGAGAGTTCACATTAAAGGTTTTATTTTCATACTTTTGTCTGTTATGACTCATAAACAGCATAGCAGACCTATCTGATGATGAACTGGACAACGGTTTTAGTGTCAGACACTAGAAAGACAGTCAGTCTGCTGACAACATATTTAGACTGCAGTAGAAAAAAAATAGCTAATAACAGTCATCAATTCATACTTAATAGTAAATATAAAAGTGCTTTTTGTTTGCATGTTTCACAAAAAACACTACATACCTGTGTTTATATACTATTATGAGATCACTGTTTTACAACTGGATCAAATGGGAAGCTCTATTCAAGGTAACGCTATGTTTCTCTATGTTCTTTGTGCGATGAGATAATCTCTGCCTGCACTTTCACTAATTATGCTTTAGTTCATGAAATGAAGTCTGTGTAAACTCTGCATTAACATAAACATAGAATTAAGGACACACCCACACCTGAAACGTCCACAAATTACAGGTACGCACAGATTCATAATAAGCATGTAATTTAGTGAGCATATGTACATTCACATGGGTATGCTTTTAAAAAACAAACATAAAGACACATTTGGAATCTGGACTGACTACATTCTGTAGGAGACGCAAGATAAATGTTGTACAACTTTGACTACACAAGGATTCGTCACAAGATATGATTCCAAAAACAGAAAACTGCTCACTCACGCACAATTTAAACACACAAACTGGTGTGAACCAGAAAAACAATAAAGCCACAAAGACAAAGAAGGGCCCAATGATTATGAGGCTGGTGATGCCACTGATGACACTGAGATAGTGGACTCTTATAAGTACCTGGGTGTTCACCTCAACAATAAACTGGACTGGACTACAAATTAGGGCTGCCACGATTAGTCGACTAGTCACGATTACGTCGACTATCAAAATCGTCGACGACTGATTTAATAGTCGACGCGTCGTTTGAAGCTTTGTAAGATCCCAAAAGACGCAGGAATAAGTAGCAGGATTTAAGAGTGTAATAACGGACTGAAACAGAAGATGGCAGCACTGCATGTACAAGGATGCCAGCTGCCGTTAAACCCCGAAGAAGAAGACTGTATCCCAGAATTCATAGCGCGGCCCTGCTCAGTTTCCAACAATGGCGGCAGCTAGTTAGTTTTAATATTACTCTTATTATTCTTTCTGGGCCACAAAATAAACGTTTAACATATTTTCAGGCGAGAATGTAGCTGTGTAAACCTCAAATATCTGCTCAGTTTATCAAGACACCGCATATTTTCAAAAGCGCTCCGACGTTTTCGGAGACGTCTGTTACCCACTAGCTCCATAGCTAGCCGGGGGCAAGGCTAACTAGAGCCGTGAGAACACCGGACTCTGGGCAAATCGTTTTCAAACCCACCACCGTCTTTCGCTACTCAGGTTAAACATGATATATAAGTCACTTAGATAACTTACAAATGTTATTGTTTGGCTTTCTTTAGTATTTTATTTGTTCCTGAGTAAATCGGTTTGGCTGAGATTAAAGTTATAGTTTTTACACAGCTGAATAAACGTCAAGCAGACAGCTGATTATCAGAAGTGTGAGATGCTCAAGAATTTACTCCGGTGTCCTGTTATATTTTAGATAGCAAGGAGTTTATTAAACTTCACCGAGACAATCTGCAAATTTCATTAAAATTTAATAAACTATCATCTTGTCTTTATTTTTAGTTAGCACAGACCTTAAACACTTAAAGCTGTAAGCTAATGATAGTTATATAAGAGCAGATGCTGCTGGTGCAATAAGCTGTACGTTTTACTCCAATGGATGATGATCTGATTAGTCGACTAATCGCAAAAATAATCGGTGACTAGTCGACTATCAAAACAATCGTTTGTGGCAGCCCTACTACAAATACAGACGTCCTGTATAAGAGGGGCCAGAGTCGACTCCATCTGCTGAGGAGACTGAGGTCCTTCGGAGTCTGCAGGACTCTGTTATTTATTCTGTAGGACTCTGTTAAGGACATACTATGACACTGTGGTAGCATCTGCCCTTTTCTATGCAGTGTCCTGCTGGGGGAGTGGATGCACGGACAGGGACAGGAGCAGGATTGACAAACAGGTGCGGAGGTCTAGCTCCGTGCTGGGATGTCCCCTGGAGTCTGTGGAGGTGGTTGGCGAGAGGAGGATGTTAGTAAAGCTGACATCCATCATGAACAACCCACATCACCCACTGCATGAGTCTGTGAGTGGGCTGAGCAGCTCCTTTAGCCAGAGACTGAAACACCCTCGCTGCAGGAAGGAGCGCTTTCACAGATCATTCATCCCAACAGCAGTTAGACTATAACTCCTCAATCACGATGTCATAAGTCACTGGACACTGAACATCCACCACTTCACTTCATGCATAATGGACCCTCCATGTGTATGGACGTGTGCAGGTATATATGTATGTATATGTATATATATGTATATTTAGTGTGTACATGTGTGTGTATCTATAAATAGGAATAGTAGTGGTACAATAGTTATGTCAAGCTATACAGTTTATGTCTTGCATATTTCCAACCATATCCATAATCACATACTGTGTGTGCTGTATGTAGTGTATTATCTTACTTTTTTTTCATTGATTGCACTTATTTGTATTTTTGTATTTTCTTCTGATATCTGTACCTGAGCTGAGGTGATGCAAAAATTTCCCTGTTGTGGGATCAATAAAGTCTTATCTTATCTTATCTCTTATCTTCAATACCGATTAGCTCTACAAGCAGAACTGAAAGACAGTTTACAATGACAAAAACAATATAATCAATATATCAACAAAGACTAATAACCAATTTGCTAAATTATCATTAATTGGTTACTGGTTAACTTTCTGTCACTGACGTCTCTGAAAAATCAATTAACTGTTTCAGCTCTACTGATTTTACTGATGCGATGACGACAGCAGACAAAACAAACTGCATTTTGGCCACACGGCCCGATTGTGTACTGTTATATGGGAATCATTAGACTACCAGTGAAAAAGTTATGAATACTTGTAACTGATGGGAAAAGGTTGAATTGTTGGTAATAAAAGAGTTAACTGTGTGTTTAAGTGGTTACCGAGTCATCGGGGTTTTGCTCTGCCACACAGGACTTCATGTAACTCATGAGGGAGTCGATAAGGCCAGGACAGCTTCTCATTGCCTGCCTCTGTCCACCCCGACCAGAGCTCAAGTTCCTGCAACCACCATGAAATCATCATTGCAGCGTGTACATACATATAAATATACATACATGATCCCTTAAATTAAGTGAAAACAGATGGTATAACATATATAAATCCCTTTTATAGCCACTGTATAAAAGATATTAACTGACTGATCGCTGTCATTACAAAGACTTATTCTTACCGCAGGCACCCTGTGGCAGAGCTGAAGACAGAGGGGTCAATGTAGCTACTCGGACCGCTGTCTGACAAGCTTGTGTAAGGCACCACCACACATTGAGTCAGGGCGGGCAGTGCTGTAGCTGCAAGCTCTTCCTTCAGCTCGTTGGCAGAGGACAGGTTCCACAGCAGGCCTATAATATGGCAACCAAAGGAGAATACATGCAACCGGTGTTTAGTTTTGTTTAAAGCCAGACAGTCCATTTGTTTTTCTGGGCATTTCATCCATCATCAAATTGGTTCGCTCTATTTCACTTCTTTTTTTTTTTTTTTTTGCATTTGTCTGTATTATTACTGGAATCACTACTACCTCATTTCTGTTTCTACATGATATGTCAGTGTCTTCTATCTCAGTCAAAGTTCCTACCGGTAATTTGTTTCTGGGTCTCAGTAGAATCTGTTTCCTTTAGCAGCTGAAGGGCCTTCGCTATACCACCACAGCGCTGAACCTCCAGTTTGTTATTTTGGTTCTTGAACACCAGGTTCCTCAGAGCTCCAGCAGCAACCTGGCACACCTGAGGATTGCCGCTTCTCAGCAGGGCCACCAGAGTAGGAATGCCCCCGAGTTGGAAAACCTGCAACACAGAAATACAAAGCGGAGAGGTGGAGAGAATTTTTTGATGTGATATGAAAGCAAAAGCAGTTACAAGCTCATTACTTATTAATTAGTAGTATGCAAATCATGCATTAGCATTGCTTATAGTCACCTATTTTCAGAAACTAATAGATGCTCATGCATTTTTATTTAAAGTGCATCACACGTGTGCATAAGCTTTGCGTATGGGAACATGAGAGGATCATATTTTTTTAAGTAAATAAAGTACCAGGATGTTCTCTCTAATAACTTCTGGCCTGATGATGCAAACCAATAAAAACTGAAGTGAATTGTTTTCTTAAAAAGCCTCATTACTCTCAAAACCAACTAAAACTAAACTGAATTAAAAACAGAAAGTCAAGATATAATAAAAATAATAGCTAATTAGAAATTAAAATAATTAATTAAATTACTTTTTTAATTTAATTAATTAAATAATTAAAAATACAGAACTATAATAACTCTTCACAATAAGCATGTACAGTAATCTTCTGTGTGCCTGCTCGGACCTCTGATTTGGCAGACTCGTCGGTGTAGGTGGTGTGTTGGATGAAAGTTGCTCCCCACTGCTGGTAACTTTCCTCACTGCTACCCAAAAACTCTACAGCCTCCTTTAGGGTCAGGTCTGGATTGTTCATCCTGGAGAAACACACCCAGGAATGTAGGCAAGGGTAGGAAATTAGAAAAGAAATACGCTCTTCTGAGTTTAGTAAACAGTCTGGATTTAATTTCAAGTTTTAAAATATATATTAAGCTACATTTTAATGCCAGAATAAAGGTGACCTTACATTGATTTACTCTCCATTTTGATGGTACCCATCTTGCCCTCATGTTGAGACTGGGTGGAGGGCATCCGGACTATGCGCGACTGGCTGCTGGTGATCGCATTACCGTTAGTCACTGATGAAACACTGTGTCTGTTTGTTCGAGTTTGAAAGGTGCTTTGGCCCTGTGCCATCTGTCCTTTTATTCTCTAGAAAGCAACAAAAAATAGTTTAGAACATTTTGTTGGTACTTCTATGTGAACTACGCAGAACAGAAAAAATGTAAAACACAAAATGATCACCATGCCAGGTCCAGTGGCAGGAGAAAAAGGTGGAGCCAAGGCAGGGTCACTCTTACTGGGTTTTATCCCATTGGGAGTCTTTGGCCAGGTGGAGGCACTGATATTCTCTTCCCAAACACCGGAGGTACTCATATATCTTCCTCCAGAATTTCTAGTGGATAGAGTACGACTCGTCTGCATTGTCAAAAGAGAGAGATTTACTTACTGTCCAAGCAACATTTGCATCGTTGGTTTTCCAAAAGTACAGAGATACAAATGACACATTGCAAAACTCCACAACATCTTAACTTCAAGGCTTCTCTGTAAGGTAAGTAACCTGGTTTCCCACAAGAACAGTTTTCAAAGATCCCCGGAAACCCAAAACAGGAAAATTTCAACTGACACAAAGCCTGCGTGCCACTTCCTATCCTCCCTTTTCTCGGTTTACACTCAGGAAACCTGTAGAATAAAGCAAACGACCATACGTGCGAATGTAACAAAATATCCGTCATTTGAGACTAACCCAAGCCATTTCTGTTCTAAGACTGATGATACATTGGAGCAAACAGAGGAGCTTTGTGTGCACAAGTGAGACTGAGCACCTGCTAAACCTGTATTCACGATCTTGATGTAATTGCCAGCTTAATCTCATAATTGTGCATCATTTAAGAGTGCAAAATTAAAAGGATAATAAATGAAATCTATGAAGTGCGTGCATGGGCACGACAGTGTGTGCGTTTGTTCACATGTAAAACACACTTGACAAGCTTTCCCATAAAGTAAGGACCCAACATGTCTCACTAATGCTTCACTGATTAGTCATCCACCAAATTAAATGCTCGTCTCCTATTGGCTTGAAAAAAAATACAGAAAGGAGGAAATGAAAAACCTCGCCTTTACACGACCACAAAACCAAACAGCCTCAGCTCACTCTTTTCAATCGCAGAGTTTATTATGAAGGAGGACCTGCTACAGGTGGAGCAGGCGCTCCGGGTACACACATGAATTTTCTTATTGGTCTTTAGCTCGTTCCTGTTCCTAACTGGACTGGTTGCTGAGTTACCATCCATACGTCAGCCATGATAGCAGGCAGTAAAAACATGGTGAAAGAAAGATATGTCAACAGTACACTTGATAAGAGAAGATAGTGTGTTTATTCTCACAGTGCTCCCTTCATGCAGCTACAGCCTGAGTGAGCCACGAGAACCTTTCATACACAGGACAATGTGGACAAATGCAAACTCAGCACGTCCAGAATACAGAGACAAACAGTACAATGCTTCTATTCTGGCACTAGACTAATAAAAAAATGGCTTTATTGTTTTCTGTTACGAGGAGAGATTATACCTGGGATTAACACAGATTTACTGTATGTGGTGTTGCCAGAAAGAAGCCCTATCAAACAGCACAGGTATTATTATTATAGTCGAGTGGTGCAGAGTTATAACAGGTTAGCCAACTTATCTGGAAAAAAACAGCAAAGAAACTGGAAAAAAAAAGGGTAAAAGGGCTGCTTCTTATGTAGGACTTTTCTACTCGCAAAGCGCTTTATATAACACACCTCCTTCACCCATTCATACAAGGACTTTATTCTACACCTATCTAAAACTTACACACTTTCATACTCCGATGAACACATCAGAGAGCAACTTTGGGTTCACCATACTGCCAAACAACACTGAACCCCATGCAGACTAAAAACTGGAGCAGCCAGGCATCGAACCTGCGCCCTTAAAATGAGCAGATTGAGCTCCTAAGCGGCTACAACCACCAACAGAACTGTAAAAGCTCAGTTCAAGTCCCATCAAACTGAGACCGAGGTGGCTCCCGAGATACAGAAAAAAAGTTGTTATCTGCATCAAAGACATTAACGGTATATCTTTGTGGCCTGTCCGTCCACTGCGTGCAAGGTTGCAACTTAATGGGCACGACTGTTTCATGATAATATGGTAATCCATAGATGACAAATTCAGCTAATAAAAATGTGAGAACCGCACAAACACAAAAACTGTGAGTAATTCAGTTTGTTATACTTTCTTCTGGGTTTTCTTTTTATAAAGACATAAATAATTGTATTCGTAAGCCGTCTCATTCAAGCAGTGCTTGTAAATGCTGCACTAGACAACACGTTGTATTCCAACTGCTGGATACAATTTCTTCACTAAGTAACTTTGTGTTATTTTTGTTCTGTGGATTATTTGGAAACGACCTTGCGACATAAGTGTTTCATGATGTGATGATTATGAGTCTTCATCAGCAAGAGCACATCACCACACTCTCGCCGCATTCCTCAACTCACTGTCAGATCAAATCAGGACAACACGCAGCAAACAAATATTAAAACACACACACACACCAAGAACGATGAGCATTACACTTAGCTATGGAATTTCAAATAGTTCGATATTGTAAATGAGTTGTTTCACCCCGACTGCTCCTGGCAAGACTCACAGAACAACATTCAAAAACAACAGATTCACACCAGCGCAAAAATACACTCCGGTTTGTGAGAAGAAAAACGAACGAGCAGAAAACGTGCATATTTTTTTCAGGGTTTTCGGTACAAGAGAACATTGTATGGATTGAGATGACCTCAGGCATGAACACCAGGAGACCCGTGTAGCTACAGAGTCGTCAGCCAGTATCATCATTTCCTAAAACAATGTCGTAAATCACCAGTGACTGAGCGAGCCTTCCCGTTTGGTGTCAACACTAACATATGGACTAATAGGCATCCTCCTTGAATTTAAGATTGCATCCAATTGCTCCATCAACCCTAAATTTCTCACAGTTGAGTTTCAAAACATAAACCCCCTCATTTTGAAGGGTGGGGCACAGAAATGCCACACACACAAATACACCCCGACTTGTAAACGCACACATTGGAAATGGGCAGACATTTGTGGAAGCATCTATTTTGTTTTTTGCTTTTCTTGTCGAGAATTACAAGATAACCAAAAACAATCTTGCATATATCTGTTTAAAGAAGCTGGAAACCAAAAGGCATTTAGTTCAGCAAGAATTCAGCAGTGTCTTTAACATGATGCAGATTTAGTCATATTATTGGCTCTGATAAGATAAGCAAAGATCTCTAGTGAAAGAGACACACGTTTTACAGGAAGAGCATCTGGTTTAAAAAAATAAAATAAAATCAGCTCTCAATCAAATATGCAGATCCATCTGCTGTGGCAGCCACCTTGCTAACAGGGAAGCAGCCAAATTAATTTGTTTCTGTGTGAACATAACGAGCAAAAATAAACATGTTGAGCATAAGCAGTCTGTTGCTGGGAAGGTTTGTGCGCTGCTGTAATTACCTCCTTCGTGGTGCCAGCAGACATAGTGGATTTGCTGCGGAAGGTGCCATTTGCTTTGGATGGAGAATATCTGAACGAGGCGAAATCTGTTTGTTTTGTGAAAGACGGCAGAGGTGGACCTGTTTAAAAAAAGAAAGATATGAGACACACACACTTTTACAAAATAATAATAATTTGTATGTATGTATGTATGAATGAATGATGACAAAAAGCAGAAACTTGAACCCCCCCCCCACACACACACACAATCACTGAGTGTCACACGGAGGCTACAAGTGAACAAGTCCTTTTAGATAACAGCAAACAACAACTGAAGGTAATTAAGATCCTAGAAGTAACTCAAACATTACAAAGCAGCTGCACACTGAAGAAGGCAACCTGATAGCCGGAGGTGCGTCCGCAACTCCGGCTTTGATTTCTCCCCATTTACAATCGAGTGTTTGTTAAAGGGTAAAATCTTCCTACAGCGCAGTTTCAACCCATTTTCAGAAGAAATTCTTACGTCAACAATCGTCGTTACGCCTTTCTCACGCCTGCTGGAACCTGCTAGTGTCACACAGCGGGTCTTTTTTCTTTTCTTTTTTTAAACAAAACTTTGATACCAAAAAGCCTCGAAACATATTTGAACCACCTACTTTCCAACCTACAACTTAGATGCGCCTGTGAAGTTATACAAAAATAAGGAAAGAAATAAAAAGGAAAGGATAACGTGGCACATTTAAAAAAAGCACGTCGAGCCCGTTAAGCGGTGCTACTTCAATGGAAGTTGTGTGACGCATCTTACTCAGGTAACACAACGCTCAGTTTACGAGCCCCACAGACACGTTGGGTTTTGTTTTTTTTGTTTTAATATAGTTGTAGAAACTTATTTCCATACTTGTAGGAGAAGGAGCTCTGACACTCTTGCCGTGTTTGGATTTGCTCCTCTTAATGCTGTGGACCTGGTCCAGCACGCGCTGCTGTCCCGACCGCAACTTGTTGTCGGAGGGCAGCGCGAGCGAAGTATCCTCCGCGACCCGGATGGTTGTCGCTGATCGCAGCGGCTCCGGAGCCATCATCTTCCCAACTCAGCGCCCCTCTTGTGAACGGATCGACAGAACGGGCTTCCAGAGAAGCGCAGGCCCGGAGGGAAAATAAAAAGTGCACCGACAGCTGTAACGGCCGCGCTAAGTATGCAGATTGGTTGTAGTTGTTCTCGGAGCAGTGGCGGTATAACTCCACCCTGGGAACCGCGCCCGGCCGGGAGAGTTCACAGAAAGGTGTGGTGTGCAAGGAGGAGCCGAGAAAGGCAGGAGTTCCACTGCGCAGTACTCGGTATACGTGCGGGGGGGCGCTAATGTTGCTCTTCTTAAAATTGAAAATAGAGAATTAAAAACCAAACAAACAACCGTACAGGAGCATGTTCAGCCTGTTTAGCGTTGCAACTGCCACTCGAGGAAATGTTGTCTGTCTTGCATCGTGTCAAAGAACTATGATAAACCCTGTTGGAAAAAGAAATGCTTATAACCAGGCTGAGACGTGAGAGTCCGGCCGGTCTCCACCAGCACGAAAACATTAGTGTTTCATCCTGAAACGTTTTTCATTTTTCTCCATGTCTGATGACAGCAAACCTCCTCCAAGACAGCAACGTCGCTTTTAAACGTACTTCAACATGTTTTTAGTTCAATAAAAAAAAGTGCAGAATTTTGTTGCCCTGTTAAAGGCTTTATAAATACACTTGACATCATTTTGAGTATTATTTAATTTCATTGTGTAGCATAATTCGTTTAAATGTTTAGTAACAACTATCAGGTTTAAACAGTTTTTATTAAGTAGTTTTCTCTCTCTCACTCTCACTCTCAATCTCACACACACACACACACACACACACACACACACACACACACACACACACACACACACACACACACACACAGGTCAGAGGTCAAATGTGCCATTATTTTATATCTTTAAATGGTACTTTGTATGCTAAAAATCCAAACCACACAGAGTCACAGTTTCTACGTTATAAGGCTTTTTGTAAGTTTTCGATCAATAAATCAAGCTGACCAGGATATAAGCCAAATTTCAGCAGATGGTTAACACGACATCCCCATGAAGTTTTATCAGAAAGTAATAATCAGAATCAGCATACTAAAACTTGAGATTGACGTGCATGCATGCAAACAGTACTGAAAACATAACCTCTTTGGTGGAGGCAAAAATGAAATATTCCTGTTTCGAAGTTCAAATCAAACGGATTGCAAATATTACAGCTGTCATACATTTGGATGCACTGCATTTCAGATGAAAACCCTCTTTACTGGACTATATCTGATAGTTATAGCTATTCTCAGATTAACAGGCTTTTCTGCATACAAAACACGATAGAATCGTAACAAACACAAACCTTTTCGAGTCCACACATGTAATTGTAAATTTTAACACATTTTGTGCAATTTATGCAATAAATTATCAATTATCTGAAAAGGGCATTGCTTTGTGTAGTCACATGCAGGGCTTTTTCTTCTTTAATAGCTTTTCATGTGGTAGTGCAGATGTTAGTAATAATAATAATAATAATAATAAGTGTTGGTCAGTGATAATGAGGAGCATATGAATAAATAAACAAACAGGGTGGTGTTGTGGGGCTAAACTTTGATTTTTTTCAGTAATAATGTTTTATTTAATTGCACCATTTAAAAAAAACACTGCAAAAATAATTGGGAAAGGATAAGAAGGAAGAGTCAATAAAGAGATACCCAGAAGCAAACTTCTAAGATAATGGAAAAACTACAGGGACGGAAAGGGAGTGGGGGGTGGGGGAGTAATAATATGAGCACATGCTCGCTGCATAACCGGATTGTTATGGCGAAGTTTCTGCAGGTAACATTTTCCCACCACGCCCTTCAGTTGTACAGTGCAATTGCAGTAAATTCTTGCAGTGTGTGTCATGTGCTCGTATTGAATGAATGTGAATGTATTCATGAGGAAAACGGTAACCCACTAAAATAAGCTTCCAAAGTATTTGAGCCAAAAAAGAAAGTGGGAGGGACATTAGTTGAAGTTTTATTTGATAACCTGATCAGGTAAAACTACCATTTGAAAAAAAAAATTGACACCAGGATTTTTTTTAAAGTGCTGGGGAGTTCTGCGTGAAACCAAAGCCCCCCCACTGCTCGTCCATAAACGAGCAATTAAGTGTCTTCACTGCAAATATAAAATGACCCCTTGTTAACCAAGACTGTGTTTTGCTAGATGACAATCTTAGTTGTCAGGGCCACACCCAGGCTTTGCTTATGCTGTCACTGGTGGGGTGGTTGTCATGGCGACAGGTGAGCTGAGTAATGTCTGGGAGAAAAAACTCAGAAGTGTGTTAGAGACAAGTTGTTCATTACCATGACAAACTTACAGTAACATCCGACTTTGCCACATTTGTCCACCTAGGACAGCATTTACGCATGTGCGGCATTCACTGCATTTTATTATTATCATCAATTATAACAAGAATTGTTTTTGTGTTTTTACTCAAGACACCAATCCCAGAAAAAAAAGAGCACAAAGTAAGCACCGTTCACCGTCTATTTATAGTCTGGCTACGGACAGAAAATGTGTGAAGTTAAAGCTCTATAAACTTACTCATCACTTTCCTATA
This sequence comes from Rhamphochromis sp. 'chilingali', assembly GCF_963969265.1. Taxonomy (NCBI): domain Eukaryota; kingdom Metazoa; phylum Chordata; class Actinopteri; order Cichliformes; family Cichlidae; genus Rhamphochromis; species Rhamphochromis sp. 'chilingali'. Next base: position 1,421,295 of record NC_137939.1, on the reverse strand, counting down.
TACACCTTGGAAGGCTGCCAAAGCACACACAGACAGGTGACTGCACTGAACGTCTGCCGTGAGCAATCTGGCGGCTGTGTCCCAGTGCATTGTGGTTTCACTTGTGTCCTTATTGCACCATTACCGTAAGTCCACACAAAGCTTATCAATTGTTAGAAATTCAGCAGTGATAAGGGTGCTTGTTATCAGCACCCATGTGGCACACTATTGATATGTACAAGACCGATGGGATTCGTCTCCTTCGCAGCCACGAGACTTCAGCCCAACTGAACCTCTGTGAGACATTTTGCACCAACGTGTTGAACAGTTCTATGAAACTCTTACTGCAGCAAGCGGCGGTGCATCGCCTTACTGAGGTTTACCATGTTAGCTTTCACTTGTCTGTACATTAGTCTGTTGGCGTGACTTGGATTTATCGAGTGGATTAACAGACTGGACAGCCCACGCAGGAGGTGTGACTGAATTTCAAATTGACAGCTATACACGTGACTTCAGGTCAGCTCTGGTATTTGAAGACGTGATTTGTCTTATAGATGATGACCCCCCCCCCCCATGTTAGTGTTAACTGACAAACTGCAGTAATTAAAACCAGACAATTACACACATCTGCACTTTTGAGCCATGATTATCTGAGACAGCAGTGCTTTGCAATATTTAGGCAATATGACTGCAGCACAGAGGGGTTACGTAAACGTAATTCCAGTGTTATGCAACTATGTGGGAGTGTTGGTTGCAAGTGTAAGTGAAAAAGTTGTGGGACAAAACTGATATGCAAGTGCGTTGAAAAAGCCTGCTATACTTTGGATGCTGTTTAAACATTTGAGCAAAGGGCGCCGTCTAGTAGGGCAAACGACAAACTGCAATCTCTGTGTCAACGCTGTCATGAGCATAGAAGCGACTCAAACTGTGCCTGGTTGTTAAAACACCAGGGACACTGAGGGATATACGAGTGCCTTTCATATAGCAGCCATGCTCTGCATCCGTGAAACTAAGTCAGGCTTTGTCAGCCTGCATGGAAAGGAGGACAAAAAACAAAACAACCCCCAAAAAACACACAAACAGCCCCCGTACTCTCAGACAAACCTTGTAGTATTGCTTATGCTCATATTTCCTTATTTTTGAAAGAAAAAAAGTGTCTTATTAATTCCTACACTACATTTAACAAATGTTTTATGTACCAACAGTGAAAAGCTCCATTCTAATTTAAATTAGGTGCGACCACTTAATTAGGTACACCTGTTCAACTGACCGTTTACCCAGATTACAATTCAGCCAATTAACTGGCAGGAACTCAGAGCAATTAGGCACGTGGACATGATCAACCAGAATATATAAATTAGGAACAGTGGATTAAAAATGATATTTACCATTTGTTATTTTCAGACCCAGGAAGGCTCGTTTCCTCTCATCTGTCTAAACGTTATGATCAAGACACCAACGCGTAACTTTACAGGTACAGCGTATAGCCAGTTTTAATTCACTGAGCAGGCAGGAGTGACGAGGCACAGCCAAACAGTACACGCAATTATAAAATAAAACACTTTTGGCTGACCACACAGTGAGTATTAAAATATGATCTCATGTTTTTTAAAAAAAAGAAAATATAGAGCCAGCTAGCTCTTAGTGTCATGATAGAAAGTCAAATGACAAATTCTCTTCGGCACAGGCAAAGATAATCCTGCACAGAGAGGCCATGACAGTGTAATAGGAAGTAAAAAATGTGAGGTTTACTAAAGAAAGAGAAAAGCCAAATGTACCAATAATCCAACACATTACATAGAATAAAAGAAAAAAGTGTCAGCTGGATAGTCGTTAGTGTTATCAGGCAAAATCTATCCCAGTGCACTGCTGGCGACCTTAATGAGGTCTGTACCATACCATTGTTTGCATATGAAAACAGATAGACCCCGAACACCCGTCCTTTAACATTTTTAGAGTAACACTTTTTTGCTTTGCTGGTGAAATACAAAAAGAAAGAAAAAAAGTTCATCTTTACAAAAATGGACTATTTACCTTAGGTTTGGCTTACAAACAGTACCGTTACAAGCGTAGTGTACGTGTCCTATACATCAGTGCTCCTCAGCTTAAGGCTTTAGAAATCAAAGCACATTCTTATCCCAACTCGCATGGAGGTAGAAGTACTGCAGCAAGCCCACACAGTCAAAGTAAAAATAGTTGCACGTCCACGGAGGTGATTCTGTCGTTAAAAATGCTGCAAAGAGCAAAACGTGAACTTAGTCTGAGACTGTCTGAATTCTTCTGTTGTTTAAAACGACAAGTGAGGCAGTCGAAAACACGTCCTCCACTGGAAACCTTTACAAAGAGAAAGCAAATACTCCTAAAATGATCTCCCTCTTTACACTTTGACACAACATCAAATATAAATACAACATGCTCTTCTTTACATGAGGCTCACTTATACTTTATGCAGTATCCTTGGACCTTCGATTGAGCTGACTGAAGTCCACGATTTCATACTAAACAGGTAACAGAGGCTATTCCAATGTAGACTCATTCAAACTGTACCTCGCAGAGCTACTGCAGTCTGTAAAAGTAATAGTGTTTGTGGCAGGTTACATGAACGATGAATATTTGTTTTCATAGATTATATTCAAACTCATCTCACATCAGTCACACCTGTGATGCAAATGCAAAAATCCACTTGTAGTGCATCACACAGTCTTCCATTGTTGATCAAAGGATTGCATGTTAAACTTGATTCACTTTAAAAGGTTTTTTCAATTTCCAATTAGAAAAAAAAAAGGAGTATCTAATGTATATAAGACCTTTGCGTTTGCCGACTCTTTTGGTTTAAGCAGAGGGATGCTGTTATATGATCATACATGTTCCAGCAATGGGAAACCATAAACAACAGGCGTGACTACAGTGTGACGGTTGGTCTGTTGAAACACGTGTGTTTAGAATAGAGGAGCAATTCTGAGTGTTCAGCTGGAAATAGTGTTTATGGTGTGAGTATCAAAAAGTCCGTGAAGAGTCTCTGCATGTACACAACATGCTGCTAGTCATTAACTAGTCGATAAACATGGTACTGCGCTCCATGTTCGCTCGTGGACACTTCAAACACAAAGGCGATGCACAGCAGAGTCTCCTGAGTTTCTCTGTTGGACACCACCTAGCAAAGACACAAATAAAGACAAGAAAGGCACTGAGGGGGGAGAAAGTACATTTGTCAATGTGCAGCAAAACCTTTTCAAATTCAGTTCATTACATTAAGAAGGTGCAAAAATACCTTTGTGCACAGTTAGGCCTATAATTTGTTTTTGGGGGGTTTTTTTTGCCTCTGGACACCACCACAGTGGATTTCAAAATAAATAAAATCAATCAATTAATAAATATGTGACCAAACTGCAAGCTTTAATTCAAGGGGTTTTACAGACATTTTGGAATAACCCACTCACACCCATTTTTACATTTCTATTATTATTATTATATTTCTATTTCTATATTTAGTTCAAAATGAATTGCACAAATATCTAAGATCTCACCTCATTTATGAATATCTAAGAATTGGTATTAATACTTTGATTAAAATCATTTGCAGTGAATGACTGCCTGAAGCCCAAAACTCATGCACATCACCAAATGCTGTTTACTTGCTGGACATGCTGCACTAGGTTTCAGCTGCTGTTGTTTTGAGAGTCAGTGAAGTTTTTCAGTAGACTTGGTGGAGATCAGGTCAAGATATGTTATGGTTCAGATTATGAGCTGTTAATCTTGGTTCCACCCCGAGAGAGCCAGACTCTCTAAAGCTTTCTGGTCTAATCTGTCATAAGCATGCAGGTAGGTCTGTCAATATTTGGCTGGTACACTCCTTTTTAACAATGTACCAGATTACTGATTTAGCCACTCCCCCCCCAGTGCAATAAAGGCCTCTCGCACTTACACTGACATGTCTTTAGGCCTCATGTTTAAAAACACAGTGAAAACTAGAAAATACAAATTAATCACTTCTAGGTCTTTAATTTACGATGTAAAAGTGTATCGAGTCATAGAAATAAAACTGAAGTGAAACTGAGCACTTTGAATGGACTCAGTGTCAAATCATGTCTGCTTACTTTGTCATGAAAGGACCATGGCAGTCAGTTGAGGCCTGTTCCTCACCTATTTCATTATTATCATAAAGGTTGACCTCTGATCTTGAGGTCAAGGTCACTGGTGTTGAAACTCCTCTGCCATTTTTAGTAGAGACGACTATATTATGAATGTGTGAATCCTACATCACCTTGTTCTCAAGTTATCATATTCACAAGATTTTCAGCATCGAGCCCAATTTAAAATCCACTATGTCGATGTAAATATGCAAAGCTACAAAAAAAGTGTACAATACAGTAAATGTACAGTTGATTGTAACCCCCTCGTGCCGTTTTCATGAATTCTTAAAGTTCAGTTTAACAATTGTTTTTAAATGATGCTGAAGGATATTCAACTATTCAACTCTACATTTTATCCACATAATAGTTTATATGAATTATTAACCAAATCTTGCCTCACACTATGAACCAAAGCAGGTTTATAAACAGTGTATGGTTTTGTATTGGTGGTCAGATTACCCACACACACCTGTAGAATGGTGAAGTTCTCCAGAACACTGTTCATCATGTACTTCTCCGGCAGGTGTTTGAGTTTGTGGATGAAGTTGATCATATATTCACACATGGGTGAGCGATGGATGCGGAACATGTACTTTCCTCCTTCCAGATGTGCATATTCAGTCTGGTTAGGAGAAATCCACATGCGTTATTTGCAGTTAAAACACATGCAGGTGGGGTCTAATGTAAAATATATTTCAGTATGTGTACATACATTCAACAAATAAGAGCCATTATTAAAATGTGTGAATAATTTTCTCACCTCAACCTTTTCCACCACCTGTTTACCAAAGGAGCAGACCTTTGTTGAAACACTGATAGTGATGTTTTCTGTTCCGCTGTACTGGCTGCTCACGCCGTAAAAAGCGCCAGAACCTTCCTCGATGTCACTGCTCAGGTCCGCCTAAAACAAGGAGAATGAGATGGACACAGAATGAGTGCGACAAAAAATAAAGGGGTAGAAGAAAATAAATGAAGACGTCACCACCAAAGAATATAACTGTAGTGTTTAATACTCACACGTTACATGGACCGAGCTAGAAACTATTCAAGAACTTGTGTTTGATTTGCTGAATAATAATAATGCAACTAAAAACACTTGTTTAAGAACAAAAAAGTGAAAAAGTAATTTCCTGCATAATTTCTAGTGTTACACTGGCTTTGCTTCCCCCGTGTGGTGTAGCAGGTTATTACCTCAGACTGCAAAATGAACTCTACAAAAGACCCAATTTTTTGTTTAACAAAGTGAAAGTAATCTAGTGTAAACACTTAAGCATGTTAGTGCGCATGTCCTAAACGCCAGCTCAGTTTTTGAGATTAGAACTTGCTGACTTTCTTTGCTAAAATGGTTTAGTGTTGTTGGTTACGTACCCAGAACTTGACAAGAAAGAATGCATTGTGTGGCCCTTTTTCGTAAAGCTCTTTCAGGCCTCCTTTCTTCTCAGAGAACTTGTCGTAAATCTGCCTCACGTCTATGGACTCCAACACTGGGTCACTGTAGCCAGGGTTTGATGGGCCAATGTGCACGAACAGATGTTTATGCTGTAGAAGGGAAGGAGAAATAAGTCCAAGAGGGTAAAAAGAAAGAAAAATTTTTATATTGAGGACTCTTGCTTCAAAAGGTTCTGGCTGTCTGTACCGTCTCTCTGTCTCGTTGAGTCTCCATGAAAGCAGAGTACTCCAGTAGCCGTAGTTTTGCAGAGGCAATGGTTCTGTCTTGCCATACAGGAGCTGCTATAGCTGCAGGTCGAGGGGGTGGCAAGGCCTCATAACCTGTTTAACATTTAAAACTGTGAAACAATTCAAATAACAATATTTATTAAAAAAAAAAAAAAACTGTGCAAATCAAGTTCACACTTACTGATAGGTGCAGGGACGGGGGCTGGGAGTGTAGTGTACGGCGGCTGTGCAAAGGGCTTGATGCTGTAAAAACGAAACAGAAGAAATAACCCCAAAAATGAGTAAATGTACCTGCTTACGCAAGAAAGTTTGATTTTCAAGACAGAAAACCAAGGTATGTGCCAGCTATACTTACTCCTGAGAATGCCCAGGCTGTCCTGGCATAGGGCTGGGCCAAAACTACACAAAGAAGAAACAGATTGAGTAAAACGATTTGCTCACGTTTACCCCGAAAAGTAGAAAACAACAGATGTGTTTGTGTTAGCGTCTCACTCTGACTGGTGGAGGAAAGGGAGTCTGGGGTTTCATTACACTCGCAGAGACGATCTGAGCTGATGAGAGATTGGCCACCGTCTGCAGCGCCTTGTCCTTCGAGACCTGGTCCTGAATGACAAAGACAAAGTAAAACACAATGACAAAACTCTGAAACGTCACAATAAAATGCAGGTTATCATTCCAAGATCAGCCAACTCCAAAGGCCACTTTAGACAGCAAGCCAGCCAACATGTAGTGTACATAAGCATGATGCAGCAACTATATGGAAAAATAGCGCAGAAAGCAAAGCGCACATGAGGGGGAGCCGAAGCAGGAGGCAAACCAAGTAAGAAGAGCTAACCGTCACCAGTATTTCACTAAAGCCACTAAAACGAAAGAGCAACAAGCAGGGTTTTTTTTTTTTTTTTGAGTTTGGCAATAAAACTGCAACTGTGGACTAGCAGCAATGTGATGCCAACCACACAACACAGAAGCCTGAAGCAGAAAACTGTAGTTGCATAACCGAAACTTACCAAGTTCATGGCCTATGGCAAAAAAGACATTTTATTAATTAACTTCAGTACATTCAAAGTAAAAGCAGATCACAAAATCATTGTTAGGAATATGCCTTGTTCATACTTCAGAAAACATTTAGATACATTCACTTTTTGCATGTTTATGTCTGAATAAAAGTTTTTTATTTTCTAAATAGAATAGAATAGAATAAAGCTTTATTATTCCACGAATGAGAAGTTTGGCTGTTACGCAGCTCTTATGGCAAGTGGAATATAAAATATAGAAGCCAGACACAAAGTGGTCTTATATAAATAAGCAACTGAAGTTCGCATATAGAGATAACAATGTACAGAAATATGTATAATAATTGTACAGAGATATGTACGTGTGTGTGTGTGTGTGTGTGTGGGGGGGGGGTGTCCTTCGCTCCTTCCTACACTGTGGGTGTAAAAGTCTCCTGCTGAACGAGCTGCTCAGTGCTCGCAGTGTCATGCAGGGGGTGGGAGGTGTTGTCCATGATGATGTTAGCTTAGACAACATGCTCTCCTCCCCAACCTGCTCGATGGACTTCAGCAGACAGTCCAGGACAGAGCTGGTCCTCCTGACCAGTTTGTTAAGTCTCCCCCTGTCCCTCTCTGCCGTTCCACCAGTCTAGCAGACCACAGCTTAAAAGATAGCAGATGCTAGAAGTGTTCCTAGAAGCACATCCTGGAGTTTTCTCTTTAACTACGGAAGTAAGTATTTCTTCGATAGAACCCAAAGCTAACTAATCGGTGTTCAGTTAGTTAACTGCAGAGAGGAGTACCATCTCAACAAGACTCAATCACTGATCCCATATGGAAAAGAAATAGTAAAAACGTATATGTGATTACTCATGAAAGTGGCCACTTTCTCATTACTTTCATACATTGTTTTGGATACTTACTAAAACATACAAGTTTCATTATATAATTTTTCAAGGGATCTTATATCTGTTTTCACTCTTATATGCTTTTCATACAAGTTTCACACAAGACAGATACAAACTTTATAAGATTTATATATATCTTTTCCATATGGGATCAAATGATTCATGATTAGTCTGGGAGTAGTGCTGGTGGCACCATCAAAGTCTCAGCTAATGTCAGCGGATGACCCATAAAGAATAAACTGCACAATCCATGTGAGCATGGCCAACAATCAAAAGTGACTGATGTCCACAAAGAACTTAATTTATAGTCCAAATGCTTTGACATACTTATTTCAACTATTTCTTTAAATAAATTTGTCAGAAAATAAACAGATGTGCGCATACATGAATAATAAATTAAATAAATAAATAAAATCAAAAACCTAAAAACACAATTTTCACTTTGGTGTCGTGAGTTAATGAATTTAGGTTCATTTTTCAAGTTAGAATGAAATTTTCATGGGTGAAAAAGGTGAAATCAGCTGTAACTGTAGTCAAAAGCACTGCCTTATACTGAAAGAGCAGGATATGTCCTACTGATCTGTTCCATCATAAAACTGAGTCCTTTGTTTATATCTGGAGATTATAAAGGTTACTCTCCACATGTGTACAGGAGAGCAGGTGGTTCAACAGATTTGGTGTAAAATGACGGTTTGTTTTGTGTAGAACAGAGAATGGTAAAACCACAAGAAAGAAATAGAGAGAAAAGATAAAAAGAAATGTAGGAAATGTTCAAGAGCAAGAATCTAAAGAAAGAGAAAAATCAACGGAGAAAACTTTTGAAATTCCTCAAATGGCCACATTAAAGACACCTTGCATGTTTACTGATATGGGGGCATGCATGTAGGTTACATGCCGCTAGCATTGTAAACTAAGTGGTCAACAAAAGCCAGCAACCTAATCTCATGCAATTATTTGTCTAAGGCCACAAACTTGATCCAAGTGAAATGACCAACGTACCAGCCATGCATAAAAATGATGCCAAACATATATAAACACTCAAGAAAACAAACTTGTGCACTGTGCAATGCTAGACAATACAAGCAAAATAAATAAATAAATGTCTGTGCCCTACTGACTATATTCCAATCATGCAGCAAAGTCCTTCTATACTGGATTTAACTTTGGTCCATCAAAGTTTTCTACTGGTCTCGACAAAAAGGCTCCATGAAGGTTATATTGATCGTCTGCAATTTGATTAGCAGTTGCAGTTCCCTGGAGACTCGTATGGCCGATGTTAAGAACTAAGAGCAAGGCACCAGTTTTAAGGGCACGAGTCTCATGAATATGGTTGGAAAATACAGTTAAATATAGTTGTAGTTTTAAGGTGGTGGGAGTCGGCTTTGACAGTAAAGATTCCCCCAATACAGGTAGTACCCCAGCAGAAAAATCTGCGTCTAAGATTGGGTCAAGTTACATCTGAGCATGCAAAGCGAAGCGGCTAGCATTGCAAAGTCAGTGAGCATGTATACCTTCAGCTTAGACTGAATCTCGCGAGACTTTCTCTTGGCCAAGACTTGCAGGTGACTAGAGACCTGAGGAAAGACAGGATGAAGGAAAAGGAAAGAGAAAAGAAGAAGGCTGTGACTACAGAGAGGAGTAGAGTATAGTCAGTGAGAACCCACCTTGATGCTTGCCTGGTATTCTCGTACCCTCTTACGTGCCAAAACCTGAATATGACTAGACACCTGTGGACCCAGGGTTACCCCCGTGAAAACACACATTTACACAATGATTTCATCATTTTAAACAGACACAGTCCATAAATATTCATTTAAACAAGGTGGAACAAGTTACAATGTTACATAAAACAGATCAGTGTCGTAGTCGACACAAATATCTGTGCGTACCTGTTTGCGTGTGCGTGTCTTCCCCGTTCGCAGCTTGATATAGCGAGCTATCAGCTCATTTCGACCTGACATGACATAGAAACTGATAAAATTAGAATGACTAAAAAACAAACACGTTATACAATTGTTAAGTTATTCTTAAACTGCACTGTTTGGGCAGATATAGCTCACACCTTATGAGCAGACTTAGCATGGGCATATTCAAATGTCTCCCTGTAACAGTCACTCTCTAGTATTTACATTACTAGTATGTGGCCAAGCTGCAGTATTGTTTGGGCTGTTTGTGCTGCTGACAAACTGATTTGCATAATGACATTGAGAAAAGTAAGAAAACAGGAGTGGTAAAAAAATTACAAGGTAAATGTGGGAGTGACATGACTATTGATATACAATAAAATGTATTTAAATCTTTCAATGAGCAAGGAACCATATCAACTTAATCTAAAAAACAGCATCAATTCACTCATCAGTTCTACTATATCAAATGTTATTTGAGGCTGTTAGGTGGTTGCTAAGCAACAAGATGACTATATATTGCACGTGTCTAGCTTTGTGTATATAAATAAATGAAAATGATCCCAAGCTTGCTTTAATGGTGTCGCAGGTGCAGAAATGCAACAAATGGGTCGTTTTAGCCCACGTGTAGGTGGTTGCTAGGCAACGTGAGGGCATCACTACTGTGTGCCAGCTCAGCTCCCATTATGTAGAAGGGTTTTGTGGTCAGATAGGTAGACAGAGCTTTCATGTATTATAGTAAGATTGCAAGTAGCTCCAGGCAGTAGCTCCCTCTGCTGCTTGAGCCACGTAGGACCCTGTAACTTTTTATGATGCTGCAAAAACAGACAGAATCACAGCTCCAAAACTGAACTGTGCGATTTTCTGAGGAGGAATGTCCTAGTAATCAAAAGAAATTTACAATAACAAAACTAAATGGCTGCATTTTTTTAAAGCCAAAGTTAATTATGACTGTTGTGGTTGATGTATGACAAAGGCAATGTAAAGCAAATAAGTTTTTTAAAAAAGGACCATCGTTCCTACATATGTCTGTACATATTAAAGTTGTTAAATTGCACCACTTGTTGCATCCCATTTGTTCACTGAAACAAATATGAATCTAAAAGACAGGCGGACATGGGTGAACACTCCACATTAAGCTAAACTTCATTTGCCTTGAATCTGAAGCCAAATGTGGTTGTGGTCTAGTAGTTTGTGTCTCACAACGTAAAATACAATAAGTACAATCGTAACACAAATGGCTGGACCGAGAGTCCTTATTGTTTGAGTTTAGTGGTCACAGTGACATTCAAATTTATGTTTAGACTGTCCCGAACTTACTGGTCAAGTTCTAAAATGAAGCCGTGCATACTTTTGAATCCACTGTCTGTATCTGCAAGCATAAAATAAAACCTCAATGTGATGCCACTTATGGTGAAATGTTTTAAGTGTGAAAGTGTGTGTCTCCAAGGTAGTGAGATTCTTATAAATCCCCATAAAGACTTGTCAAGTTCTCCTATTCTCAGGCTGTAAGACATTTCTATTAAGAATAGCATGTATTAATTTTTAGTCAGGTTTGCGTTTGCTTGCTGGCAGACATTCAAAAGCGATGAAGAAATGGTGGGAATGGAGAGAAAAGCAGAGGAGAGGTCATGATATTGTTAACAGACTTCCAAAATGTGGTCAGCACAGACTGCCTGGTCAGCTCTTTCCTTCTCCCTCTTCTCAGTTCCAACCCACACCCGATGATCTGCTCGTCGCTTGTAACTTCTAAGTAACCCATTATACAGCACGCCGCAAGCGGTTAAATATAAAGGTGACCAGACTGATCCCACAGCTGTAATCATTTAGCACACATGCACACTTACTAACATCATCATCATCATCATCATCATCATCCTTTTTTCTGGAAAAGGCTGTGACGCTGTAGGGATTTCAGATGAGTCACATCAGCACTGTTAAGTTACCAGAGCACAGAATTTCCCAAAATCAACAGAAGGGGCTGACTCAGACACAGCAGTCTGCTCCAATTCCCAAAACAGGACACATGCACTACCCTGCAGCCTGCCACTACTCCACATAAGGGTAAAAGCTCTTTCTTTAGATGTCAGATCTATTTTGCTATAATATAAGGCAAGATAAGCTACAACTATAAATATGTAATATAACCGAGCCACAAGGTGAGGGCACAAACCAGTGTACTCATAGTGGGCCGTCCCAAGTCCTGATAAATGTGACGGTTGCATCAGGAAGGGCACCTGGAATATAATCTTTGCCTAATCAAACATGCGGATCATCAAGAATGTAATTTCCATACTTGATTGGAAAGGGCCTGGGTGAACAACAACAGCCCCTGGTACTGTTAGCTAAGTGGGTGCCAGTGGAAACTGTGGTACTGTTGGCCGAAGACAAAGAAAGAAGAGAGGGGGAAGGTGTGTTTGAAGGCAGCAAGAAAGACGGAAAGGCAGGAGTGAGGAGGTTTGAGGAGGAATTTAAATGCAGGAACTATGACGGGTAAAGGGAGAGAACTGGCCGACATGATGGATACGATAATACGTGCAAGAGACCAGATGGAGGGGAAGGAAGACCAGAAGAAACAGAGGTTGATTCCAGCTGTTCTACCATGGTGTAGATAGGAAGTGAAATGAAGTAGGAAAGAAATTTCAAGTAAAAGTATGTGAAGAGTGTTGTTGAGGTGGAGAGAGTCAGAAATTTAAACTGATCAAGCTGAAGGCGTGGTGTTGAGTTTAATCTCACAGGCTGGCTGTCCGTTAAAAGAGCACAAGGAATTCTGAAGTAGACTGAATAAAGTGATACAGAGTATTACCAGAAGGGAACAGAGAAATGATGAAAAGGAGACTCCATGGTGAAACGAGGACATGCAACAAAGTATTCAAAGAAAGCAAAGAAAAAGTCAAAGGGGAGTGGTTGGATAGATGAAGAAAGCAGGAGTATTGGAAGGCTAGTCATCCAGCAAAGAAAGAGGTGGTAAAAGCAAAGGAAAAGGTTTATAGTGAGTTGTATGTAAGACTAGAAACTAAGGAAGGAGAACAGGACTTGTTCTGAGTGGCTTTTGGGCTGGAAAGGATGTGCAGCATGCTAGGATGATTAAGGATAGAGATGAAAATAAGATGCAATGAAAAAACCCCCACAGCTGAATCATGTTGAGTCTTGATGTTGCACAGTTGGGTACTAGAGGGTACAAGGCAACTTTGGGCATCGCAGGTTTGGTACACTAAAAAGGTAACAATCTGATCGGAGTAGAGTCAGGCAGAGCGTAAACAAGTAATCCACAACTTGTGACAATAAAACAATTTATTTTTTAACTACACTGCCATAATGTCTTAGTAAGGACTGATTAATCACTACACACAGCAGATGTTAGAAAAAGTTTTTTACATGACTGAAATAAAAGGATAAATACGTGGATTTTAAAAACACCAAATATGCATATATCAATCTTTAAAAACAACCCTAAAGTAAAAGCCAAGATATTTGTCACCGTGTGCTGAAAATGTTTTTCAAAGTCTAATAACGATGGATATAGGTGTGGTGTGATTTAAACGCAGTAGATGCCAAAGTTAGTATATTATTTTTCATCTGCATTACTTATTAAATCATTAGAGTATTTATCCAGCACCCATCTAACTGCCAAATGATTATGAAGAGATAGATGATGAAGAAGCTGAGTGTTAAGTTTCAACAAACTAAAATATCAATCCAATATTAAAACATCATTACTGACACACGCGCGCACACACGCACGCTGCATTATCTGTGTCACCGAGTCTGCTGATCATCCCTATTTAGAAATACTTGCTTGGTACTATAATCCAGGGTGACATCATGGTAGTAACATATGACTGCCACCAAAGACAGCACGCAGGCTGGATCAATTACGACTGGCCTAGTTTAGCTCAAGAAGGATAATTAAAGCAAACACCCACTGAGATTCGCGTTACTATGAAATCAGTATATAATTTTAATGCTGTGTTCATAACAGTTTAATAGTTAATTCACACTTGTGCCGATAAGCTAAATGATCACTGCGTAGTTTTAATTCCTTTACACTAGTGTGAGTGTTTATGCACACAAACCACTTTAAGGCATGAGATGTATTTTCATTTAGCAATATTGGGTGATGTTGGAACACCTGTCCACATCTGACTATAGGTGAAAAATAGCTGATAAATCTCCGTGGTTTTCATTTTATATCCTCTAAACTGGTTTATCATTTATATTAAACAATATCTTAACATAAAAAGTCACATCCAATTATGCAAAAGTTGAAATGGATACTTAGTAGCTCACAGTATTAAGAAGCACCGATGCAAGGTTGGGTGTTGTACAGCTAATATTACGCTCAGTCTCAGTGTTGCTTTTTAGTAAGTGTAAGCATACATCAACGGGACAATCCTCGTTAAAGGAGAGGGAAGCAGGGAAGGTCAACCAACACACTGAGCCCCACGCTTCCACAAAAGGAGAAAATGCCACAATGCTGAAACAAACTTTCCCTTTCTGTCACCTGGTATCATATATCCCGCTCCCCTCACTGCTGAACACCCTTACAAATGCACAAATGCTTCACAGTCTGATTCAGAGTGCAAACACTCAACTCCCCCCTTCAAAAAAAAGAAAAAAGGATCACAAGGGTTTCATAAGGTAAGAAAAAAGCCAAAATAAAGAGCTCTTTTCACAGGCAGCATCTTAAACCAATCCTAATAAAAAACAAACACATGAAACGTTGCTTGTGTGCATTTAGAACAAATCTGTTCCTGGTGTTTCACAGACCATTTATGCAGAACAACAGAAGTTATTCAGAAGTTAACTACAAGTTGACATGAGAAGTCAACATGCTCCTTCCTTTAACCTTATCACTGCAGATTGTCCTCTGAAACAAAAAACTACGTAGCCTGTTGAAAATACCTGCGAGCTGATCACCTACGCATAAAGCAAGGTGATTCTGCACAGGGGTCAAAAACCAACTCTGTCCCAAAGTGCAGGCAGTTGATTAAAATTTGTTTTTTTTGGTGTGGTTCTTCTAAGAACTAAAATTCTGGAATAAAGTGTTCATACATGTAAAGCCTTTATTATTATCATTTTTATTTATTCCAAAATGGTTGGGTCAAGCAAAGGGTGCCAACAGATAACAAACATGTCATACTGGCTGCTACAGTCATTGCTTTATGTTTATTGACTCTATTAAATTTAAATATCTGCAATTTTACACAGTCATCGAAAGAAAATTATTTAAACCCAAAAAGGAAACCGACAAATTAAAGTCAAATCCTTTACAAACAAGTCAGTTATATATTACAGCTTCTTTGAATATGTTTTGTTTGAGCTTTCATTTCAATATCGAAGAAGAAACTAGAGGGGAAAGGGATAGAAAGTTGCTGCTCCTCACCATACATCTTCCCCTCATCTGACAGTATGATCTTCCTCCTTCCACAAGGAGGGTAGATGGCCAGAGCTTCCTGAAAGCTCTGCTCAATGTCTGGGCTCCACACCCCTTCAGGATCCCCGTCCAATCCGCGGTCCGCCCCGTCTCCCAGTCCCTCCCCATTGGGACTGGCACCCTCCTCCTGCGCCCCATCAGGGCTGCCACGGCAACTCCACTCCGACGCAATGATGACGGCTCCAGCTACAACACACCTACAACACACGAAACAAGATAAATGTGGAACAGATCCGCTAAACTGGATCTGACACGTTAGTGTTACAGTGTTATGCTTTTTGGGGGGCGTGGTGGCTGTAAGAAGGTTTCTCCATTTTGTCTGTCTGCCCTCCTCACAAATGAAGAGGCCAGAGAGCAATAGAGAGAAGTGCACACTTTCACTTTTATACTATTCACACAATTACACTCAGCTTGAATTTAAAATTTAAACCAATAGGCAGAAATACAGGCAACTGAGGAAAAGCCCTTATCCAGGACTAACAAAAATATACAAATACTTGTTACAAAACTTACCCTGAACCCTGGTTTTAACATGTTTCCTTCCATGTTGAAGCCAAAACATGATTAGGAAACAGATTTGTTGTTGTCACAGCTACACTGCACTGCAAGCAGCAAGATTTTGAGAAACGGATGCAGCCGTTTTTTGTCCTATACAAAAAAACTGTAAACTGTGCACAGCTAATTCATTTTTGCAGTTAAGGACATTTTAAGCGTCACGTCGGTTCTTATAGAGTGCTTTTTCTTCTGTACCTGAGCACCTGAAGTGCTTCATGCAAGTTGCCTCATTCACCCATTCAAGCCTAGAGTGAGCTAAGAAAACACCCTCCAGACAGTTACACCACGAATTGTTACGAGGCAGGGTGGACCCGTGCTTTCATGTTGTTTACGTGAGTCTGTGTGAACTTTAGCCTTGCTTTCCTGTTCTTAGCTAATAGAAACACTCAAAGTGGTATTGTAGGCCCACTTCTTTAAGGTTCAATGTGCTGCATGTTCAGAGATGATGTTCTGCAAACCTTGGCTGTAACAAGTGGTTATTTGAGTTCCTGTTACCTTCTTATCAGCTCAAAGCAGTCTGACCATTCTCATCTGGCCTCTGACATCAACAAGGCATTTTCCCTTTATCTGACAATAATCTGCAGTTTCTGAAATCCTCAGACAAGCCTGTCTGTTCACAGTCACTTTAATCATCTTTCATCCCCATTTTGATACTTGCTTTGAACATTTCTACTTGCCTAAATGCATTACTGCCATGCGCTTGCCTGATTAGATAGCTCCGTTACTGAGCAGTTGAACAAACCTAAGTGTAGTCGCCATGCATGTACATTATTTTGTAATGCCAAACGTGGACAACCTAAGCAGTTAAAAGCACAGAACATCTTTAGACTGTAGTATGCAGCCTAGAGAAGGGGAACGAGGTTTCCACAACAAGTAAAACATGACGTTTTGACACTTTTCCCATATTAAAATGTAGTACAGGTTTAAGAGCTTATTTCCTTACTCTTAATCCCTTCATGTGAACAGAAAACCCCCCAAAACTTAAGTTAGATCAGCAGTGTATAAAGCATTTTGCTAAAAAAAGAAATTGTTTCATTGTTTTTAAACTTGTTATTTTTAACACAGGGAATCTGAGGCACACTGACAGCTCAAGAAAATTAAACCACACACCTTGTTTTGTTAATCCACATCACTGACATCATGATGGATGGACGAGACTGAGATCAACTTTGCGGCTGTTGAGAATAGCGACAGATTTCTCCGACTACAAGTGTCTACACACCAAGAGCGAGATCAGATTCACTTTGAGCTGTTTACAGCGTCCATGGGTACGGTGTGTATTAATAGTTCTGGCACCCGTGGTCAAAGACCTAACAAGTGACAAGCTAAAATATTAAGGGTTTATAAATGTTTAAAGACACTATCCAGGGTCAAGAAGGACACTACCAGGATGTGTCACTATTAAGATGAGATCACAAGATGTAATACATTAAATATTTAACTGACTGCGCTTAGTGAAGATGAGACCAGCTATTCCTTTTTCTTAGCTGTTCATTACACAGAAACTAGCCTAAAAGGCAACACAAACTTTAGAAGACTCCAACCTTGGCTGTGTAGGCCACATAAGGAAATTACACATTCTTTTGTTATTGTTGAAGGTGCTCCAAGTCTCTTCAAACACAGACACACATATGCGACATGAATGTTGCCTGGTGTGTAATGTTTTCCAGAGTGTGGTTAATATGGTCCCTGCCACAGAGGAACCACAGAGGATCAGTGTGGTCGCTGAGCTTCCCCTGCTGTGGTGGGTTTATTCTGCACACTGTGCGCAGGGCCTTCCCGGTTTCAATCACTACTGACTGGACTGAGCTGTTGCCATAGAGATCAGAAAGGCCTAGCGGGGTGGTCAGGCAAGCACAAAGTCTAAAAGAACATTTTGATATTCGAGGGAGGTGGGATGCGATTGTCCTGAAAGCTCTACTGTGGGACGTCTGCAACTGGGAAGGTGTTTCTTTGTCCTGACTGGAACAAACTCATCATGATGTCATATTGCTTTTCATGTTCACAGACAAAAAGATTATAATGACCACAACAAGAGTAGCTTTGCATGAGTCATGATTTGAAAAACAATTGTTATTTATCTTAAAATGAGCCTTAGTGAAGCCCCTCAGTGCATCCCCTCGTCATGTCTAAAGCAGGCCCTTCTACCTCCACCTTCTCCTCCTTTAGGTCACCCTCCATTTAAGCCAACTTTCTCCTGATTGGCCTTTCCATCCAAACAGAAGGTGGGAGGGGCTTCCATGCTCTAAGCTAGTTGTGCCCTTGAGATGACCACATTAGAGATATCCCCTCTCCCTGACAGGAATCAAAGTGTGTGTGTGTGTGTGTGTGTGTGTGTGTGTGTGTGTGTGTGTGTGTGTGTGTGTGTGTGTGTGTGTGTGTGTGTAAAACAAAGCATATAGAACAGTCTAAAGCCCGAGCTTCTGGTTGATTAGGATTAATAAGACAGAAGGAAGGAAGTTTCCTATATTCTTCAGTGGGATTTAGGTTACATACATTTCAGGTCAGCTAACTGTATAGTAAGTAGAGCCTGACCAATATAAGATATCAGCACGAGCAGGACAGGAACATGACATCAGCATGATATCAACATGACATATGGTGTCATCATGGTTTGTCCATGTGAATGACTTGACTCTAGTATTGAAAATACTGTCAGCATATGTGGCATACTAGACAGCTAAGCAAATGGTGTTGCCTAGTAAAGTGTCTATACCACTAAACTGCTAAAACTAAATAAATAAATTAAATCGAACTACTTTAATACATAACTACTAAGATACATTTCTGGAATGTCAAAAAATATTACTCATCATTTTCACGTTTTTCATTAGTGGAAGATACTGTAGGCAGATGTGAGGCTACCAGGCAACACACATTTAAATATACATTTTAAAAAACAGACACTCTGTATATACAAAGTTATAAGCAGCACACACATGTAATAATCTGAAACGGAGATTTTTCACACAGGAAGTCTAAATGTGTTAACATGAAGTATGACCTTAGTTGGTGTAATGACAAAAATTATGTTTATGACAATTTACTCTAACGTTAACTTAGTTTATGCATTTGATTAAGGGGGGGCGTCAATCATCTAATACCCTTTTCTTTAGCATGGTGGGGAGCTCACAGACGGTTTAACAAATCCCAGGGGGAAACTTGGCTTAAATAATCAAACCTAGTGCTGATGTAACACATACACCACAATCACAGACTTGCATTACCAGCACTGGGAGCATTGCTGTGCAGTTTGGTTAGGAGTTCTGAAATCTGATGAGCTGTCATGGCCACAGATTTGTCAAGAGCAGTGGTGATGCAAAGTTAGGATACTGGCCACAGAGCACATATGTTGCTGGCTCTGCCTGTTTCAATATAGCACCCGTGGTCAAAAGGTCAGGTGTTTTAGTGCAACGAGGAGGCCAGTACAGCATTGAGCTAAATAAAGCTATGAGATCAGCGAACACCGAAAAGTCATGCACATTAGGGGCTGTCTACTGCTCCCAGTGGAGCACCGTCGACATTATGAACAACCAAAACTTCACAGATTTCTATGAACTCTTTGCACACTGACTACTACAGTACCGAGAGGCTTTATGGATATAGACAGTAAACCGATCGACTCTTTTAAACACTCGGATAACCTTAACATGGTCACATCTTACACAATTTTAACAAAGCAATCAGATCACACACATATGCTGTAAATTCTCCCATGGCCTTTCCTTTGAAACTCCTACGACTCTTAGTTTCACATGTTGATACAACTTTCACAGCAGCAAGAAATGAGTCCCATCTGCGAGCATGCAGAGGGAAAATGAAATCACGGTGAACGCTTGGAAGCGGTTTAGCCGAGTGTGAGTTGGCAAAATATCCCTTTGATCCCCAAAGCGGAAAAACTTCCAACTAACTGTCCATAAAAGTTCCTAAAAACCGCACACAAGCACTTCCAGTGGTAGTCATTGTATGCTATCGACCAGTTATTTTCTGTTTTTCAGTGGATATATAACCAGCAAGCCACCGCTAACACACTCGAACTGACATGCTAGTTGGCTAGCTTGGGAGCTAATAATACTGCAATAAACTGCAAACTAAGTCTGAGAGACGCATTAAACTAGCCGAATACAGAACGAATGCTTGAGTAAATATTAGAGGAATTCCCTGCTAAACACGTGAGTCCCTGAATCACTACAGGCACAGCGGGAAAATGCGAAATATGTCAAATATCCCAAAACTTCCAGCACACTCGAAGCGAAGCAGCTGCTGCAGCATGAAAAGTTGCTACACACAACAAAGAACTATATGAGAGCACACTCACCTCACAACGGCTCTCCTGCCCCGCTCCTACAGGCACACGCTTTTTGTTGTGTGCCCCTTTTTTCTGTAGAAAAGTAGCCTCGTGATTCGGGAGTATTTCCAGGGCAAAACAGCTGCGTTTGACAGAAAAAGGCGGAATGCAAAGTATGAGTTTGGTATGAAATCAACGCGCGGAGGAAAACGCACGGAGGCAGAGGCGTGGCGTCGAAACGCACACACGCAAAAGTTTTGTGGGTCCCAAGGCAAACTCCTCCCCGGACATCAGACTCCTGGTGGGATAGCTGGGAGATATGAGGAAGGTGGTAGTCGTAATGCCACTTTTTTGTCTAGGAAAAATCACTACATATCGCGTGCCATCGGGGTGGATGGTTAGGTCCCTGGATAATGCACCTCCTGTCTACACGGACCTCATACTTTGGTTACTGCAGGAGAAATACTACTGTTAATATATAAAGCTCCATTCAGGATTCATTCTGAATATGAGAACACGCATTATTTGCACGTTTGCTTTAACTTTTGAATATCATTAATTACAGTTCTGTCTGTCTATCAGTGTTCTGTAGTTGTGGTACTATATACCCAGCAGTGAAGCTTTAACAGGCCCTAAGCCAAGATGTTTCAGGGCCCTGAGAGTGGTAGGCGGGGAAAAAAATCATTTCTTTTGCTAACTTGTTATCAGAGATGGTGGTGGTGGTGGTGGTGGTGGTGGGGGGGGGGGGGGGGGGGGGCTAGACTGTGCCCCACCTGACATTGGAGAAAAGACAGTGTGGGCACCCCGACAAGGTCAGCAGTCAATCACATGGCCAGTACAGAGAGACAGAGCATGGCCGCTAAATCTGCACCTATGGTTTGTTCAGAATAATCAACAAACCATCGGTGCAACAACAAAAATGTCTTTGAAGGAAACCCAGGGTTCAGCTGGCCAAGAGGTTCAACATTGTTGCCCTTTTGTTTTGAGGAAACGGTTTACCACTGTGTTGTTACTTAGTCAGAATGATGAAAAGATGCAAAGTAATGTAGGGGAGACCGGGGATAGCTGTTACGTGGGTCAGTTGTAACACTTCCAATTTCTCCAATCAGGGCTAAGTTTCAAATGATGTGACTCATCCTGTGCATGCCCAATTCAGTTCTGCTATCACACGTGAAAAATCAGCACATTTTGTCAAACACAGACAATTTAACACGAAAAAAAGTAATTTGTATGCCAAAAAGTAAGTTTTTCTACTTTATTTCAATTTGTAATAGCATTATCTGCTTTGCAGTTAAACTCATCAAACTTAAATTATGTTATTTGTATGTCTATGGGGATATATTCTGTGTAGGTCTTTAGTGCTAATGTTTTAGCCGTTGGCTGTAATGTTAGCGAGTTCATGGCTATAGGAGTCTGGGTCAGTTGTAACAGCAACAGTCTGGGTTAGTTGTAACAATAATGCAGATGTTACCACACTGTTACTTTAACTTATATTAAACAAGTTGGGGCAACGACATCAACAGAGAGAGGTTCACTGGTCGCTTTTGTATATGCGGTTAATGCCATTGGCAACACAATTCCTCCACTGTTTGTGTTCCCACACATACATTATGCAGACCACTGTGTCAGAGATGGACCAGTAGGAAGTACTAGTAGTGGAAATAAATCAGGATGGGTGCAAGAAACAGATTTCCTCATCTTTCTGAAGCACTCTGCAAACCACACCAAGGTAAGCCATGATAAAAAGTAATGGAATTGCGATGCTGGTGAACAACTACATTTTTTCAGCTTCATTGTTATGTTCAAAATTGGTGCAAGAGTTGTAGGTTATAATGCCCACTGAGCCAATGAGGCCAAACTCAAGGAAGACCAACCAAAATTAAGGAAATATTCAGTTGCAGAAAATTCCATAATTTGTCTTTTTTGGGGGGTTGGAATATGTTCAAAGTTAGATTTCTGCATTCTGTCACACACACACACAGCTACATAAATGGATGTAAGTGCATTCATGTGTTGAATAAACAAAGATTACATGTTAATGTTTTGTTAGTACCCTTATTTCATTGTGTTACATTTTACCCCAGGATGTGTTACAACTAACCCAGACTATGGGGTTAATTGTAACATTTCACTCTTTGTGTTTGAGACCATACCATGCAATGGGTAATTGTGCTGCAGAGAAAATAGCTGCACTATTTAATAGCAGAGACATGTAAATACTTTGCATTACATTTTGAATCCACTACCTTAAAAGAGCTCCAATTTACAGACAGAAATGTCAAAAATGTTACAACTATCCCCGGTCTCCCCTACATAGATACTAAGACTGAATTAGCTACCAGGTCCAAATGGGCATCTGCCTTAGGATCACTGAGGGGGCTCGTATAACAAGTGACATGGGCTATTTTAATTGAATCGCAATATACAATTGGAAGACGCATGCTGCTTTGTGCTGCTTGGTATTCATTTTGATAACTAATGAGGTGCCTTGCCCTAAGGAAACTATTGGCTCACCTTGTTTTGTGCATTTCTTAAGGTTTTTGTGCCTGGGGGCACCAATGCAGTGTATTTAGTATATACTAAACTGCCACCTGGTGTCAGTGTTTTGTGCTTTTCTTAGATTAGAGAAAAACAGAGGCAGGAAAAATGGGTTTGCAAAAACCCAGGAGAAGGCAGGAAATGAATATATTTCTGGGGCAGGACCCCCAACTGTGCCCCCCTAAGACCTATCTACCTGCCCTCTCTGTATCTGGTTGGATTCTTTAATGCTAAAATGTATGGCTCAAATGTCACATAAGAAAAGGAAAGGCTGAGCATAACTAAACTCCCAGGAACGGTGAACAAGAAGAAGCGCAGGGCCAGTAGGGACAAGAGAACTTTTAACCCCCTGACAGCATCTTGGTCTGGGGTTGTCCTTTCATGTGGCCACTGGAGGGCAGTAGCACCTTAGTCATGGGTATTTTAAAAGGACAGCATGACAGCTGTCAGTTGCATTGACCAAAGAAATAAGTGGCAAATTGTGGGTTTGTTTTGTTTTTAATTAGCCCTCTGATTTTAGGAAACGCATGAATATGCTTGATCTTTTAGTTGTAGATGAATTAGGAAGAATGGCATTACCAGAAATCTGATGGTAAAAATCTAAGATTTCAAAACCGATCTGGATGATTTGTGCAAGTCACAGTGACTGAGAAACATTTGGTGCTTGGTGATAGACATCAGAGAGAAAACTACACAGCAGCAGTAAGATTATTTTTTAAAACATTGGCTGAATTTTCCTGGTTTAATTTTGACATGTGCAAACATGTCTGCATCTCAGCCTGCCTTTACAAAGTGCTATCCTTTCCCAGTGAGGACTCCGGCTGAAGTGGAGATCAGGTATTTCATTTTTCACTGAGCTTTTAGAAACACTTCAGAGTGACTGAGCAGAAAGGTGGAGGTATAAAATTCAAAACAAAAGGGATAGCTATTATGAACTTTGAAGAGGTTCTCCATTTTTTAAAAGATTATATTTTCTATTCTGTTACTGCAAGTAGGCTAAATAGCCAGTCACAACCTGTTTGCCTTGCTGCCATTTGACAAGCTGCACACAAGTAGCATGCCACCAGTAGTTTCTTCCCTTGGGCTTTGACATTACTAACCTAATGCAATGACTAAATTATTTATGTTTCATTTTCATTCATTTTATTATTTCATTTTTTGTCATTGCTTTTGTGTTGCATGTTTTTAATTAAATTATCTTGAATAAGCCTCTCTCTCTCTTATCCTTCAATACTCATCCACACTCAGAGTGCTGGAGGCTAGATTATTCCGGATTGTAGGAAACACTTGATAATGGAAACTTTCTTGAATGGCAGGAAATGCACAATGGAATTTTGAATGCATCTACCCTGGAAACTATGCAAGCTAATCTAACCAAGCAAGTTTTGGTAAGTTTTACATGTATTATTCCTCATACTAACTTTTACTCACCTTCTAAAGCCATTGTGTGCTGCATAGGAACGGACCTTTAGAAATCCCTCCCCCACACACCGTTACTATTAACACTATTAATGAAATATACAGTTCTGTTTAATCTAAGCTAAAACATGCAATATCGTCCTGTAAGAAAAATAAAAATCAGAAAATTAAGTGGTCCACAATGATACATCTTCAGCCAAAGAGTGTATGCATTTACCCCCTTTTACCACTAGATGGAGCGCCACATCAATCTCCATTGAACAAAGTACAAAAAAACGGTACTTTGACCACAGTCAGTGAGCTGCTCGTGTTTGTTGAGATGCTCTTTTATACAAATTAACCTCACGCTTACGTTTTTTATTTACTATTTCCTATTTTAACTGCTGGGTTACACCTGCTCATATAGGCCCACATGTCCAGCCCCTTTGGCGACCCCTTTCATCCCTATATAAGTTACAGTCAGGCTACAAGCTAGTGGGGCTAGCCTCTGTTTCTCTCCTCTAGAGTCTCCCACAGGTGAGCGCAAACTTTATCTGTCATTTTAGGAAACGTGAACTTTTATTTTGGCGTTTTTTAAATTTATTTATTTATTTTGTTTAAAAATTTCTGTGTTTAAAATGCTCTTCAACATCTAGTTTAATAAGGAGCTACTGGAGAAGCTACATTTAGTTTTTAGAGATAAGTTAGCTGAAGGTGACTCAATGTTGCGCTAAGGTCACGGACTGTAGACCAGCATTCAATAAACATTTACAGTATTTCACATTTCATAATCAGTAGCTAAGTTTATCCTTACACATAATAAAAGAGGGAATGTAATAATTCTGAGGCTAAGGCCTCTTAAATCTACTCTTCATGTTGATTTATGATTTATGTTTTTTTGAGCAGCTATATATAACATGTTTTACTTAAGTTAACCCTATTTGTTAAATGTCGAAATATAAATATGATTTTGTATTTTCTTATGTAGATCAGAAAAAATTAATAAATATCTATTTAAATTTTTTTAACCTATATTAAGAGAAGATACTTAACCTGTAAATAAGCCTGACCTGTTATAAAGTATATAGTAAGTAGTAAAGCACAATATAAGTTCATTTTTTAATTGATTAGGATACAGTTTATGAGTAAATACATCAGCATTAGAAGTATCGGTGTGTGTGATCTTGCACGAAAACCAAGGTGAGTAAATCAGTAACAGTGTAACTTGTCAGTCTTGTGTGTGTGTCTGTGTGTGTGTCTGCCTAGACTTTGAAACAGGGCCCATTTACACAGGTTATGTGTTTTGAATTAATGCAAATATTTGGCAGGTAGAGGTTTTTGTGTGCTACAGTAAATATAACTGTGCATGCAAGCACCCGAGTTGCTCAGGTTATTGATACCAGGAGAAATAAAACGGGCGGCGCGTCCTTGTGTGAACTGGGTGTGAACACCAAAACACACAGTTATCAAATTCAGCTGGCAGAGCCAGTTAAAGGCAGGCAAACATCACAATGTGCCTTTTGAAAATACACACGGCGGCTCACACAGTGATTAGCACGTAGTTTACTTATTATCCGCTGGATTATGCTTTACTGAAAACTGGTGGCAAATGTTGACAAAATGCCCCATGGTGCTTTCTTCCTTTATGGATTAGTGTGAAGTGTGTGTAAGAAAAACCTGCTGTGCATTTAGAGTGCATCTGTATCTACAACTTTACAGTGCCGTCTAGCTGTGACTATATTTGTCCTCCCTTCCTTTTCTCTCTTGCAGGGGGACAGGAGAGTCGAGAGTTGGAGGGCTGCCAAAAGAGGCCGGCCCGCCTCGCAGCTGAAACTTTTACAAGCCAAGCAGGAAGACACACGGAGAGCGATCGAAGAAGAAAAGGAGGAAAAGAAAAAGTGAGAAAGACATCTGAGCTCCTTTCTCTCGATCTTTCTGTCTCGCGTCTCTGTGTCTGCCTTCTGCCCGTCTCTCTTTTTCTTTTCTTCTTCCTTGTTAAAGCCATACTGTATTTGCCCGCCTTTGTTGGCAGGGGGTAAATGTAGGGCTTGAGGACAGGGCGGGAGGGAAGTAATGGAGGGGTGTGGGGACTTTGAGTTCAGAGAGTTCAGCTGAGGAGAGAAATAAATTCATAAACAACAAAGGAGACGTGACGTCAGGGTTGAGGGGCTGTCCAACCTGCTGCCTGAATCTGAGCCTCCATAGAAGAACCGGATTCTTCACACCACGTGTGTGTGTGCGTGCGTGTGTACAGTATGAACGTGTGTGTATGTGTGTGTGCGTCCATTGTCCTGTCTTTGAGAAAAGACTTGTGGTGTTCAAGCAGAGAAGCTGGGCTATTGTGGTCTGCTTTGTGTCCGCAGTTGGTGTTTGAAGACTGAGAGAAGCCTCTGGTAATGTGTGTGTTGGTATCTGTTTGGCCAGTCAGAGGACTCCGCCGCTATTATTACAGCAGCTGCGACAACGAATTAGGCGTTTCACTCGAAACAAGCTTTGCTTTTTGTCTGTAATTGGTTGCTTGAATCGAATGGTAGAAGAGTGTTCCTGGGTTTTTTTAGAGTTACACTCAGTATTTTCAAAATGACATCAGCTCGGAGGTGAGTGCTGATTGGTTGGCTCGGCTTGGGATACCCGCTTCAGCACCAATGATTGGCCCGCAAGCTGGCTACAGAGAAGGTCGGCCATTAATGAGCAGATGGATTTATGTTTTCTCTCCTAATGATTGAGGTCATCTAGAGGCGACAGCTCGCTGATCCAAGATCTGCATTGGTGTTGAACTATCATGCTCGGGTGAGAAAGCAAAGGGAAACCTGGGAAGGATGCCAAAGGCAGGGGGGGAAAGTATCCACCCTCCCTGCTCATTGATTCATTTAGCTGAACTCTCTCAAAGCCCTCCCTCTCACGAGGGCTGATATTATCCCCAATGGAGGGAGAGAGGACGGATTGAGGGGAGACGCAAAGAAAAACGGGCAGAACAGAGATGTCAAAAAAGACAGGAAGTCTGCCAGGAATCCTTTTTCTGGTGAGAGAACTTGAAAAACAAAAGTCCAACAGCGTATATAAGAAATCTCAAGCCAGTTTGAGCTTCTTTAAAAAAAATCTATTGACTGTATGAACATGGTGAGATGCAACAATATGGCAGAAGTGTCGGGATCTGCTTGTCTCTCTCACCATCTGTCTGTTGCTGCAGGATAGTATGAGTGGGGTATGTGGACAGAGGTGCGTTTTGGATATTGGATAATAAAGGTGTACGTTAGCCGATACCGGACTGTTTTGTGTCGCCGCGTCGGCTCACGACACTTGACGTTTCTTCTCGTACTTTGTTTCCTTGTCTTTCTGTGGCACACTCTCAGTCTTAACTCTTTTCTCGGACTCCTCCTCTTTCTGTTCCTTCTCTCGCTACAGCATGTCACTCCCTTCCTCTTTCTGTGTCTCTGCACCCCCCACCTCCTCCCGTCCTCCCCTCCTTTCTCTCTCCTTCCCTCTTGGCAGCGGTGCCAAAGTGGGCTGGCAGACCGAGGCAAACACAGCACAGGGCAGAGCAGAGGGTGATCCAAAGGCTGGTGATTTGATTATGTGTATGTCTGTGTTCTTAACTCCTCTGTTGTTGGCGTCTTCTCGTGTTTGACTCTGTTTTGGTTATACGCCACTGACAGTAATGCAAGTCTACTGCTGGTCTGTTTTGGACCTCTTTGCTGTTGGTGTGTTTGATATTGTCGTTTGTGTGTGTATGTATTTTCTTTTCGCGTGTGTGTCACAGTGGCTGTGTGTGAGCAGACGTCCCTCTGTCACCTCGTGTACGGACAGACGCACTCACGCCAGTAGGAGGGGATTGTGGGAAGGGGGTGTAGCTCTCAGAGGGTGTGCTCTACTCCTCTCTTTTCCCTTCTTCCCGCCATCACGGCCCTCTTCTCCGTCAGTCGTCCGGCCCAGCCCGCCGCTCACTACAGGCTTCAGGTATTTCCCTTTTTTTAATCCTGTGACACCTTTTCCCTGCAGTCTGTCTCCCCGAGTTCCTCTCGCCCTGTTCTCTGTCCTTTATCGTGGTCTTTCTCCTAAACGTTGTCTGTTATCGGTTGCCACGCCGCACTCTCCTCGGTGCCATTTTGGCTCAATGTACATGACAGGCGAAACTTTTCTAGAGCTCAGAGGGACACTGCGACTCCCTGCTGACAGTCTTCTTTCCCCTGGTGTCTCTATCTCTTTCTGTCTTAACCTGAACCCCTCTTTGCCGCAGGACAGCAGGCTCTGACGGGGGGGTCAACAGTATTTTCTGTGGTTTTCTGTATTGAACAGGTGTCTCTGTGGAGACTGGTAGGAGGGACGACAGGCCTTCTTGGTTACTCACTGACCTCAGAGGGTTGTGTGGCTTGAGAATGGTTGTAAGCTTCAGGTTAGTGTAAGTATAGGTGCTAACCAGTGTTGAAGAGCTGTTATGGGACGAGTGAGGCACAAATCTCTTATCATCCGGGGCCATGGCGAT
The DNA here is from genome assembly GCF_963969265.1 of Rhamphochromis sp. 'chilingali'. Taxonomy (NCBI): domain Eukaryota; kingdom Metazoa; phylum Chordata; class Actinopteri; order Cichliformes; family Cichlidae; genus Rhamphochromis; species Rhamphochromis sp. 'chilingali'. The sequence goes on along the minus strand of NC_137939.1, from coordinate 1,393,003 downwards.
AGAGATAATATAAGGACAATATTTACTTCCTTTGTTTCTAGCCACTGTAAAAAGTCTGATATATGGCAGAAGTTTCACAGAAACATGTTTGCTGGTGCAGTTGTGTGTCCAGTTTTATGCTTTTTCAGTCTAGAGTTGTGTCTGTTTGCCAAAAGGTAGCTGCTACAACACTGCGTCATTAACATCTTTATATACTTTACATTTCAGAGGAAGCATTGGGCAGAAATGAAACTGACGATGCTGTAAAGAAAAAGGTTTTTTCAGTAGTGAGACGAATGTTTTGTTTTATTTGGTTTTGTTGTTGTTGTTGTTTTTTGACACGCCACATGAGAAGAAGAAATTTAAAGATGAGCGGTAGCATTTGTGTGACTGGTGTGTATTTAGGCAACATGTAAAACTGTCGTATATAAGGGTAATTTTGATTACAGCTGTATGTCAGAGACCAGAACACTGCACTTGAATTAGACAAGCGACTGTGCATATTGACCAAGAGCCGTTGCAATAATTTAACCAAATTTAGTTGGTCAGATATTACATTGAAATATCTGCTTACTGTACATGTAATTAGGAACCTAACTGGACAACTTTATGCCAGAGCTGCATATTGCATCTAAATATGGGTTGGTGTTAAAATGGCGCCTTCATGCCACGTGTAAACAGTGAACACCATCAGACCTTTTCATCATACCCCTCACAATTAGCGGCTATGCTACTCTGTCAAGTCTCTATTTTTTCTGATTGCTTATCTTTCGCATAAAGTGGCAAATGGCTGCATAACAAAAGTAAACTAGTTTTTTGTTTGTTTGTTTTTTGGATTTTTTGCATATCAAAATGTGGTACTAAAGAAAGACAAACGTTAAGAGGAAAAAGGGCTTGAAAAAATATAGAGATCAAAAGTTACAGAGATAGAAAGAGAGGTAGGAGTGGGAGTGCTCTTTCCCCGCCCCTCTCGTATCCTCAGATGAACTTATCGTGTTGCCTCATAATGCTTCTGAGTTTTTCTCCTAGAGGCAGTCAGGCTTACTTCCTTCATTCAGCCTCGACATAGCTGATTGGTTGATATCTTGGCTGACCGACCGCGGTTTGGAGCGAAGCAACAGGAAGTTTCTCTTCTCATGCAGGAAGCTGCAGCTGTTTCGTCCTGACATACACTGCTTTGCACTTTTGCACGCATTCTCTTTGTGTGCATGTGCACAAATATGCACATGCACACGCGCACACATGCACTGGCTTTGAAAGGGCATACCTTTCCAAGTGTTTGTGATTATATGCTGTATACGTGCATGCTTGTGTACAGTCTGCACCGTGTGGCATTTGTAAATGCTCTAACATGTGGGCGTGTAGCGACATGCAAGGCCAGGATTCTGAGCTATCAGAAACATTTGAAACCATGGTAACCACACATCTCATTAGCACATTAGCAAAAGCATAGACAAGTGGAGATGAGAGGACAGAGAAAGTAGATGGAGAGGAGGAAAGCGACCTTTCTTCATTCGGAGATTTTAGAGACACACACTAGTCATTCGACTACTTGGAGGACTGTCCACACAGCCCAAGCCTGCAGATTGGCTGTTTGGCCTGTCAGCCATAGCTCCTTGTCTATATGTGTATCTATGGGTCAGGTTGTTGTTGGAAGCTGATAGTCAGCACAGTGACTCCCATATGCTCTTGGCGTATCTGGGTCATATATCTTTTCCTCAAACAAACTGTCCAGCATGTTTATCCAGCGCTCAGGCTGACTCATGTCAGTTCAGCATTTGTCTGTGCAGCCATCTACTGCACAAAACCAAAACACTGATCGCAAAAGCCTGGAAGCCTTTTTATTTAATTACCATTCATCTAATCAAGATCAACTGAGCTCCTTTAATGCCCACAGTTTGAGCAACTGTGCTGTGTTGTCTGTACCAGTGTACGGTTGTGTTAGTACACACATATGGCAGCATATCTCTGCATATATGCGAGCGTGAGCTGTGTGTTGTGCCTAGCTAATGAGGATATACAGAACATCAGAGCGGGCACCATGCCAAGTGGGATGGTAGAGGCTCAGTGCTCCTTCGTCCTCTAATGCAGGACGTTCCTGAGAGAGTGGGAGGATGAAAGCTTGTGTGATAAAGTCACCATGGTGCTTTTAAGAGGATCAGTAAGAATGGACGTGAGTTAGACAGGCAGTCAGTCGGGGAATTCTTCACTCTGCCATCTATTGTGGCTTACTTCCTCCATCAACGCCACCGCTCCTCCCCCTCTTTAACCACCACCTCCACCTCCTTACTCCCCTTATTGAAATTCTGCCTGGCACACAGACTCTGTCCATTCTTGGCACAAAGCTCAGAGAGCGAAAGAGAGAGAAACACACAAGAACCTGTACCAATGGTGTGGTGCCCCGTCTGTTGTGTCTGTGCCAAACATTCATTCTGTCTCGCGGACCGAGGGACCAGGCGAGCCAATAGGTGTTTTCCTGCCTCTGCTTCCTGCGATAATCTGCTCCAATTTTGAGGACTTTTGTTGGCAACTGGGTATGCTGCGAGTGTTCTGAGATTCGATAATTAACCCGCGTGTTTACGTTGTTTGCATCGGACAAGGAATAAATCGCCTGGTGGGGGACAAAGTCTGAATCCTCCCGTCAGTGGAGGAGAGGAGCTAAGGCTGGTTTCCATTATATTCTTAATCCTTTTTTTCACGTGGGTTTCTGTTTGTTTTAATGTGGAGACGTGAAGTTTGTAAAACCTGGTTCCCTTTGCTCGCCGTTTTAATGGCGTTTGCTCTTTGTTTGACATCGACATGTTTAGAAAGAAAGAAGAGAGGACAAAATGAGTGGGCACGGCGTGGTCAATATGTCCATTAAAACATTAAACCATCCATTCTGATTTTAGTCTGCGGTCCACAAAAGTCCACTTTGGCTTCTTTCTAAAAACACAATGAAGGCAAAGTGTTTCTTAAAAAGGCCTCCCAGTTTAGTAACTGGTATAAAAAGACTTGATGTTGAAATTTTATTCTGTGGGCTTTATAGAGAAAAGTGATGCCAAAGAGCTCAAACTGTCAGAGGCTTTTGGAAACCTCGAAATACACGTGTGACTGTCACCCAGAGAAGGATGACAAGGCCGAAGCAGGAAATCGCCTCCAGAAAAACACATCCTGGTTGGTCACAGCAGAGTCGTGTTATCAGAGGGTACGAGTGGACAAGGCCCACGTTTCTTGGCTTACACTGAAACCGCCGCTGTGAATTTACAAACATTCAGCCGTGATTCTGCTGTGACAGATGCACAGTCTGTCTGATAGGCAGATGGGATTAGCTCAGAAGGCCAGATTTCTCCAAGTTCCTCCAGCTGCCCCGCAGACGAGAGCTGCGTTTATTTTCAAGAAAAAGTTATCGGGCCAGCCGGGACATACGTACCTGCTGTAAGCGCCACGGAAAATATCTGCGCCCGGCACGTGACTGACCGCGTCGACTCCGGTTTTGCACAATTAACCCAGAAAGCACAGAACTCCCCACCAGCATTTATTGTGTGCATGTTTTCCTACTCGGATGTCTTGTTAAATCTTCGTTAACTTGACCCATTTCTCCGAGAGCACTGTGTCGTATCAGCCTCGTCCTCCGAACGCGGCTGCAGTCGGGGGACGTTTCTTGGCGACTAAGCAGAGCCCATAGATCTGTCACTGGCGTGGTGACAGAGTCGGGCGTCACGCCAGCGCACCCCCACCCATTCTGTCTGTCTGGTCTTCTGTAGTCAGTCTAGCAGGGTCTACTGCATGCTAACTATAGGCTGGTCTGGACCAAGTCTCAGGGGTCGTGGCTGTATGCTAATTTATGCAGGCGGTGTACCTTCTAACCTCATCTCTGTTAGTCTGAGGCCCCGGCCTGGCGTTTGTCTGCCACTCATTAACCCCGCAGTTACTGGCATGTCAACCTGATGTGCACGGAGCTAATCTTTATCTCATGTTTAGCAATAGTTTGACTGGTAATGGCTGAAGGAGAAGCAACGACTTCCCAAATGAATCAAACTTTAACAGAGCAAAATGCCTGCCCGCTCTGTGAGGGTGCTACTGAAACATTACACGGACAGAAACATGCTGCACGCGGTCGTGGCTTCGTCCAGCTGCCTGATAAGTAAAGTTAGAGTTTCCCTCTCGCTCCGTGATAGAGTGTCGTCTGGCTCTTTTGGCTTCGCCTTAGTGTTGGCACAGGACTGACTCTCCATCACTCCTGATAGAACAGCTGTGCTTTCTTCATCACGATGCAGCAAGCTCACGAAAAACCTAAAAGGTAGACCCTTACAGTGTTTTAAAGCAGACCTAAAATGGCCGATGTGCAAGACGCCATTTTGTGTTTCGTTGTTGTGTTTTGGGGGGCAGAATCCCAGCTTTGTATTCAATGAGAGGCAGCTGGTGGAAGCCATATTTGCAGGCATCTGTGTGTGTACCTCCGTCTGAGGAGCAGCAGCCAGCCTGCACAGGGATAGCCGCTGCAATGAGCTCAGTTTTTGGCGAAAACGGAGGATTCCTGGCACAGAATCGAGCAGCTCGCTTTTTTTCTCTCTTTCGATCACATGCCAGAGTCTCAGGAAGCCAGTGAGTTGTTTGTTGGGCTTTCACACATTAGTGCTCTCACTTTCCGTCGTCCACTCACCGTTAAAATGATTTGCCTCTGATTTATTTTAGCGGACCGTGTTTCTTAAAGACGTTACAGAAAAACGGGGTCGATCGTGAGGATCTTCTTTTGTTTAGAAGCGATAAATGTTTCTCCAAATCTTGGCAGTTGAAGACTTGTTGGCGTGAGGCGTGAGCACTTTCACTCGTGACTTTGAGCCGTACCTATTTTAAACCAAATAAAACAGACACGGAGAACAAAAGCAAAAATGCAACGAGGCTGCTTTTTGCAGAGGTTGAATTTCAACACGTCACTCGAAGATATTGTGAAAAATGTAACTTTTAAAAGTACACGAGAATAAAACTTGAATAACCAGATGATTTCAGTGAGTTAGTTAATATTATTGAGCGCTTTCTTTCTTTGTGCCGTTGCAGGAAGGATACCTTTGCGGATCTTCGATGTTGAAGCAACGTGGATGCTGTCCTTGGAGCTGAGGTAGTAGATTGAATAGTTGTGGGGTTGTGTAACCTCTTTTTTAAATAACTATACAATCTACTGTCTTTCCCAAGAGACAGCCGAGTCAGCCGCTCGCCGACTGCCGTCTCCAAGCAAAAACACGAGCTTTCAGCAGTCTTATTCTTGTTTTCACGCCGAGCAGGTAAATAGGCCCAACATTTTTAGAAAGGTGAACCTGGGGTGTGTTTGACTTGGGCTCTGACAGGGTGAGGTAGTAGGTTGTATAGTTTGGTGGGTGGGACTGCACCCTGCTCAGGTGATAACTATACAGTCTATTGCCTTCCCTGAGGAGCTCGCTGCACACTGAGGAACATACAACACATGCTCATGGCTCAAGTATGACGTTTATTGCCAGATATAATAAAAAAGGAGGAGGAAGACACGCAGCATGATTAGTGTTGAATTGACTGGAAGTGTTAACTTATGTGCTTTTAAAAGATGTACATTTTAATAAAGTCACATTTGTCTTAAATAAGTTGTCCAAAAATCAGTGAATGGCAGCTTGAAATTATTTGTCACACACTGCAGTTGTGATTGTCGTCGAACAGGAGCTGTGCCGATGGTTAGTGTGTGCCGCCCTCTAGTGGAGACACAGGAAATTGCTATCTGTAGAATAAAGTTTGCACAAATATCCATAAATGGAAATTACACTCAACTGGCTTCTTTCCCCAGTCTATGTGATTCGCTTTAATAAAGCTTTACATGATGGTTGAACACAGACTCTATGAGCAGATACAAACTTCCTGACAAAGTCCAAAAGGCCCCTTATTGGAGACTGCTTTTCCATCTTTATCCAGATGTGTATGTTAATGGCTCAGCTGCATGTTAATGATCTGCGAACCTGCTTTTTCCCGATGGCAACAGTTTAACCACGCAAGGAAGCGCCTCCATAATTGACCGTAGGCCTGCTGGATCTTTGGAATGCGACAGGCATAGATCACAGGGTTGACTGCTGAGTTGGCGTGAGACAGGAGAATACCTGGAACATTTGGATTGGCTAGTGTTACATTTCACAGCAAGTGGTGTTAATGAGTCACATGCTCTCGAATATTTAACAACCAGCTGCAAACTGCGTAAGGGCTAGAAAAAGTACTGTCACCTGCCTGTATAGAGCGTTCCCTGTGTGACAGCCTGAGGGCCTTGAAACAACAGCAGACAGTTCATCAGGTGGAGAGGAATCCAGCAGCCAGCAAACAAGATGAGGACGAGAGCCAGGGAGCAGGCCAGCCTCTTCTCCCTGAGCAGAGAGGCCCGGGACTGAGGGCAGCTGTCCTTTAGACGTCCCTGTAGGCTCCAAAAGATTCGAGTGTAGAGGAGGGTCATGACCAGCAGGGGTGCCATGACACATCCGAGAAAGTTGAAGTAGACCATGAAAGGGAGGGAGATAACTGAGAGGAAAGTGCACGGCGGACGGATGAAAGAAGTGGAAGATGTGTTGGTAGAATCAGATGCTGGGGAGGAGTAATTGTGCCAGCCGAATAGAGGAGTGAAGCCAAGGAGACATGAAAGCATCCAGCAAACAGACACGCCGATCCATGTGTGCCTTTGTGTGGCCAAGGCTTTGTATCTGAAAGAGGGATAAAGCACAATAAAAGGGAAAACCTGAAAATATCACAGTGTTCACTCACAAAACAGGAGACCCAGAGTTCACCTCACCTGAGTGGTGTGTGCAACCGCAGGTATCGGTCCACAGCAATTGCTAGCAGTGACAGCACAGATGCCTGCGTCAACACCAGCACAACACAGCTGAGAAGCAGGCACAACTCAGGGATTAGACTCACCCAGCCATCCAATAATACTGCAAGGGGCACAGCGGCCACACCCACAAGGAAGTCAGCCACTGCCAAGGACACGAGGAAGCAGAATGTTGGTTCCCGAAGGGAATCCCGGATACCGAAACACACAGCACACATCACCAACACGTTACCAAAGCAACATGCTGCAGCAATAAGCACTTCCAGTACTGTGTAGGCCACCCAGCTCCATTCAGCCATTAGAGCAAGACAACCAGAAGCTGTTACGAATGACAGAACGAGTTTCCTCGAAGGCAGCTGAGTAACATCCAACACATTCGATGGTTTGTCTCTTGTTGCTTTTGGCTTCAATTTAGCAACAAAGGCACTGAGCTGACACTTTTTATATGCGAACATGCATGCGCTTGTACGTGCACGAACAACAGGCATGCACTCCATGGAGACGCCATCTGTATTTCATCAGTAAGTGAAGAGCCTTTCCCTACTCCCAATAATGTAAATGTGGCTTTTCCACAAAAGGGGTGTGTTTCGTGCTGTGGGGGGTGAAGGAAAGTTGGAGTTGCAGCAAGATGACATTTAAAAGTTCTGTTACGACAAGTCCAAGTAGAGATGTGTCCTCAGCAACACGTATCAAATGAATCAAAAGCGAAAGCTTTCATGCAAACAAAAGTCCCATAAAGACAAAGGTTTTTAATGACATATAATGGTTATGTTTATTACCTGACTGAATTTCTATTACAGTTGCATTTTACTCTGAGCCTTACAGCTTAAGGATAAAAATCACTAGTCTTTACTAGTGGAGAGAATGATCTACAAGAGTAGATCTTAGTTTTGACTGTTAAATTTTAAGCCACGAGGTACTTGGTAACCGCAGTAAAGGAAACGTGGATTTCAGGAAAAGGTAGAATTTCTTTTCTGCCTTTCTTTTGGAATGAAAGTATCGAAACAGGTCAAAATCATACAGAAATACAATACATGATACACCAATGAGTCACTTTTACTACCTGACATTGCAAATGTGGCACGAAGAAACTACTGGAACAAAACCTGTGAGTGTGTTCTATAAATCAAGTACTAGTACAATAGTACAATAGGTACTATTGTTTATTTAACTTGGGATTGACACTCAGTTTGGCAGCTTTATAGAAAAAAAAGTCTACTTCTCATCAAAGTTAGGGTGTGTATCTGTGTGTGCTCGCTTCTGTGTGTGCAAACTCTTTAGATGTTACTGATTAACACGTCTGTTTTTAGTGGCGGTTTTTCCCTGCATGCTCACTTTGCATACAATTTTGGCTGTGGGTGCAGGTCTGTCCGTCCATGTCTGTGTTTATTTGAGCCACATGCACTGTGCGGGTTATCTTTACCATTTTACACACACACACAAGCATATAGTCAGATGTTCTGAAAATATGTGCAGATTTATTTTATCATAAAAAAGACATTTTTGACACAAACAGATCATGTTTTCTTAACCAAAATGAAGAAGATGATTGTAAACTGTATCTGCTAAATATCTGCGATACAGAATCACACACAAAGAAGAGAAATATGCTACTTTTATTTGAAGGATTTAAGTTCTACTTATAAAGTAGATGTTCTACAATAACCTTTTCGATTTACATGATAAAAGCCAGATCACCTCTCCCACCTAGCCTGTACCTGAAGTTTGCATTTACAGTTCTTCCCCTCACACTGAATACAATGTGGGTCTGTATGTATAACTGACTCTGAGCTACGGTGCATCCGCTTCTGGCTTTCAAATACTCAGTATTCATTTGTTATTCAAAATGCCACAGAACTATAATAAGCAGACACGAGATTCATGGGACACCCAAAGTGATTTCCCTTGACATCCTTTGTCCTTATTCTATTTCTATGCTAACATAGACTCATTGTTTCTACTTTGTATTTGAGTCTCCCTGTAGACATTTTAGCGTCTTCTCATCAAAGCGGTAAGTGAGCTTCCGTTTAACTTTGTGAATCTCGCCTGTGCGAGAGTAGTTCCTTAGAGCCCGTGCCATCTTCTGGTACGTCATGGGCTTGCGATTCCCCTTTCGCCGACCCCACAGCTGGGCCAGGCTCTCCTTGTTTTGGGAAGAGAACTGAAATGTGCCAGAGGAGGACTGGACCCACCAGATGCAGCTACGCATCGATGGCGTCTGAAGCATCTCAAACAGGAACTGGAACAGCCGCTCCTTCCTCTTTCCTTAGGAGGAAAAAGGGGATGTAAATACAAATATGAGGTAACACTGTCTCATATGTGCGTGCATGAAAACAGAATGCTGTGTGGGAGACGTTTGGTATTTGTAGGCTGTTGAGAGTTTTAGTTCTTACACACATGTTCAAATGTGGTTCTGTCTATGTCTGTGTGTGTGTGTGTGTGTGTGTGTGTGTGTGTGTGTGTGTGTGCCACTCTACCTGACAGTGGTGCAAGAGGCAGGGGATCTCTGTCCTTCCTGCTCCCTGTGTCAGAGGATGGTGACGGCGAATCCTGGTACTGGGAGCTACTGGACTGGGAATCTGAGTCAATGTATCCAGATGCCTCATCGGAATATGCTATGTGTCCCTGTGGTGAACACACACACACACACACACACACACACACACACACACACACACACACACACACACACACACACACACACACACACACACACACACACGCACACACACACACACAGACAAAAACGTGTAACTATCTTTATAAATCATATACAACACCAATGAAATGGCTCATGTTAGTCTAAATTCTACTTCGAGTTGATTGTGCCTCTCACACAGTATGAAAAAGATAATTAAGGCTAAATTTACCAGGAAGTTGAGGTTCTTGAACTTACCCACTGGTTGTCATGGGGACTAGGCCAGGCTTGGGGCTGCTGTCTGTATTCCTCACTGTGAGAGCCACAGTGCCACTCATAAGCATGCTGACCTGACCAACTATTCTCTATAGAGAAACACAAAAGAGATACATGTAGAAATAATCCACACTCAGACACACTCTGGCATCTCTCTTATCTTCCCCCCCCGGCCATCATTACCATCATGACACTAACCTATAATTCTGCTGCCTTGGTGGGAGTGTATATGTTGCCCCATTGAGGTCAGAGGTGATGCAGGCGTGTGTGCAGGCTGGACCTCCAGTGAATGCTCCTGCAGGTACTCCTCGATGACTTCCAGGTCAACCTCAGGGCAGGAGGAAGGAGCCACTCCACTCCAGGCTCCCCTGCCTCCACTTAGCTTGAGCTCGGTTGCATAAGCCATCTGACACACACACACGGCAGGACATAATGAACATTTGCATTTGTTGTATCTATTGTCAGTGATAGCCTGAGGCGTTACTATGACACATAACACCCATTTTGTTTTGTTTTCTTTCTTTCTTCTCATGAAGCCCATTGATGTTCTGTTGTGTGCCACTGTTGTGCTGTGATGCACACAGTGAATGATTTTGCTATCTGAAGATCACTGACGGACACATTCATCAATTTTGAATGAGCCTCGTTCTGTTTAGAGCCCTAAAAAAGGAGCACAGCTCATTGTTATAATAGGATTAATTTAAATAGCACACATTTGCAAAACGTAATCTCGCACCAATGAAATGAATTTGATCCTAGCTCTGTGCTGAAGGGTTTGTGTTTTGGATAAGAGCCGAGGAACAACACTGCAAGCATGTGTATTTTAGTTTGACTGGCAAATTTATGCAAGTGTTTGTGTTTTCACGGCCACAGATAACATGCAGGTAACCGTACCATATGGCTTAGCTTTTCATAGCCCATTTTCCAGTAGCCTTTTACCCTCAGTCTATACATAGATGACATGGTAATATTTAAGACCACATTGTCACTCAGATCCAGTTATAAATATATAAATATGCCTTTCCTTCCTTCACACAATGCCCAACAAAAAATAGAGAAAGTATCAAAAAAATCTGATCAAACTCACCGTCTCCATTTCTGTCAGCATACCAAAAGGATGATCTGGAAAGAGAAGACGACCTCATCAGTTGAGCCAGTGGTCAAAACTTTGTCAAACATGAACTGAGAAGTGAAAGAAGCCGTCACACATAAACTCAACAGCACTTCTCTAACTTATCAGACACCATCATATGAAAAGAAACGACAAAAAAGCTGACTTGAGCGAATAAGCACAGCAAAGATCGACGTACCCGTCGAAGGCGCACTCCTGCGTGTGGTGCAGTAAAGTAATATCCTCAGGCATTAAAAGGCGGAGATGTCAGAATGTGAATGCTCACCTGTGTGATGTTCCACCTGGATGTCATCTCTCTTATACTCTATCCACACATGCCCTCCTCCCCCTCTCATTGGCCAGTGAGGGCTGTCAAAAGGGGGGAGTGGTTTATTTTGCCTATCTATTGTCTCTTCATACAATGTAATTTTTACGTTAGTATTATCCAAAGTGCTACTGTACAGTCACTGGTTTTATAATTGTTTTCAGATGTACAGACGTTTAAATGTCAGCAATAAAGTTTGTCCTGTTTTTGGAGATTGTCAGTGTTTCACATTTTAAGGGAGTCAAAGCCTGCGGTGTGCCTGTGGTTTCTTATCATTTCATTTGGCACAGACGAGGTGCCATGGAGGACAATAATGTGGCCATATTATTTTGATTTTATATTTCTGTTGAGGTCAAACATGAAACTCATATGAGTAGGTTAAAAAATATGATCTGATATATATATATATGATAAATATGATGAGTGATGGGTATTTTACACATTATATTTGTTGCAGAAAAACAGATTCTCTAGAGCACAGTAACATGTAGATGTAAGTACATCTAAGGATATTTAGACATTTGTACTGTACCCTAATTTCAGAACTATGACTCACATTAAAACTTATTTGCAGACGTTTTGTATTTACAGCATTCGTTATGTTAAAACTGGGCATTTGCATAAAATCAAGTGAGAGAAGAGTGAAGGCATGCTCTCTATGCAAGGTCCGTCTCCAGGACTACTTAAAAAAAATCTAATCCTAACTAGGAAAAATAATCCTCGGGAATATCATACTTCCAATGCCTAAATGCCAGGATTTAATTATCAATGCTTGGAGTTAAAAAGAGTAAAAAATTCTTAAAACACTTAAAAGACTTTACACATCCTCAGGACAATGCAGTTAAGGTAAAATGTGCTGTAAAAGTAAAATGTTACAACTCATCTGTGTCACAGATAATCCGCTGGTTTCACTTAACCACAAAGTTGTAACTGTAACTGTAATCTGAAATTATTTGTCATCACAGTGATAATGAATGCTCCTACACAATGACATTGTTCTTCATAAACCATTGCAGGGAAGCAAACAGCGGCAGGCATTACATCACCCCGCAGGTTTAGAAAACAGCGTCATTCATAGGTGGCTTTTGATGTGCGCTGCATTGTGGCTGCTTCCTTTTTTGTGCTGTTTTTGTTGTGTGTGTGTTTTTTTTAAATTTCAGGCGTAGATTCCTGGACACAACATGTGTTGTAGCGCAACATGTGCTTTCTTTCGCACGATGTATATAGGAGAGGGATTTCCCCAAAGCTTTTTTTTGATCTGTGACAACAAACCTGTCAACCTCTTAGAGTCTGCTGCGTGCACTGTCAGGTTCGCTACAACAGTCTGAGTGGTCAAACGAACCAAGTTAAGAGTAGATAATATTAAAGCAGATAGTGCCTTTATTCCAATGCTATTTTGTGTGTGTGTCTGTGTGTTTAACCTGTGTTCATTTGAGGTCCCGCAAACAGTCCAGTAGGACACGAAACTCTTTTTCTAGTGGCGAGTAAACAGGAGTGTCAGCGATTCTTTATGTTAACCAAATGTTAAACTGATGAACTTTTTACAGTGTAGTTCTGCAAGGCATGCTGGGACATGATGAGCATCTACATCCAAAAAAAGCACGAAGCAAAGCAGCAAACTGTGTTATCAAAGGCCACTGACTCATGATAAGCACTGTCGTAACAAATCCAGCCGATTGCCTGCTTGGATGAATGATATATGGTGCATATGAAGCCGTAGAAGCAGTGGGTATCACAGCACGATAAAAACACCGGGAATCTGGACAATAACTTTATAGCGTGTCATCGATCTGTGTACATGTTCAGTACACTGAAATATTACCACAGGCACATTCCCTGTAAATGATCAGGGTACACAGGGATCATGGTGATTGAGGGTCATTATGTCATAGTGAACGAGCAAACACTTGGTTGGCTTTCAGAGTCAGAAACGTCTTAACTAAAGATATCTGCAGTCAGATGTTTCTGCTGCTTAAATCCAGAGCGATGGTCCAACACCAGGGGTGTCAAACAGTCCTCGAGGGAGCTCTTTACACGCGTCCCTGCTGCAGCACACTGAATAAAATTAGGGCATTAGCCAGCCTGCAGAACTTGACTGCTTGCTGATGTGGCCATTCAGCCATTGATTCCTGTTACAGCATCTCATGAGTGAATGAACATAAACATAAACATGCAATAAAAGTACTTTTAGAAGTACATTTTTCCAAACACTTACATTTACTTACATTTATTTAGATTTACTTGAGTATTGTTAGGGGTCGCCACCTCAGCATGCAGTCAAGTTCTATAGTTTTGCTAATGACCTGTTTATTTTATTCAGGTGTGTTGCAGCAGGGACACGTGCATGTTTTAAATTAATAGTGAATCAGTCCAGAAAAACCTGTCCAGCAAGGGGGAGCCATATCTTCTTTGAAAGATCAGCAGTATTTCTCGTACCTAACGCACGTGATCCCAATTTTTTTTAACTCTCAGGATGCTGACAGTATATTCCATATATTATATTAAAGTACAACCACAAGTGAGAAAGAAACGACAGAGTAGGCTGTGGTCTTTATAATGAAGAAGGATATATGAGGAATATTTGCTTACAGATCCCATGACCAGTATCATAATATCATAATTCTTTTTTTATGAACCTTCAGTTTCAGGAGGTCTCAGTTACACAAATACCATAGTAAGGATTGTTGCATGAAACTGATACCTACCTACCTACCTACCTACCTACCTACCTACCTATCTATCTATCTATCTATCTATCTATCTATCTATCTATCTATCTATCTATCTATCTATCTATCTATCTATCTATCTATCTCACAAAAAAGTTTTCCATTATATGTAAGAGTTCATGTACCAATTAAAACAAACTTTCATGCAATTTCCTAAAAAGATAAAATAACCAGGTAATTGTATTTTTTATAAGGTCAAAGTTCATCTCAGGAGGGGCGCACACTGATTCAGTTTTACTCAGCTATACTCTCATCAATCAACCAAATGATTGATGAGAGTATAACTTATACCTGTGACACTTTTATTTTTCCACGTTTCATGTGTTTGGCAGCTGCACCCTGAGATAAATGCTTAGAGTTTAAGTCAGTTAAAGTCAGAAATGCAGGTTTTCAGGCACTCAAATAATCGAGCTGAGAGGAAAACAAGCTGCCTAATTGTTGACAGATGTTGCATCATTTTTATACAAAAAAACCACCCATGTCTTCATACAAAATTTGAAATTACAGCAACAACCAAAAACAAAAAAAAAAACAGCTTGCAGATTCGGGGGGTTGCTTTGCAACATGTGGTCAACATATGAAAGTCTATATTTCACTCAGAGACACAAACCAAGTAATTTTGATGCCAAAAGCTAAAGAAGGAAAGAAAAGGAAAAGTCAGCTGTACAGATTTGAAAGTGTTCTGTTGTAGCTCTTGGCACAAAGAGCAGATAAGAGCAATCGCCAGGTCAGATTTGCTTTACCCCGTCTGCATCCATAACATTGCACAAATGTGTGTTAAAGACGTGTCAGCATCCACAGTAGTACCAAGACATTACTGCTATCTGCAAGAACAGTTGTGCAAAAGTGTTGAATGAAATGTTTAAGGTTAGAAATAGTTGTAGCTGCAGTTGTAGGAATGATTCTTTGTCAAAATACCCACAAGAGCTTCACAAAAGGACTTGATAAACGTGTTCGGAAAAACCCTCAGCATTCAGTGTTACAGCTGACGGTTAGGGTTCTTAGAGGGCAGTCTGCACCTGGAGCATTCAGGCAAGGCGATAAGGCCAGAGAGACATTGGACCCTTGCACTCAGTAACACACACACACACACACACACACACACACACACACACACACACACACACACACACACACACACACACTTGCACAGGTGGGTGAAATCTAAGAATTATTGCTTTACTAGAAAATGTAGGTGTTACAATTTGTGTTTTTGGACCTGAAATGTGTTACAGGAAACTGGAGTGGGAAAGCTAAATACGATGTGGCAATCCATCAATGTGCTCAAGAATTTACATCCAGGGGAGTCGTGCTTTAATCAGGGAATCGTTTCAAGAAGTGTTCGAGGCCAAACAAACTTAATTGATTACTTTTTCCTATCTCAAGAAGGCAGGTTAACCATCACTAGATTTATCTGCTGCACATAATCTTCTCCACTTTCCTAATTTCTTGGAAGTCAAAAAGATGATGATGACATTTTGCTGCTGTTGACATGCGTTTTCATATATTTCCCTGTTTCTTTCGTTGCTGTGCATTTGTAACGGTGTCCATGCGTGCGCGAGCGATTTAATCAACTAACCGCACTACGTCTGAGTCACTTGATGTTTAACGGTCAAAGAATAGCAGGTGAATTGTAAAACTGGCTTATGAATGCATGTGTATACACACACGCACACAAACACACATTCAACCACTTAATGACCATTAGTGTGCGAGGCCTTGAAGCAAAGGGGCTGTGTGCATGTCTGTGTGTGTGTGTGTGTGTGTGTGTGTGTCCAGGTGTAATAGGTTTACAGTTACAGCCAAACCCCTTAGATTAGTGAGCATACGCAAATCACCTTTACTCATGCAGGTTACTGGGAATTTCCCCAACGTCTACCCAAAAGTGTGTGTGTGCCAAGACATTAGTGACAGTGGGTGTTTTTTTCACAGTAGCAATCTTTCAGTGAACAAACACTAAACATAAACATGCGCTGAGTATGAGAGATGCTCACGATTTATTTACTGAAATCTAGCTGCTTCACAGGCATAAACACAAAAATCGTATTGTTTGATTTAAATGGTTTCATTTGTGTCGGACTAAACGTCTACCTAATAATGATTTGTGTCATCTGTAGTTAGGGAGCAACAGTTTGTTTTTTAAATTCTGCCTCGTGTTCACACCCATGGGCAGGGCCCTGAGTGTAGCCAGGTGATTCCAGTGAACAGTCTGGCAGGTGAGCAGGCAGGTGGACACCATGGTGTTGACATACTAACTGTGTATGAGAGACACTGGAAAGTATGCAAAACTTGAGGTTGATTCCTCTCTCACACACACACATACACACACCCCACCCAACACCATCACCTCCTCCACCTTTCAATTCGTTTCACACACTGTTGTCTGTCACTCTTGCGTTCTTGGTTAACACAAAGACAAAAGCTTTTTATTTATGTATTTCAGACGTTTCTGACAATCACTTGCGATTGTTTTGCCCAGATGTAGTTCATTATAACCACCTTGCAGCACGCAACTAAACGCATGCAGTTTGCAAATGGTCACCAGCAGTGCGGTGGTCAGATGGTGCAGAGGACAACATGCATTACTCATGTGGGAACGCTGGAGATAAGGAGAGGGATTGGGAACTCATGGAACTTTGCATTCCCACGGAAGATTGTTTGTGTCCTCCAGTAGGCCATCCGACAATCTGCGGTCTCAATAAACACTCATAAACCATCACACAGACACGCACACAACCCCACCGGCCTTATCGCAATAACACATAAACTCAAGTGTGAAGACGGTACATAAATCATCTGCTTTCACAGCCAGATAAGCACGGGCAAAGAAAGCTAGAGCGGGAGCGTAAAAGTTTTTATCACGCTCTGAAGATAAAGAAAAACATCTACACAAAATGTTCCAAAGAACACAATAAAGAGCCTGATGGTGTTTGATGAGCTATTCTGAAAGCAGCCCCTGTTGCACAGAGCAAAGCCCACACACTTCACACTTGGCGAAGCCATTCATATTGTCTCCGTGCTCAGTGTTCTCCTGCAGGAGGCCCACACCTCCACAGCTGTCACAAGGGCAGGGGAGGCGAAACAATAGCTGTCTTTTCTTTCCCTCCCTGAACTTGTCGCCTCATTTGCAAAAAGAATCACATGTAGCATCTGCCTCTTGCCATGTTTAGACTGTGCATGCATCTTCCAAAATATGGTGCCGTCTGATGTTTCATATTAAATACCATTTGTTTTTGTGAGTCCTTGGCTTCAGATCATGACGTGACATCAAAAATATTTGGTGTAGTTTGTTTTCCAGGTTTAAAGCCTTTTTTTAATGACTCTCTTTATGACCATAATTTACCATCTTCTGGTTATTTCCAGCCTCTCAAACTGGTTTCACAATGTGACAGCTCAGTGCACTTCAATGAACACTTTAGTCACCAGATCTGAATCCATTGTCTTTGTATGTGGCAGCATGTTAAGCATGCATGTGAAAAATCTGCACAAATTATGCAACGCTACCAAGTCAGCAGAATCTTAAAAGAAAAAACATCTCGAGATAAAGAAAGAGGAATAAAACACAAGTTACATCTTGGAAAAGAATCCAAAATTTCCAAAAGGGACGTGTTGAAACAACAGTCTCGACACTTTTATTCGATTAAGATTAAATCCATGGAAACAACATCCAGCTGGGTTTTTCTGCTGTGATTTCTGCACCTTTAGGACTGCCCAGTGGAGTCAGGATAATTGAGTCAGCATGCATGTACTGTACTCAGAAATCATGCAATTATGGCTTCCTCTTTCCAGAGAAGACAGTGTCATCGTCACAGTTACTCCTGGATATTTATCACTTCTCATCTGCGGTCAGCAGAAGTAATGACATGCAGTTTGGGCTGTGAAGTGCATGAGACTTCAAGCTCCTGTGGTTTCAGAATTTGCTGAAAGTGCAGTAACAGAATAATTCAGTCAAAGACAGTGTAGCCTCTGGAAGTTTTAAACCCGTCTGAGTGGAATTTCTGTGACTGTAAAGATTATTTACAATTATTTGACGTGTGGTTACTTATTAGTATTACAAATTGATTGTCGATGAGGAAGAACTTAAAGTGCATCTGCCGCAATCTGGAACTTGAATGGGGCTCTCCCATCAAAGACAGCCAATGTCAACTTCTACCTCAAATAATAACGACTACCGTTTGATGTTTTCCAGAGAAAAGGTCAATCACGCTACATATTCAGTTGCAACCTCAGCAAAAAAGGAAAAAACATTTCCCAAAGCTCTGGGTGAAAGGATTCTGACAAGAGAAAGTACATTTTAGGAAGAATGTAGGGAATTGGACGTCTTGCTGTATGCAGCAGATATCCTTTATTTATCATACTTATCACGGACCACTTTAGTTAAACGAAGGTTGGTATTTCCAGCTACAGAAAATTATGTGTGTCTGTTCTGAAAGCACATCCCTGCCCTTCTGTGTGCATAAATGGAGGGTGAGACAGAAAAGAACAGACATTAGTGGCACAGATACAACACTGATTCAGACTCAAGCATAGCAAAAACTGGGCTGGAGGTGTTGCAAAGCAGCTTTGAGATTCATAGCAACTGTAAAGTAAATAGCACGCCATACGTGAAAGACGGCATTTGGATGGTATTTGAGCAAAGAGCTGATAAGAGATGTCATGTTGACAGTATATGCCATATTTGCTGCGTGTACATGTTTTCAGCAACAGCTTAAATCCCACCAGCTGTGTACATATGAACCATATGAGACGACAAGCACTTTAGAAAACCTTTTGCTGTGTTGTCGCAGTGTTACAGATCCATCAAAAGTATTTGAGCTTGTACTCCACTGTCCACATTGTTATTCATGACAAGCAGTGTTGGTCAAGTTACTTGAAAAAAGTAATCAGTAATTAATTACTGATTACTTCCCCCCAAAAGTAATCCAGTTACTTTACTGATTACTTATTTTCAAAAGTAATTAATTACTTAGTTACTTAGTTACTTTTTAAAAACACGATTTACAACCTGAAGAGGTGATAAAGCGATAGATCTTTCAGCCCAATTCTACTTTTTCTGCATAATCCATCATACAAAATGTAATCAAATGGAAAAGTCTCTTTTTTTTAAACTTGTTTTATTAGTTTTAATCTTTTAACTTTATGCATCAAGCAAAAATGAAATTATATTCAACATTCACTGACTGGAAGAAATTAGTTTAATATTTAAACCTATTTTCTGCAGATTCCAGCACATAAAATAAAATATTTTTTGTGTTTACACTCAGTCTTTCAAATAGATGCAAGTAAAACACAGCAGAAAATAAATAAAGTCAAAGACTCAGCGGTGCTGTTGCTCTATTTTCACCTGTAAAGCAGGAGTGGGGCAGGCGGAGGGTTACCCTGGTGCAGGTGTGCCGCGGTCAGTGGAAGGATACGGCAGTTTCTCTGTGAGTTTCCCATCAGTGCATCATGTCATTAAACATGCATGTTGGAGGCTTAGTTCTGTCCGCGAAATCCTCACTGCTGACTCTCAAACCTTTTTTTTTTTTTTTTTTTTTTTAAATGACATCAGAAACAGCAGTATGCGACATTACGTGATGGCAGAGCTTCAGTTCATCCTTTGTCATTTTTTTTTTTTTTTTTTTTAATAAATAGGACAGGCGGAATGAATGAGAGAAAGAGGGGGAGAGAAAGAAAGAAAACCAAAGGGGAGAAGAGACGGTGAGAAGGGGGGGGAAGAGAGAGAAAAAAAAAAAGAACTCCTGGGTCACCTGTATGGAGAAAAAAAAAAACCAAACAAACAAAAAAAACAAACAGAGGAGACAGCAAACAACAAAGAGCAACATAATAATAGAGAAAACAAAGCACCATCACAATAAACTAGCTAGTCATAGATATCAGTATTTACTAAGTAATAAACGATATTGTGCAGCACGCAAGATAGACAGCGCACAGTGTGCTTTGAGGCAGCAGCCAAGAAAGCTTTAGTCCGCGTCTGTGAATACCCATGTGTGCATACCTGTGTGGATCAGCATGCTTGCATTCCAAAGGTTTCTCCATGTAATGATCTGCTAGGGAGTGTGGGGGGGCCACAGCCCCGTCCTCCAGGGTGTGAAGCGGGTATGGAGGAGATCAAAACTCCAGACATCCAGAGGCCCCCAGAACACAAGAGACCATGGAAGACCAACAGAGGGGCAGCCGCGCCACTGTTCCAGTAAGAGCTGAGGAGAGTCCCAGATGAGGGCTCGCCCAGCAGCCGCGGAGCAGAAGTCAGGGGGAGTTGCAGTGACGCGCCCGTGAGCTCCGCCGGCCCCCAGCTGCGCCTGAGTGACCGAGCCCCAGGCCGAGAGGCCGGGGGCACCCCACCTCCAAAGGGGCCCGAGCGAGCCCCAGGCCCCAGGCCCCGACAAGCGGCCGCCAAGGAGTGAGCCGGTGTGTACCCGGACGCCCACCCCCAGACACAAAGAACCACCAACACACCGACACCTGAGGGAGTCCGCCACCGGCAGGGGAAGTGGTGGTGGGTGGAGATAGGCCTCCAAACCTTGGAGGGCCTGAGGTGTCCCCAGAGAGGTGGCGTCTGATACCCAACCTGACATATAGACACAGACATACAGGCACACACAGACACAAACATCCATTCCCACCCTCATGCTCTCATATGCACTCACTCCACACTCAACCAACGTGGAGACAGACATAAAGAGACGCTGTACACACAATCACACTCCCCAAGCGTACTCTACAAACCGGGTCTAGGAACCCTTGCCCCTGGAGGGGGGAATTGCACCCAGACCCAGGTGGTGTTACCCTTTTCCCTGCGGTGGGGGGAGGCAGACCGCCCCGACTCCGCAGCAGCAGGGAGGCCCCACACTCCAGACCGCAGTCGGACGGCCAACTCCTCCTACTAGCCCTCCCGCTCCAGCAGGCCGCAGAGAATGGGGGTGGGAGAAGACTCCAAACCTCCCTCCACCCGCTCATTGTAGTGTTGATGCATGTGTGTTCTAAGGTGCAATTAAAACCCAGGAGGGCATGGAGCTACCTGCCAGAGAGCAGCAGGTAAGTGCATGGTCCCTCCTGCTAGCCCTCAATGACTAAGTGTATTTAAAATTGAGAGGTGGGCAACGACGTCAGGGGTGAGGTATACACCCTGATGGTAATTTGGACTCCGTGATTGTGCCCACCCCCAAGATCCTATATGTATGTGTAATGAGAGTGTGAATAATGTGAATGTCTAAGTTGTGGGATAAAATTGAGGCAGAGGCTGCCTCTGGCCTTCTGGCTGCTGACTCTCAAACCTAGCAGTGAATTCTTTGACAACATTTCCAGTGGAGTTCAGTGAGCCTGTAATTAATTAATTTGTAACCATTCATACTCAGCTCCTGCTGGCCAGTGTGTCCAACAGAAGCAAAACCATTAAAACTAAGTGCAACCCTAGTTTCTTGTTGTGTTACTGCTCTCTGCTCTCTTTGAGCTGTGGGTATGGGGCAGGAAACAGTTTCTCTTAAAAGTATCTTCTACAGATACCCAAACGCACACAACCCAACACAACCCAACACACATTATGTTTTTCCACTTGTGTGCTGTCCTTTTATTTTTTATGTTTTCTAATATTTTCCCCATTTTCTTTCCCCCCTCTTTACCACTCCCATCCTCCCCACCTGTCAGCTGTGGAACTGCTAAATGACACATGTACTGATGTAAATAATAAAATAAAGTAAAATGAGACTAACATGAGGAACCTTTAGAAAGGTTATAGAGCAAATATCTTTAGCACTAAAGTGAGTTCAGATCCTGATTCCTTTTAAATGGTGGCCCACATACAGCCCACTTTAGTCTTTAGTCCAGTGAAACTCTCGTTTCTGTCAGTGTGGAGACGTTTCCTACACATTTAATCCCTGAGATATCTTCATGGGCAACAGTATGTCTCAGTTTTTCTGCATATTAAAGAAATGCAGCTGTACAAAAAATCAAAGAAATCTGTTAGCACGACTTCCTGGGCTTAAACTGTTTCTGGTGAACTCTTGTAAAAAACCTGAAATTTCTATATTACATTTTCTCGATTACTTAATTACTTTGGTTTAGCGTGGATGGCCAGGAGAGAGAGAAATGTGCCCTCACATTTTTGCAAAGGCATCCAGTGGGCCAGATGGGAATCTTTACTGGGCAAACTGTGGCCCCGGGCCTTATGTTTGACACCTGCGCTCTATAACAAACACCAAAACACTCAGGATGTTACACTCTCATCAGTCCCACCATAAACACTATCAGGTAGGAACCAAAATTAACGTTCATATGATGCTATAACGAATAAATACATACACAAAGTAAAATAAATAAAAACATAAATAAATAATGAAGTTAATTGTTGTGAATAATAACAAAGTAATTGATTATATAATAGTCAGTTATGCAAAGTCATAACATTGCGCAGCACAAAGTGATGTTCTGTTACATTAATAACTGCGGTTACATAAGTTTTATGGGTGCTTCAACATTTGTGTGACGCCATCAGCTGGTTGTGCAGCTCTTGACCTGCAGTGATGCTCTTCTGTCCTTTACCAGGAGATGGCGCCATTTTATCAGCCAATTCCCCAAATCCACTCTGGCTCCCGCGCAGCGGCACTAACAAAAACATAATTGCATGATTTAATACGATGATGGTAATCATGCTCTCAGCGATGATAAGCGTCATACCTCCCAGGTGCCTAATTTTGGTTTTAATAGCTATAATCTTTCACATGATCTGCGCCCTGCAGATGACTGGAATTCTATTATAATAGGGCCCCTCTCCCTTCATCTTTCCCTAAAATGTGTTGACGCTCCTGCGTGTCCTATCAAAGTTCTGCATGAATGAGACTCTGTGGAAACAGTCCAACACTTTGAGTCACTGTTAACATTCCATATCAGCCTCCCTCTACAGCTACACGACTGATACTATCACGCAAAACTGGGTAAGGCTACAAACGCAACACAAACATTCACGATTCACACGTCCATTCAGGACTATGAACACACACAATTAAACACAGTGCTGCGAATATAAACACACACAGACGTGCCAGAACCATCAGCAGTCCCTTTTTTCTGACGCCAATCAACATTTTATAGATAAAATTTACAGGTGCAGGAGTCAGACACACACACGCCTACAAACTCACTCAAAAACACATGGGTCTGATTGCAGCGCCAGTGGCATTGCTCAGAATAGCATCAAACAGAGAGCAGCGTCGTGCATGTGTGGACCTGTAGGCTTCAGTCAGCCCATTTCACCATATTAACCCTCGTATATCACACTGTCACTGAAGAGAGAATAAGCGAAGCAGAGATCAAACACCTGAGAAGCTTTGTCCTGGTACGACAGCGAGTCAAAGGGAGACATAACAAAGTGTTTGGGTGTAACACTTTTAAATGTACGTGTCCTCTTAAGAACAAGATCATGTTTTTGGAAAACAGGGTCGTTTTTACAAACAAACTGTACTCTGCACCCCTCATTTCTTCATATCGGTGCAGCGACTAATTGAAATGTGCAAACATAAACTTTAGGGATTCTTGGAGGACATCCACAGCTCATCTCTGGATCTTGGCTGCTTTTTGCTCTGGTCTCTGTCAAAATGATTTTCTTTAATACTGTTGAAGTCTGGGCTTTGGGGAATCCAATCAATGATTGATAGATAGTGTTCTGGTTTTCCTGCAGTGTGTTTGGGATCACTGTCATGCTGAAAAATAAAAACTCTGCCATATGGTATTTCATGGTGGATCAGAATCTAATAGTTCTTATAATTCCATCAATTTTGACAAAATCCACTGTCAGGAATGCAGCCCCAAACGATGATAGATCTCTGGAGACACTCATCCTTATACCTCTTTGATCATGATTTGAACCAGAACTTTAAAATTCGGATTCATCGCTCCGTAAGACCCGTGGCCACTGATTTTCAGTGCAGTTCTTGTGTAGTCTGGCATACCTCAACATTGTCTCCCCATTTCCCCTGCTTAAAAATGGCTTCTTGACATCCACCTTCCACCGAGACCATTTTGATGAGGCTTTGGTGAACAGCAGAGGGATCAACTGAACAGCCAGATGCATCTCTGAGGTGTTTTTGTGACAGGCCTAATGACATCATTTAAAATTGGTTCTTTGCCAAGTTGTTATACGTAGTCACGATGTGGTTTTATCCCTCGAGTTAGGTACAAATATTAAAGCCACACTAAAACATTTTGCTACTTTTCCTGTTTTTATTTTTTGGTAAGGAGATTTTTCTCACTGTCAGCAAGCCACAAATGCAGCTATTTTACACAGTTTTAACACTGGTGTAACGTGTGATATAAACACGTCAACCTTAGTACAACACGCAAATTGTAAATATGGAAGAATCTGTAGTCAAATACCTTATTTACCTGCAAAAAAGCACAAAAAGCACGACACGTTTAAACCGAGAGCATAACCTGTTTAGTTATGAAGGCACAGAGCGGACGGAGCCATGCAAAACAGATGTGCAGGGACATCTTAAAAAGATTGTGTCACTGACTTTTTGATCTAAAGGTTGTCACGAGGAAGTAAAGGATGGTTCTGAAGGTGCGTTACAGCAACGACACCCTGTCCCACCAGGCTCTTATAAAGCTTCGCTGAACTCAGTGACTGAGTTCATCCCTACAGGGTTATTATTGTCTCATACAAACACACAAATAAGTCCACCACCCTGTTTGTCCACTCACAGCAGCCCCTTTTCTCCAGCCTCTTGCCCCACCCGTGTACCCTGGACCCCTTACCTCATCCACCGTCCTCTGCTGTTCTTTTTCATTCTTCCCTTTGTACTGTGAGATGGAGAGCGGAAGAAAGGGAAACGGGGTGGGTGGGGTGGGGGTGAAGGTAAGGAGAGGGACCTTTGGTTGGCTTTCAGGTGGTTTCACATGAAAAGA
Source organism: Rhamphochromis sp. 'chilingali' (assembly GCF_963969265.1). Classification (NCBI taxonomy): domain Eukaryota; kingdom Metazoa; phylum Chordata; class Actinopteri; order Cichliformes; family Cichlidae; genus Rhamphochromis; species Rhamphochromis sp. 'chilingali'. The sequence goes on along the minus strand of NC_137939.1, from coordinate 1,368,226 downwards.
CAGCACACACTTAAGTTGCCGCCACCGGTAACCCACAGCGTCTCACTTGCTTCCGTTGAGTATACCTGAGTTAGCCTTCAACTGCCTCTGAACAGCCCAGGCAGGCACACATAGAGACAAAGGCACTGTGAACACAAGAATCTCTAAATGCACATACAAGTGTGCAGACACACACACACACACACATAAACTTCTATCAACTTTCGGTATGTGGCTTAGATTGGAGAGGCACTGGTAGGTGTTTGGTATGCAGGAGTATGGTGGGGAAGAGAAGGGATGTGGGTGAGTAGGCGTGCTGTTATGGAGTGTGTTTTGTGGGAGTGGGGGGGGCTCTGTTTGCACGGCTACTTTCTCTGATCTCCCCCCTGAATGGATGCTTCTTGCTGCGAGGAGCTCAGGTAGCTTTGTCTGTGTGTGTGTGAGTATTTTATTCCCAGGTAGACCACGGTGAGTGCTCTCAAGTCAGTGTCAGGTGTCAGGTAGTTACTTGTCTTCGTGTCTTCAAGGCTGCCTTTGCTTGGATAGTGTTTACAGCCCACAGAGCTCGGCGCAGAGGGGGGAGGAGTACGCAGGCAGCACTGGCTTTGATCTGATGCAGACTGTTTGATAGCATGCGTATGAGTGACTGAGTGAGTGTAAGAAAGAAAAGTGAGAGATATAGATGAAGTATATGAGTGCATGCGTGCTTTCCCACTTGCAGATATTTGAAAACACGTGAAACAGCTTAAACATTCATGCGATGAGCGTGAATTTTAAGCTGTTCGTTCACCGCAGGGCCGGACATAACCTTTCTGGGGCCTTCAGCAGAGTTTTATTTGACACCCTTCATTTTTAACATGTTAGCTGTACATTAATAACTCACAGTTCGTGCAGCATATACTGGTCGCATAACAGATTCATGATTTCTGCAGAAGCATTAACTGAGACCAGTGTGTTTCGGTGAAAGGGCGATGTATTTGTGTGTGGCCCCGAGTTTGATTAAAAAATATCTATATCTAAGTTTTATTAAGAATTTGGTGTTTTAAACTATATTTTACTGTTATGACTGTTGTCGTAATTTTATTATGTAAATCTGAGTGTGCATGTGCTCCTCCATGATTGGTGCATCCAGGGTGGACAGATCGTACCGATTGGCTAATGACCGGGAGGCAGCGCACGAGAAGACATCGCCAGGGACTGCCAGGTCATTCATCCTCGGCCCCACCCAGCCGGCAGACCGTGTGTTCACTGTTTAACTGTGTTGGTTTAATGTAGGAGCCTGTTTTTGTCGGGTAGGGAGGAAAGTAATTGTTTTTTGGTTTAGTTCTTTTGAACAGGTAAGTTTTATGTACTCCTGAGATAGGCTACCTGTTGTTTGTTGTTTTGGCCTTGGGTTCACCCCGAAGTTATAGTTCGCTCCCTTCCTTTGTTTTTAAATTCCCTCATTGTAAATAAATCACTGTCACAAAGTATTAATTGCGTGATGTGCTGCTTGGGGTTGGACGGGGATGGATCTGTCAAGGCCGGGCGGATCGCACACAGTAATTCGGCGTGCCCGTGTGGCGTGCTGGCTAGACCCAAGCGCGGCGAAGGCTAGCGGTGGGTTTGGAGCAGACACGCAGTTATTCTAGTAATGACCTGAGCACGAAGCGTGGCTTCGGAACGGTCGTTACAGACAGAGAGCGAGCGGAGCCGGGAAGAGGAAAAGGATTGAAAGGGGTTGTAACTCACAGTTGCTGGATCAGGCGGAGACTGATGTCGCAGAGTTTCGGAGCTCGTGACACGGGGATACTGATGTCTGAGCGGCGAACAGGTGGGTGGCGTCTCTCTTTTAACCCCGGCCCCGTGATCAGCTGATCACAGCCGATCACCGGCTGACAGGACCCCCCCCCCGAGGACCGGCACCCGACGGGCCAGGACGGCGGCGACGGAAATCCGAGACGAGGGAAGGATCCAAGATGAAGCGGGACGGCACCCAGGAGCGCTCATCAGGGCCGTAGCCAGCCCAGTCCACCAAATACTGGACCCCCCGTCCCCGGGGACGGGAGTCCAAGATCCGACGGACAGTGTAGACAGGACCCCCATCGACGATCCTGGGCGGGGGCGGGGCCCGGGAGGGGGGCGCCAGTGGGGAAGCGATGTGCCGCTTAAGCTGCGAGACGTGGAAAACCGGATGGACCTTCATGGCGGGCGGAAGCCGGAGACGGTAAGCCACGGGGTTGAGCCGGGCGGTGACTTCGTACGGGCCGACGAACCGGGGAGCGAGTTTCTTGGACTCGCCGCGCAGCCGTAGGTGCTTAGAGGAGAGCCAGACGCGGTCCCCCGGCCGGAAGGGGTGACCCGGGCGGTGGCGGCGACGATGCTGCCGGGTGTACAGAGCGTTGGCCCGGGAAATGGCAGCCCGCGCCTTGATCCAGGCCTGGCGACAGCGGCGGACCATCCGTTCAGCAGCCGGCACGTCGACCTCCGCTTCCTGATGGCTGAAGATAGGAGGTTGAAATCCATGACAGACCTCAAAGGGCGAGAGACCGGTGGCGGAAGAGATGTGAAGGTTATGAGACAACTCAGCCCACACCAGGTAACGAGGCCATAGCGACGGTTGGGCGGAGACGAAGCACCGTAAGAAGCGCCCCAGCTGTTGGTTGGTCCGTTCAACCTGCCCATTGGTCTGAGGGTGATAGCCGGACGAGAGACTGGGAGACGCTCCGATCAGGCGGCAGAAGGCCTTCCAGAACCTGGCGGTGAACTGTGGCCCCCGATCGGAGACTAGGTCCTTGGGGAATCCGTGAAGCCGGACGACATGGTCCAGGAGGAGCTCGGCCGTCCGTTTGGCGGAGGGGAGGCCGGCCAGGGCGACCAGGTGCACCGTCTTAGAAAACCGGTCCACAAAGGTGAGGATGGTGTCAAGACCGCCTACAGATGGAAGGCCGGTAACAAAGTCAAGGCCGACATGGGACCAGGGACGTCTCGGCACCGGGAGAGGGTGAAGGTCGCCAGCGGGTGGCTGGGTGGAGGACTTGGCCCGAGCACAGGTGTCACAGGCGGAAACGAAGTCCCGGACGTCCCGAGTCATGGAGGGCCACCAGAAGGCACGACGGAGGAGCTGGAGGGTTCTGTCGGGCCCTGGGTGACCAGAGAGCGGGGAGGAGTGAGCCCAGAGCAAGGCCTCCTGACGGCACCGGGATGGCACATAGAGCCGCCCAGCTGGGGTCTCCGGCGGAGGCGGTTCGGCGGTCAGGGCGTCCCGGATAGAGTCCTCCAAGGGCCACCGCAGGGGGGCAGCGAAACAATGAGACGGTAGGATAGGTCCAGGGTCTGGCGTGAAGTCGTCCTGGGTGAACTGCCGGGAGAGGGCGTCTGCCTTGGTGTTCTTGGAGCCAGGGCGGTAGGCGAGGTGGAAGTTGTACGGTTCGAAGAATAAGGCCCAACGGGCCTGCCTTGGGTTGAGCTGCTTGGCAGAACGAATATGGATCAGGTTCTGGTGATCAGTCCAGATCAGAAATGGTTCTTTCGCTCCCAGGAGCCAATGCCGCCATTCTTCCAAGGCCCACTTGATGGCCAGGAGTTCCCGGTCGCCGACACCATACCGTCGCTGCGTGTCGGAGAACTTCCTTGAAAAGTAGCAGCACGGGTGAAGTTTTCCATCCGGGCCGTGTTGAGAGAGGACGGCGCCAGCGCCAACATCGGAGGCATCCACCTCCACCACAAAATCTCCGGCAGGATCAGGGTGGAGCAGGACGGGAGCTGTAGCAAACTGACGAATAAGGTCTCGGAAGGCCAGTTTCGCACCAGGGGGGAGGCAGAAGGGCTTGGGCAGGTTAGCTGGTTTGGTGAGGGATGTCAGTGGCGCGACAATGGTGCTGAAATTGCGGATAAAGCGCCGATAAAAATTGGCAAAGCCCAGGAAGCTCTGTAGCTGCTTAAGGCTGGAAGGCTGAGGCCACTGGGTCACGGCTTGGAGCTTTTGCGGGTCCATGGTCAGGCCATTGGAGGAGATGGTGAAGCCCAGGAAGGTAGTGGACCGTTGATGGAAGGCACACTTTTCCAGTTTGCAGAACAGCTGGTACTCGAGCAGCCTGCTTAGCACGGCCCGCACATGGCGAATATGGTCTACTTCGGTGCGAGAGTAGATCAGGATGTCATCCAGATAGGCAAACACCCATCGGCCCAGCATGTCCCGCAAGACGTCGTTGATCAGGTGTTGGAAGACAGCAGGGCTGTTGCAGAGGCCGAAGGGCATCACCAGATACTCCCAGTGCCCGTTAGGGGTGATGAAGGCCGTCTTCCATTCGTCCCCTTCTCTAATCCGCACCAAATTGTAAGCGCTGCGTAGGTCTAGTTTGGTGAAGATGCAGGCCTGGGAGAGGGAATCGAGCGCGGTGGATAGCAGAGGAAGAGGATGGCGGTTCTTAACAGTGATTTTATTCAAGCCTCGGTAGTCTATACAGGGGCGAAGCCCGCCGTCTTTCTTCTTTACAAAGAAGAACCCCGCAGCTGCAGGGGAGGTAGAAGGGCGAATGAAGCCCTGTTGGAGAGCCTCAGCGACGTACTCCTCCATGGCTTTGTTCTCTGCGGTTGACAGCGAGAACAGGCGACCACGAGGAGGGACTGCTCCCGGGAGGAGCTCGATGGCCATGTCGTAGGAGCGATGAGGAGGGAGAGCGGCGGCTCGCCTCTTACTGAAGACCTCGGACAGGTCATGGTAAGCCGGAGGGATCCTATCCAGATCGACGGGCTCCGGGGGTGACGCCTCTTCTGACTTTGAGTCCTGTCCAGTCCGGAGGAGAAGGCAGCGGCGTGAACACTGGGGACCCCAGTCCAGGATCTGGCAGGAAGACCAGGAGACGTGGGGGTCATGTCGACGGAACCAGGGGTATCCGAGGATGAGAGGAGAGGAAGGGGCCGAGACTACTAGGAACCGGATCTCCTCCTGATGATCCCCGACAGACATGCGGACTGGCTGGGTCTGGAACTGGACCGGGTAGGGTTGGAGTGGTCGCCCGTCTACTGAGGTCACCGGGAGAAATCGGTCAACGGAAGTCAATGGGATGCGGAGCCGAGAGGCTAGTTTTTGGTCGATGAAGTTCTCGGCGGCTCCGGTGTCCAGGAGGGCTTCGAACGAGAGCTGTTGGTGTTTCAGGCGAAACGTGACCGGTAGCAGAAAGCGAGAGGGATCAGAGGAGTGGGAAGGGCCAGGTGGGACACCCCCGCAGTCTACCTGGCGTCGTCGTTTCCCGGCCGTAGCGGGCACTGGGGACGGCGGTGTCGAGCTGATCCACAGTAGGCGCAGAGGCCCTCACGCCAGCGTCTCTCTTTCTCCTCTTTGGGGAGTCCACCCAGCTGCATGGGCTCCTCGCTGGATGTGCTGCTTGGGCTAGCCGTGGCTCCATCAGAGGGGGGAGGAGGTCGCGACGACGTGGTCCGCTGAGGCTGGAAGGGTGTTAAGGCCCGAGGGGCATGGCGAGGCCGCGACATCACGCGTTGGTCAATCTTCAGGGCAAGGTCCACGGCCTCATCCAAGGTCTTTGGGGCCTCACGGCCGGCCATCTCGTCTCTGATGTAATCAGCCAGCCCCTCTAGAAAGATGGAGCGCAGAGAAGCATCTCCCCATTGGAGCTTAGCAGCCAGGGTGCGGAATCGGGAGGCGAAGTAACAGACTGGTCGGCTGCCCTGGCGTAGATGAAGCAGCTGTGACTCCACTTCCACTTCACTGCTGGGGGGAACGAAGGTCTTTTTTAACTCCTCCACAAACAGAGCATAGTCATTACACGCTGCAGACTTATTGTTGTAGAGAGCCGCGGCCCATTCCTGAGCCTGGCCAGACAAGAGAGAGGTGAGCATCGCCACTTTTGCACGGGCAGTGACGTATTTAGTGGGTTGACATTCAAACATCATGTCTAAGGTGGCGAGCAGTCCATCAGGCCGGCCGTCCACTCCGTTCCACTTGTCGGGTAGTCCGATCCGGGGTTCAGCGCTCACCGGCGCTGGCTGACGTTGCAGCGAGGTGACGGAGGAGGAAAGCTGGAGGACAGTTTCGGTGAGAGACTCCATCTTTGTGCTCATCCGATCCACCACACCGCGGAGATATAACACTTCGGCTTTCAGCCGTTCGAATTCCGCTGGGTCTACATGCGGCTCAGACATCCTGTCAAGGCCGGGCGGATCGCACACAGTAATTCGGCGTGCCCGTGTGGCGTGCTGGCTAGACCCAAGCGCGGCGAAGGCTAGCGGTGGGTTTGGAGCAGACACGCAGTTATTCTAGTAATGACCTGAGCACGAAGCGTGGCTTCGGAACGGTCGTTACAGACAGAGAGCGAGCGGAGCCGGGAAGAGGAAAAGGATTGAAAGGGGTTGTAACTCACAGTTGCTGGATCAGGCGGAGACTGATGTCGCAGAGTTTCGGAGCTCGTGACACGGGGATACTGATGTCTGAGCGGCGAACAGGTGGGTGGCGTCTCTCTTTTAACCCCGGCCCCGTGATCAGCTGATCACAGCCGATCACCGGCTGACAGGATCACCCCTTATGTTGTGGTCTGCGCCTAGACGGGCCATAACATTTACTCATCGAGTTGTCCACTTTTTACTCAAACAATAATAATTCTTATATTTTCATTCTTATTCCTTATGGATGAATCATTGAGATATATAAACATATAGCCACCTGATGTTTAACAAAACAAACAAAAAAATTCAAGGCCTTCTGTTATTATTTAACACTTTGTAGCTGAAGAATTTTAAAAATGTCCAAGTGAGTGTAGTTAACCAGTCAACAATGTGAGAGTCTGTGCTGGGTAAAATATATACTGAATATATCAAATATTATATAACATTTATGGAACTTTATTTAGCTTCTTTTTTTACAGAAATGTGTTGACAGCTAACTTAGCCATATCACACAAACATCACACAAGTCTCAGCACCTGTGTGACTATTTCAGTCTTGGGAAACAGCGGGAACTTTTTTAACACTGGAAAAACTAATGCAGCAAAATTAAACTTGTAACCAAACATCAGATCTATCAGAAGCAGGATAACAGATCCTTGACTTTTCTTCACACAGCGACACATTAACAGTGTAACATTCCCATGTGGGTGCACAGAATTACAAACGAGTAGCGACCCTCTTGGTTACCTCCACTGTGGCAGTCTTGGTGTTAGTTCGCTACAGTTACCTGTTGTAGCAATGAGTCCAGCGGATACTGCACCTCAACCTGAAACACAAAGGCTGAAAGGGCTTATTAGGGAGTTGTGAATGTTCACACCGCCTTGAACTTGAAATGCACTCGTCCAGTAGGAATGCTGAATCATGTAGGAGGCCACACAGCACGTTACTTTATAACACGATACAAAACCAACAGCAGCAGCTTCACATAAGCAGATTGTTACTTTGTTCTAAATCACCCAGCTTCAAAACGTTTTAATGAAACATGTTCATGAATAAAATGGAAACTAGAAATATGGATATTTCTGGAAATATGCCGACTTGTTGAGCACGCTAACAACATGTCAAGAATAGAATAGCATGTGTGCCTACATATTATATGTGATTATTTCAATATAGTACTTTAATAAGAAGTTTTCTCCTCTCTGCCAAGCGAAATCTGCTAATGCACGGCAATCTGCGCTACACTGCCTCACGCGCAAATATGCAGCACACCGGTCACGATTTTCTATTTGTGGCTAAGTATAAAAATGAGACCAAAGAGACCATTAACAGATAAAGACAGAGAAAGGCACAGAGACAGGCAGGAGACCAGACACGCAGGTTTTTACACTCTGTGTGTTTCAGGGCTCCCCCGAGGCCCGACAATTAGAGTATTTAAAAAGATGACAGGGCTCCAAGCGCAAAAAATGGGAGAGGTCGAGAGCTCAGGGAGTGGAGAAGTTTGCAGGTGTATGAAGAGCGTGTGCATGTTTAATGTGTGTGTATGTGAGTGTATGTGAGTGTACTGTATGATCACACAAGGTGTGCCTGTGAACTGCCTTTTTTATGTGCATTTGAGGTACTGAAGAATAAAAAAGACTTCATAGTAACTCACGCAACATTGTAAAACTGACAATACACAGTAACCTGCTTTCCACTACAAAGAAGAAGAAAAGAGAGAGAGGGAGAGAGCATGGGAGAGAGAGAGCATGGGAGAGAGAGAGAGAGAGAGAGAGAGCATGGGAGAGAGAGAGAGAGCGTGGGAGGGAGAGAGAGAGAGCATGGGAGAGAGAGAGAGAGAGAGAGCATGGGAGAGAGAGAGAG